>NC_092387.1:13044502-13344502 GCF_030028105.1 Mobula birostris | reverse complement strand
TGTTGAATATTAAGAACATCAGGTACGACTGGTGAAACCCTTGAGTGAGTCACTGGATAGTGTTGGATCTGGATTGTTGTGCAGTGTTGCAGCCTGTTTCAGCAACCTTTGCAGTATATGACCCAACAAACGGTGCAAGTGATTGGCTTGGATTTTGTTCTTGTGATTACAAGACCTTGTTGAACATTGGTAATGTAGAAAACTGAGAGAGTCTGATTTATTGACTCATTGGCGAGACTGACAGCAGGAGAGCTGCATTGCATGGACGAGGCTCTCACGCCTCGGAGCCCGTTGCAGTCTCTGGCAAAGGAGATGACGGAGCTGGCTATGTGGCCACTGGATTCCGTACTGCATTGGGAGCTGGCCCCTAGTGTTCACTCCAGGGAAGACAAACTGGATTGTGTTTGTCTGCAGCTACAATAAGGAACTGCTGTGGCTTGTTCTTGCAGACACTTAGGGACTTGTGTTATATTTATTATATTTATATAGATATTTCTGAAACTTATGTTTTTCTACCATAATTATATGTGCTACATATGCTACGTGTGACTTTTGGTGCTCTGTTTCGTTTGGTGGGGTGCTGTTGGATAGTTGAATGACAATAACTTGAACTTGAACTCTCACTGGAGCTGTAAGAAAATGTTTCCCTTCCTCTGTAGATTTGCATAAAAAAGTGTCGGACAGAAGACAATGAAGTTAAAGAATACATACAGTGTGTGCCTAAATGTTTCCAAAGTATTCTGGATTACTCTAGAAGTGGTCTCCACTTTAATAAATAATACTGTAAATAAGTTGCAACCAAGGTTCATGTAAAACATGTAACACACATCAAAGTTGCTGGTGAACGCAGCAGGCCAGGCAGCATCTCTAGGAAGAGGTACAGTCGACGTTTCAGGCCGAGACCCTTCGTCAGGACTAACTGAAGGAAGAGTGAGTAAGAGATTTGAAAGTTGGAGGGGGAGGGGGAGATCCAAAATGATAGGAGAAGACATGAGGGGGAGGGATGGAGCCAAGAGCTGGACAGGTGATAGGCAAAGGGGATACGAGAGGATCATGGGACAGGAGGTCTGGGAAGAAAGACAAGGGGGGGGGGAACCCAGAGGATGGGTAAGGGGTATAGTCAGAGGGACAGAGGGAGAAAAAGGAGAGTGAGAGAAAGAATATGTGTATAAAAAAAAGTAACAGATGGGGTACGAAGGGGAGGTGGGGCCTAGCGGAAGTTAGAGAAGTCGATGTTCATGCCATCAGGTTGGAGGCTACCCAGACAGAATATAAGGTGTTGTTCCTCCAACCTGAGTGTGGCTTCATCTTTACAGTAGAGGAGGCCGTGGATAGACATGTCAGAATGGGAATGGGATGTGGAAATAAAATGTGTGGCCACTGAGAGATCCTGCTTTCTCTGGCGGATAGAGCGTAGACGTTCAGCAAAGTGGTCTCCCAGTCTGCGTCGGGTCTCGCCAATATATAAAAGGCCACATTGGGAGCACCGGATGCAGTATATCACCCCAGTCGAATCACAGGTGAAGTGTTGCCTCACCTGGAAGGACTGTTGGGGCCCTGAATGGTGGTAAGGGAGGAAGTGTAAGGGCATGTGTAGCACTTGTTCCGCTTACACGGATAAGTGCCAGGAGGGAGATCAGTGGGGAGGAATGGGTAAAACATATTCTGTTACATGTGTGAGATGAGAAGAGTTAAGTAAAATGACAAGAGTTTTACAATATTGCCAAAAGCAATTTCAACATCAAAGGATGAAGGCTGTTTAGGCGAATGGGGACAACATTTGTATGAGACTTCCCGGCTGCTCCACTATAGCCTTCAGGCAATATTGTACAGTACGTTGTTTTCAAAGTATTGCGATAGCTGACCTATAAAATTTGAATGTTATTTTAACTTCTTATTTTGTTTATATTTAACCAAATTGACAATGAACAATTTTTGGCTAAACATTATCAGATTATCTTCTGCTTAAAATGTCACTATAATCTTTGGTTTTAACATTATCTGTTTTATACACATATGGCTTGTGACCACTTGTGACCAGTAACTTCTGTTTTGAGCAGTGTATACCTATTTTAGACAATGCTATTCTATATGTATGATTTTGTGGTTCTAGGATTCATGCCAATTAACATGGAGATGGGACTGTGGACAAGCTTGGGATAAAACAAGAGGAATATCTTTGTGTCCATGAGGAATGTCTTTGTGTTTGCAGACAGTCTGGCACTGGCCTCGAAGATGCTTTCGGGGCAAGACAACTTTGATAACAGTTTTCACCTCCACCAGCACCATAGAATATGCATTTTACTTTAAATAATCCATTCCCTGACTGTATTTAAGAACTTGTACAATTTTAATTCTGCCCATTGTAAAAATGCCACCTGAGGCAGCTCGTGTCATTTTCTTTGGCTTTCTATCTCATATAGCAGCTGAAGCGTCACTCCTGTTCTGCCCAAGCAGCTGAACCTTTTCACCTGAACAAAAGCCTGCATCCTTGCAACTGGTGCTGCTATGAACATTTACAATGAATCTCCTTACGCCTTATGAGTAGCACATGACAGTGGACAATTGTGGAAAATATGTGGGGTTCTCATCTCTTTGGAACTCTGATAAAACACACTGAATTAACTATTAACCTTTTCCTGCTTTGCAATTACTACAACTGTTGTTATAACCTGTGTGGCTCATACAAAGGGAGTGATGAAATAATGAGCTGACTCCTCTGCTAAGGCAGCAACAGCAGATCTTTATGGCACCGCATAGCACTCAGTATGACCAGGCTGACAATACTTTTCAAATTCTTTGATGAACTGGTACAATTACAGTGTGATATGTCAGTGGCTGGACATACTTTACTATGTGCAAGACCATAAGGGTGATGGGCAGAATCAAAATGAGAGATTCTCAACCATAGCAAGAAAAGAAGCAACAACTGTATGATATGCCAGAGGCATAATCCCGAAGGGCACTGCTGGTATCTGCTACTGCTGGGTCCTCCCTCTGGTGGTTATTTGTGCATCTCCAAATGGACTTTATTATGCAGTTACCTAAATGTATGGGTTGTGACTATGCAATTGTTATTGTGTTTGTTATCTCCAAGGGTAAATACTTAGTCAACTCAGAGAAACGATGCCTTAACTGTAGATTTTTTTAATTATGAGAATTTATTCCTAGGTTTGGGACCCCTGAGAAAATATCAAGTGATAACAGTCTTCACTTTACAGGTAGAGTTGTATAGGAGTTGACAAAAGCCGTGCAGTGTAAGAATCATTTCACCTGCCCTTCCCACCCTAAATCTTATAGGGTAGCTGAAAGGCAAAAACGTGGCCCTGAAATGCAGACACGTCTGCTAAAGTGCACGATGAGACCGAGCTAAAATGGCGAGAGGTGTTTCCACTGGCCCGCATGACAATGCGCTGCACTCCAAATTGCAAAACAGGCCTAACTCTATATGAGGTAGTATTGGGACGTCCCATGCACTTGCCAGCCCCTTTTTGGTGAAGCAGATGGACATCCACATTATGAATGAGAGAGCATGTTGCATTACTGTATAGCAATAACGCAAGCTCTTAAAAGCTCCCATCAATAGACACTTGAAGCCCAAAGCTGCAGAGTGCCACACCTACCAGCCAAGAGGTTGGGTACTGGTGAGAGCCTACTGACAACAGAACTGCCAGAAGCTCTGCTGGGAAGGTCCATTCCAATGACCATATATACTGCTTTAAAAGTCCAAGGAAAGCTGATGTGGCTACACATCTCATACATTAAGCTAGCAGTGCCACTGGACCAGGGAACAGGTGGCCAGAAGAAGACTGATGATAAGGACTGACAGACTGAACTCTTAGTCTTTATTATTTGTCACCTTAAGTAATCACTACGCACTATAGTTTTGGGCAATCTGGGCATTTATCTTCTGCATAAATGCAGAAGAATCTCACAACACTAACGCTACTAACACTTTTCTTTGCCTTAGTTAAGAATATGCGCCGTGTACTAATCAGTCAGATTCTTGGGTGTGTTCTAGAGTGTCTATACATTCAGAAGGTGTATTGCCAATGCGTTTATACCCCTGAATCATAGTAAGTTCCATCCAAAGTTCAAAGTAAATTTATTATCAAAATACATATATGTCTCCATATAAAACCCTGAGATTCATTTTCTTGTAGGCATACTCAATAAATCCATAATAGAATAATAACCATAACAGAATTAATGAAAGACTGCACCAGCTTGGGTGTTCAACCAGCGTGCAAAAGACAATAACCTGTACAAATACAAAAAAAAATTAATAAATATATAAGCTAAATATTGAGAACATGAGATGAAGACTCCTTGAAAGTGAGTCCATAGGCTGTGGGAGTATTTCAGCGATGGGCAAGTGAAGTTCAGTGAAGTTATCCCCTTTGATTCAAGAGCCTGATGGCTGAGGGGTAATATCTGGTCCTGAACCTGGTGGAGTGAGTCCTGAGGCTCCTGTACCTTACTTAAACCATAAAATATAGGAGCAGAATTAGGTCACTTGGCCCATCAAGTCTGCCTCGCCATTTCATCATGGCTGATCTAATTTTTCTCTCAGCCCCAATCTCCTGCCTTCTCCCCATATCCCTTCCTATCCTGACCAATCAAGAAACTATCAACCTCTACCTTAAATATATAGTGCCTATAAAAAGAATTTATCCGCCTTGGAAGTTTTCATGTTTTATTGTTTTACAACATTGAATCACAATGGTAACACCCAGACAAAATGCTGGAGGAACTCAGCAGGCCAGGCAGCATGAAAGGAGTCCTGCTGAATGGTCTCGGCCTGCCAACTGTAATTTTTTCCATAGATGCTGCCTGGCCTACTGAGTTCCTCCAGCATTTTCTGTGTGTTGCTTGGATTTGCAGCATCTGCAGATTTTCTCTTGTTGTGTTTGAATGACACTGGATTTAGCTTGTCTTTTTTGACACTGATCAACAGAAAAAGACTCTTTTGTGTCAAAGTGAAAACAGATCTCTACAAAGTGATCTAAGTTAATTACAAATATAATACACAAAATAATTGAATGCAGAAGTATTCACTCCCTTTAATATGCCACACCAAATCATCACTGGTGCAGCCAATTGGTTTTAGAAATCACATACAGTAATTAGTTAAATAGAGATCTATTTTTGCAGACCTGAATGCAGTCAAGGCATTGATTGTAGTGACGAGGGGTCACTACAGCCTTCCTCGCTGTCCACAACGCCTTCAATCTTAGTGTCATCAGCAAACTTGCTGATCTAATTTACCACATTACCATCTAGAACACTGATATAGACAACAAACAACAATGGTCCCAGCACAGATCCCTGAGGCACACCACTAGTCACAGGCCGCCAATCTGATAAGCAATCATTCACTACCACTCTCTGTCTTCCCCCACAGAGCCAATTTCGAATCCAGTTTACAACCTCTCCATGGATACCTAGTGTCTGAACCTTCTGAACTAACCTCCCATGTGGGACCTTGTCAAAGGCCTCACTAAAGTCCATGTAAACAACATCCTCAGCCTTTCCTTCATCTACTTTCTTGGTAACCGCCTCGAAAAACTCTACAAGATTCATTAAACACTATCGACTACGCACAAAGCCATGCTGACTATCCTCAATCAGCCCTTGACTGTCTAAATACTTGTATATCCAATCTCTCAGAACACCTGCACTGGCGGACAGAGAAAGCAGGATCTCCCAGTGGCCACACATTTTAATTCCACATCCCATTCCCATTCTGATATGTCTATCCACTGCCTCCTCCACTGTAAAGATGAAGCCACACTCAGGTTGGAGGAACAACACCTTATATTCCGTCTAGGTAGCCTCCAACCTGATGGCATGAACATTGACTTCTCAAAATTCCGCTAATGCCCCCCCTCCCCCTCGTACTCCATCCATTATTTATTTATATATACACATTCTTTTTCTCTCTCTCCTTTTTCTCCCTCTGTCTCTCTCACTATACCCCTTCCTCATCCTCTGGGTTCCCCACTCCCCCTTTCCTTCTCCCTGGGCCTCCTGTCCCATGATCCTCTCATATCCCTCTTGCCTATCACCTGTCCAGCTCTTGGCTCCATTCCTCCCCCTCCTGCCTTCTCCTATCATTTCTGATCTCCCCCTCCCCCTCCCACTTTCAAACCTCTTACTAGCTCTTCTTTCAGTTAGTCCTGACGAAGGGTCTCGGCCCGAAACGTCGACTGTACCTCTTCCTAGAGATGCTGCCTGGCTTGCTGAGTTCACCAGCAACTTTTATGTGTGTTGCTTGACATTCCAGCATCTGCAGATTTCCCCGTGTTTGCGGGCTTACTTAAAGTCTTAATTTGAGTTAGAACTTTGTGGTCAGCAAACCCAATACAATCACAGTTGTATGTGTGCATTCTAAGTACAGATATTTTATTTTACTTTATTTTATCATTGGCGATAACAGTAGGTATTGGAAAACTAGGAAGAGGAGCGAATCCAGATGAAGGGTCAAAGATCAACGATCCATTTCCCTCTTATAGATGCTGCCTGACCTGCTGAGTTCCTCCAGCATTTTGTGTGTTGCTCATTAACTTATGTTTGTAAGATGCTGCGCTGCTGATGCAAAAAGCTACAGAAATTTCCACAGCACCTGTCCCTGGTATGTTTACCTGTGATAATAAACACAAAAGTGAAGTGGCACGAGGAGCAACTCACCCACACCATCTATACATGCCCACGCACCCCTATCCACATATAGTACAGAAAAAGACAGATGCACACACACACCCACACCCATCTATAACACACACACCCTATCCATCCATTACACACATACACCCATCTATAACACACACACCCTATCCATCCATTACACACACACACCCTATCCATTCATTACACACACACACCCTATCCATCCATTACACACACCCCCTATCCATCCATTACACACACACTGTATCCATCTATTACACACACACACCCTATCCATCCATTACACACACACACCTATCCATCCATTACACAAACACACCCTATCCATCCATTACACACACACACCCTATCCATCCATTACACACACACCCTATCCATCCATTACACACACACACCATCCATCCATTACACACACACACCATCCATCCATTACACACACACCCAACTATAACACACAAACACCCTATCCATCCATTACACACACACATCTATAACACACACACCCTATCCATCCATTACACACACACACAATCTGTAACACACACAGCCTATCGATCTATTACACACACACCCATCTATAACACACACACCCTATCCATCCATTGCACACACACACACACACCCCATCCATCCATTACACACACACATACACCCTATCCATCCATTACACACACACCCTATCCATCTGTTACACACACACCCTATCCATCCATTACACACACACACCAATCTATAATACATATGCCCTATCCATCCATTATACACACACTGTATCCATCCATTACACACATCTATAACACACACACACCCTATCCGGACGATGCTGAGGATGTTCTACGAGTCTGTGGTGGCCAGTGCTATCATGTTTGCTGTTGTGTGCTGGGGCAGCAGGCTGAGGGTAGCAGACACCAACAGAATCAATAAACTCATTCGTAAGGCCAGTGATGTTGTGGGGATGGAACTGGACTCTCTGACGGTGGTGTCTGAAAAGAGGATGCTGTCTAAGTTGCATGCCATCTTGGTCAATGTCTCCCATCCACTACATAATGTACTGGGTGGGCACAGGAGTACATTCAGCCAGAGACTCACTCCATCCAGATGCAACACAGAGCGTCATAGGAAGTCATTCCTGCCTGTGGCTATTAAACTTTACAACTCCTCCCTTGGAAGGTCAGACACCCTGAGCCAATAGGCTGGTCCTGGACTTATTTCATAATTTACTGGCATAATTTACATATTACTATTTAACTATTTATGGTTCTATTACTATTTATTATTTATGGTGCAACTGTAACGAAACCAATTTCCCCCCGGGATCAATAAAGTATGACTATGACTATCCATCCATTACACACACACACACCCATCTATAACACACACACCCTATCCATCCATTACACACACATACCCATCTATAACACACACACCCTATCCATCCATTACACACACACCCATCTATAACACACACTCTATCCATCCATCCATTACACACACACACCCATCTATAACACACACACTCTATCCATCCATTACACACACACCCTATCCATCCATTACACACACACACCCATCTATAACACACACACCCTATCCATCCACTGCACACACACCCTATCCATCCATTACACCCACACACACCCATCTGTAACACACGCACTTTATCCACCCATTCCACACACATACCCATCTATAACACACACTCTATCCATCCATTACACACACTCTATCCATCCATCCATTACACACACACCCATCTATAACACACACACCCTATCCATCCATTACACACATACACCCATCTATAACACACACATCCTATCCATCCATTACACACACACACCCTATCCATCCATTACACACACACCCATCTATAACACACACACTCTATCCATCCATCACACACACACCCATCTATAACACACACACACCCTATCCATCCATTACACACACACCCTATCCATCCATTACACACACACACCCATCTATAACACACACACCCTTCGTCCCTGCATGTCCGTGCCTATATGTCCATTTCTATCAGGAAAGGAAGACCCTACGGCTTCCACACTGACCTTGCTCGCCACCTCACCTCGGGATATAAATGGGACCAGATCACAACTATCTCGCAAAACCACCTCAAGGAAACTGGGTGAAAGATCAGGGCGCACGCCTCCGCCGACGATGTAACGCGGAGAGCCGTTGCCATGGAGACCGAGATGATCTGTGTGCGCCTGCGCGGCGTTGCTGGGCAAAGCTCGTCAGCGCGCGCATGCGCAATGTCGGGGAGGAGAGAGCGTCGGTGTGACGCTAAGCGAGCGGGTAACGCGCCTGTGCAGGGTTGCAGGGCGGAGCTGATCAGTACGCGCCTGCGCAGTGTTGCTGGGCAGCCGTGATGGCGTATCAGCTGTACCGGAACACGACGCTGGGAAACAGTCTGCAGGAGAGCCTGGACGAGCTGATCCAGGTACCGGCGGCGGCCGCGGCCTCCCCCTCCAGCGTGGGCCGTCAGCCTTCCGGGGATACGGGGTCCCGAGCCGCAGCAGCCTCGCGTCGCCGAGTCGTCAGGCAGCAGACCGGCCCTGTTCCATCTCCCCAGCGCCAGACCTCCTCTTCATCCTCCCACCTACTCGTCCGCTGCTCCCTCAGCACCGACCCCGTCTCCCTTCACTATCTATGGAGACTCTTCTCTCCCCTGCACCCTTTGCTTTCTCTTGTGAGCCTTTCCCCCCTGGAGACCCACCGAGACTGCTGTCGTTCCTAGCGCCCTGTTGTAACTTCCGATTACTGTGGTGTAGGTTGAAAATGTTACTGGTTTCTCTCTCTTCAGTCCCAGCAGATCAGCCCTCAACTGGCTCTCCAGGTCCTGTTACAGTTTGACAAAGCAATCAACAACGCCTTGGCACAGAGAGTGCGCAATCGAGTCAACTTCAGGGTGAGCTCATTTGCGGGTCTAACAGTGCTTTGATATCTTACCATACCTTTTGTTTTCCTAGTACCTGTAATACAGATTTAAGCTGGTCAAGCGAAGTTTATGCTCAACATAAGCCCCCCAACAAATGGACGTCAGAGTCTTCTCTAGACTACCTGGGCTTCTAGTCCTTTCTCCTTTATTCTTGCCTAGCTTCTACATTGCTCAAAACTCCGGATAAGTAAGTTTGTCCACTTGTGTCAAAGCCTATTACTGACCCTTATCTTTGTGACCTGGTTCTAGTTTTACCTTGAGCAATTTAATCCTGTTCATGATCTTCTGTAATTTTTTTTAACCTGTTCTCATAATTATTCTCTTTTCTTTAACAACTTTTGATTTCCAGATGAGAATTATCACATACGAAGGCTAAAAACACGATTTAATCTGCTTCCACCATGCTTTCCCGCAGTGAGTTCCAGAGCTTTACTGCATACTTTGAAAACTATTTTTCATCCCCATTCATTCACTTGCCAGTTGTTGAGAATGTAGGTGCAGCAGGGCCTGTGGCCCAGTGGGTCTGCCTGAGTTGAAACCCCAGTCTAATCCCACCTTGCAGAAGTGGATCCTTTCATCTGCAGGACAGTTGTTCAAGTAGAAATCCAAGCACTGTTTTCATGTAATGGGTGTATCTGCTTTCACTGGTCTTTCAGACCCCACTACACTCTGGGTGAAAAAAATGACTCCCTGTAACACTTACAGTAAGTTTAAATGATCGCTCATTTTTATTTTAGCTCTCAAGGGAAATGAGTCCTTGCTATTTACTCCATCCAGACCTCACAGTTCCATTGTATTCTCCATTCTACCACTTCTGCTTCACTTCTCTACCTTCCCTCAAGCTAAAACTTTCCTATCCTCATCAATCAGCTTCTCCAGTGCAGTAGTCTTCCCTGAGAGATGGTGAGTGAAAATATTTAAACCGTAGCCAGTTAGTATTGCGTACATTTCAAACACTTGTCAATAAGAAAAACATCTAGTAGGTATTCAACTATTCTTGGGAACAAATGAATATGTAGCCCAGTGCTCTCTAGTCCTCTACACTTCTCAGATTGCATTTTCTGCCTAATCCAACATCATATCGCACCTCAGTTGCCTTAGCTTATACTACTTTGAATTAAATTCCATTTGCTGAGCAAACCACCTTTCCATAGTGTCAACCACTTTGCCAGTTTTCATGTGAACTGCCCCATGGTCATGCACCCTACTTTATGTTCAATTACTCATCTATTCCAAAAACCATACGGCTGACTTCCATCCTCTATGAAACTCTACTGGTGACAACCTGATCTCAAAATCACCCTCCGACCATTAACTCTGCTTTTTTTTTTGATGAGGCAATTTTGGATCCAATTTGCCGCTTTCCCCTGCACCTCATTTGCTTTTTTGGCCAGCTTGCCTAGTCAAGCTCCTTGCTTAAAGTATGTAGGGACTATCTCAGCCACTCTGGCCTCATCTGAATTGGGTTTTTACTGAATTACTTCTGTCGAGTAACATTAGATTTTATCCTTTGACCTTTTACTCTAATTTCAACTATTTCCCTTACTATGCAAAATTTAAATAAATTACCCTCAACACTGCAAGTGTTCTGCCACAGATGTTCCTTCGTCAGCACCTAAAATTAAATTAGGGATTGGTATCATTGAGTTTTCCTGAGCGCACTTGACGAATTCCGTGCCTTTTGCACGGTGGTGGTTATTAAGAAGTAGAAAGGGAAAGTCAGTGAAATCCCCTTTCTATTTCTCCCCCATTGCTTTTGCAGAGCATAGGTTTGCCCTTCTGACTCCTTGAACTAGCTGGATACTTTGTGACTCTCTTCACTACACTCCCAACAGTGAGGATGCCCTCTGTGCCAAGGGTATGCCAGCTAAGTATTCTCCCTCTCTACTTGAGTAATTTCAACCCTCAGAATCAGATCCAATAACACCTCCTATATTGATCTATAATCTTGTATCTTTTGAGCGGAGCTGTATTAACACTGGGAGTGGAAGAGTGAATGTGTCCAAGGGAAATGCGGGAGAGGGGAGTGTTCAGGCATGGCATGCAGAATGGTTACATGCATGCTGAGTGGGTGAGTGGAAGGCGTGTGTAAGCTGTGCAGTGGGTAGTGTGGGAGGACGTGGGAAGTACAAGGGGTGGAATATCACTTGTGTCGGAAACAAGGAAGGTGGTGGTGGAAGGTGAGTGCAGAGTGGGGAAGACACTCTACACTGCTCACTTTTTGGGTGATGGGGTTCTGGAAGGCTGGAGAGAAAAAGCATTGATTAAGGTTTTGTACATTTGTAATGTGGCTATGTCCAAAGTTTCAGGGTATTGACTTGCAATGTACAAACCCTTGAAACCATGTTTGTTTTGTTTTTGCTACTTCTGATCACTCTAATTGAAATAGATTTTTGCCCAATAGTTTAACTTTCTATAGAATTTTAATACATGAACTGCTTCCTGGTTTTGTTTATTTTAAAGGGCTCTTTGAACACGTACAGATTCTGTGATAATGTATGGACATTTGTTCTGAATGATGTGGAATTCCGAGAAGTTACTGAACTCGTCAAAGTGGATAAAGTGAAGATTGTAGCTTGCGATGGCAAAAGTGAGTTGGTGTTGAATGACAAAGCTTTCCATGTTTTGTTTACTTCAAATTTAGTTTAAATCTTTTATCTCGCGTAAATCTAGTTGATTTGTGATTAACAGCTCCAGAAAGCAAGTTTTTAAATGGACTATGTGCATGGATGAACAACTTGTGTTTTAATTATTAGCCCTGTAACCATTGCACTATAGGCTTTTGAGCAGGGTTGATCGAATGCAATGTGTTTTAGTTGGAAGAGGGTTGTATATTACTAGATTCATTGAGTTTTTAACTGAACTATGGCCCTTAAGGAATTTCCACTGCAGCAAGTCATACAGGTCATTGTGCATCATCTCTTTTCCATGTTTTCTGTTCCCTTTATCCAAACTACGCCATAGAGTCCTTATCCTCTTTTCATCTTGGATTCATGGAGTTGTACAACACAGAAACTGGTTTTTGGGTCCAGTCACCATGCTGACCAAGTGCCTACTTGAGCTAGTTGTGTTTGCCTACGTTTGGCCCACATAAACATTTCCTATCCACGTCTTTTAACTCCAGAGTCAATCAAGTTCCCTAAGTGGACTGGTAGTATAGAAACAAGGAATTCTATTTACTGAATTATACTATTGTGTTTTAAAAAAAAACCTTAAGGATGCAGGAATCGACCTCATTGTATATGCCAGTTTTTTTCTGCTGTTACTTGATCTGGTAGTAACGTTGTTAATGTTCTTTCCATAAGACACAGGAGTAGAACCAGGCCATTCAGCCCATCAGCTCTTCACCATTTCATCATGGCTGATTTTTTTCTTCTTGTGCTTCCTGTAACCTTCCTAATCAAGAACCTATCAATCGTTGCTTTAAGTATACCTAATGAACTGGCCTTCACAGCCTTCTGTGGCAATGAATACCATAGATTTACCACCCTCTGACTAAAGAAATTTCTCCTCACCTCTGTTCTAAAGGGATGTTCTTCTATTCTGAGGATGTGCCCTCTGGTCGTAGACACTCTGTTGGAAGCATCCCCTCCACATCCATTGTAGGTATTTCAATGTTTCAATGAGCTCACCCTCCAACCCCCCCCACCACCCCATTCTTCTAAACTCCAAGTACAGGCCCAGAGCTATCAAAACGCTCGTCATACGTTAACCCTTTCATTCCCAGGATCATTCTCGTAAACCTCCTCTGGACCCTCTCCAATGCCGGTATGTCCTTTCTTAGATATAGGGTAGACTTACAGTACCCTGTGTGCAGACTGACCAATGCGTTGTGAAGCCTTGGTCTTTATATTCTAGTCTCTGGGAATGAATGCTAAAATTGCATTTACCTTCCTTAATACTGACTCAACCTGCAAGTTAACCTTCATGGAATCCTGCATTAAGACTTCCAAGTCCCCTTGCACCTGCAATTTCAAAGTACATTTATTGTCAAGGTCTGTATTCACAAACCTGAAATTCATCCTCCCGCAGATAGCCATAACATACTTTGGGAACTAGGCTACCTCACTAACTGAGTTCCCAAGGGTGTATGCTTGAGGTAGAATTGGTACATTATAGAATGAGGCCTGAAATAACTGGATCCAATTATTTAAGGCTTGTGAGCATCTAAAAATTTTGGAATATTGTAATCAGTGCATCCGTTTTCTTTGCCACAGCACCTTGTCACACCTTCTAACAGGCATGAGTTTTAGTGAGCATATGAGTTTTAGTCCCGTTAGCTGTTCCTTGTACCTCTCTGGTCACAGCACTGGAGGACTACAAGTGTAAAGAAAGGGCTGATCTAAGCCATTGCAAACTGCTGAATAAACTTTTGCTGTCAAAATTTTGGGGATCGATGTAAGAGAAAATCGAAACCTTTATTTTAAAATAGCCTGAAAATGTCAGGGATTGTCAGCTTGTATTGCTTAACTTGACTAATCGTACTGGAGGATTAAAAAGGTGGGTCTGTAAGAGCGATGGGAGCTTTTCTTTCACAACAAAAATGGGGCACAATGCGTTGCCCTCGTCAGCCATACTTCCTCTTTCAAACTTAACAAAGTCCCAAATTTGTTAAAGTAAGTCCTTGGGATCTGAAGGAAAGTGGAAAATTAGATGTTGATTCATTAGAGGTTGGTTGGCTTTCTTTCCATTGTGCTGAACGGCAATATCAGCTGTAAATTATAAATTGGTGCCACTGCTTTTATTTTTAAATGTCTTTGCTCCTCTTTGCCACCAGAATCTATTATTAAGAGGCTTTTCGTATTTTCTTTTGGAAGACAGATGCAAAGCATTTCTTGAAAGTCTTTGCCACTTCCACATTTCAATATTAATTTAAGTTTCACCCACTAAGCTCTCCTTGTATGTTTTAGAACAAAGAATTTTCAACAGTTTTGCCCCTTCTTTAATCATTTGCTGATTTAGTTTTACAAAAGTCCTGACCTTTTACAAATCATTGCAACATTGTATTCATTTTATTTTAATTTGATGGCATCTTTAACTTCCATGACCACAATTGCCATTGTTAGTCTGTTTCTGGAAGGATCTATTTTGGCAGTACACTTTAACATGGGCATGGGAGGACAGGGTGGGTGTGTTGTGGTAGGCTGTAAGAGTGAAATGTTATACATTTGAAAGGGGACAGTGAGGATATAGAAAACAGTACAGGGAATTAAGGTAATGTGTCAAGAAAAAGTGGTTAAAAAGTCAAAGGCAAGGTTATCACCACACATCAACTATTCATACTGAAATGAACTGATGGCACATACAGGTTTGAGCACAGCAGCTGCTGAGACTAACTTTAGCTTTATTTGTCACACGTACATTGAAATATTAAAACTTGGCAATGAAATGTGTCGTTTTGCGTCAGTCCAATCAGGGGTGATTGGTGGGCGGCCCTCAAATATTGCCGTGTCTCCGGTGTCAGCAGGGGATGCCCACAAGCTAGCCCGAATGAGACCGTTTTGCTGAACACCTACGCTCTGTCCACCAGAGAAAGCAGGAGCTCCCAGTGGCCACACATTTTAATTCTACATCCCATTCCCATTCTGATATGGCAATCCATGGCCTCCTCTACTGTAAAGATGAAGCCACACTCAGGTTAAAGGAACAGCACCTTACATTCCGTCTGAGTAGCCTCCAACCTGATGGCATGAACATTGATTTCTCTGACTTCTGTTAATGCCCCTCCTCCCCTTCTTACTCCCTCCCTTATTTATTTATTCCCCCCTTTCTTTTCTCTCTCTCTCTTTCTCCCTCTGTCCCCCTCACTATATCTTCCTCTGGCACTCCCCTCCCCCTTTCTTTCTCCCTAGACCTCCCCCTTTCTTTCTCCCTAGACCTCCCATCCCATGATCCTCTCCCTTCTCCAGCCTTGTATCCCTTTTGCCAATTAACTTTCCAGCTCTTAGCTTTATCCCTCCCCCTCCTGTCTTCTATCATTTCGGATCTCCCCCTCCCCCTCCCACTTTCAAATCTCTTACTATCTCTTCTTTCAGTTAGTCCTGATGAAGGGTCTCGGCCTGAAACGTCGACTGTACCTCTTCCTAGAGGTACTGCCTGGCCTGCTGCGTTCCGCCAGCATTTTGTGTGTGTTGCACATAGTATGTGTTATGTTTTGTAACTTCAAAACATTAAACAAATTCAAAAGAAGACATGGGAGCCTGAAATGTGGGACTAACTTCAAGTTTATTTTAAACAAGGCGCACTAATATCACGTGGTGCCATGATGATGTATGCAATTCACGTATTTATGCATATAACCTGTAATTATTTAAACAAGGATGCTTCATCAACAAATAAACAAAAACACATGTACACACACAAACACTTAAATACTAATTATACAACACTCCTCCCTGCTTAGCTATAAACTCCAACTCAATATAGAATGCATCTCAACTATACACTCAGTACAGACAGTCGGCCCTACGTATCCACGGATTCAACCTACCGCTAATCAAAAATATCAATCACGGATTGCGATGGTTGTGTCTGTACTGAACATGTACAGACTTGTTTCTCTTGTCATTATTCCCTAAACAATAAAGTATAACAACTATTTACATTGTATTAGGTATTATAAGTAATCTAGAGATGATTTAAAGCATACGGGAAGATGTGCGTAGGTTATATGCAAATACTCTGCCATTTTATATAAGGGACTTGAGCATCCGCGGGGCGTCCTGGAACCAATCCCCTGCGGATACCGAGGGACGACTGTATACGACATAATGCAGTCATCCACAGCTATTGTCAATTTTTAAATTGTCCCATTCAGGCCTAGTGGTTTAATCGCTGTGGAGGATTTCTTACTCTTGTGGGATAAAGTCTTTCCTGACAGGGGTCATTCTGCTTGGCAGGTGAGACTTGTGGCTGTGAAACAATCTCAAATATTAAGGCCTCCTCCCTGGTGGTTGTAAGAGTTGATTCTGAAACTTCAAGAAGTAATTCTGACAGCTCTGGACAGCTCTTCTTCCTCTTTCTTCTAGTATATGTATCTTGATCTTGGGAAGGTGCATTTCGTTTACTGGAGTATTCTCTTGCGCCCTTTTAATGCATCCACAACAACATCTGATGAATCATCCATTTTTGTATCTGCATTGATTACTTTCTTTTTGACTGCCCATTCATCTAGCTGGGCTTTGGTCTTTGCATCTACATTTACAAGCAGCTTTTTTCTCCCCCACTTGAAGTTCATGCAATAACCTTAGTGCACACAGAGCAGATCCCAGAGGCTTGCAACTGTCCTGAAGCTCTTTGTACTCTCTTCCAGCTTAAAACCAAGCCACGTTTTGCAGGTAACAGCCTCATTAATGTACCAGACGTTTTCTCGGTATGTTGCCTACAAAAACTGTTGTAGTTGAACCACTGCTTTCACCACTTTCACAATCCCTCTGAGTAATATGAGCTTTGGTTCAATAGGCTTTCCAACCAGAAGCACAGAAGCTGGCCCCAATGCTTGTCTGTCCTCCGGGCAATAGTTCATGGTATTTGGCTTAGAGACCATTGTGGCATCATCCAGTACCTTTCTTAATTCACTTTCAGTTGGCTTCATTGCAGGGGATGTGGCATGCAAATGGTGGATGGATCTCCAGTCAAGTTGTAGTTGTCTCAGCCAGTAACATCCCCACAATGCTAGTCCTTCTGTTTTTACCATGTACAGCTCAATGTGATTTGTTGATTGTTGTATTTTACAGTTAAGAGTGTCATTCCCAGGAGTTATATTTTTCTTCAGTATATGTTCTTAGTTGAACATCTCAGGTTTCAGTTTGGTATCTTTGAAATGCCGTTCAAACTAATTTTGTGGAATGACTGAAACAGCTGAGCTAGATGTCCTCCTCCTTCGAAGAAAGGGTCTTTCCTTCCTCCACCATCACCGTGCCTTCAACTGCATCTCTTCCATTTCGTGCACATCTGCCCTCACCCCATTCTCTTGCCATCTCACCAGAAATAGGGTTCCCCTTATCTTCACCTACCACCCCACCAGTCTCCACGTCGGGCACATAATTCTCCATAACTTCTGCCATCTCCAACAGGATCCCACCACCAATCATATCTTTCCCTCCACCCCCGCTTCCCCCCACTTTTTGCTTTCCAAAGGATCATTCCCTACACGATTCCCTTGTCCATTTGTCCCTCCCCACTGATCTCCCTCCTGGCACTTATCCTTGCAAGCAAAAGAAGTGCTACACCTGGCCCTACACCTCCCTCACTACCATTTATGGCCCCAGGCATTCCTTCCAGGTGAGGAAACACATCACCTGAGAGTCTTTTGTGATCATCTACTGTATCTGGTGCTCCCAGTGTAGCCTGTATATCGGTGAGACCTGATGTAGATTGGGAGACCGCTATGCTCCATCCACCAGAAAAAGCAAAATCTCCTAGTGGCCACCCATTTTAATTCCACTTCCCATTCCTATTCCAACATGTCAATCCACGGCCTTCTGTACTGTCATGATGGGGTCACATTTGGGTAGGAGGAGCAACACCCTATAGTCCGTTTGGGTAGCCTTCAACCTGTTGGCATGAACATCGATTTCTCAAACTTCTGGTAATGGCCACACCCCCTTCATCATTCCCCAATCCCATTTCCCTTTTTCACCTCATCTCTTTACCTGCGTAGCACCTCCCTCTGCTCCTCCCACTTTACTTTCTTCCATGGCCTTCTGTCTCTCCTATTAGATTCCCCCTTCTCCAGCCCAGTATCTCTTTCACCAATCAACTTCCCAGCTCTTTACTTCACCCCTTCCTCTCCTCCCAGTTTCACCTATCACCTTGTGTTTCTTCCTCACCTCCCCCCAACTTCATGCTCTGACTCAACTTTTTTTCTCCAGTCGTGATGAAGGGTCTCGGTCCGAAACGTTAACTCTTCTCTGTCAATCTCATCATCGTCCGATTTTTCAACAGCATGCAGATTAGTTTGGCCAGGCTGGTTTCTGTTTAGACGCGGCAATTTTATTTAAGCTCACTTTCATTTCTGACTGCAATTCAATTGCATCTGTCTGCAGTTTCCATGAAAACAGTGACTTCAACTGCTCTTTTGAAAGCAAGTTGTGCTTTGTTTAGGAACCATTTTTGAATACTTTCTTTTAAGATTCTACAAACTAAGCAATCTCTCAGTGCATCATTAAACACATTACCAAAGTCACAATGCTCTGACAATCTCTTCAATTCAGCCACATATGCCACAATGGACTTTTCCTTTTTGATTTTGCTTTTGAAACCTGAAGCATTCTGCAGTCAGTAAAGGTTTTGGTTTTAAATGTTTCTGCATTACTTTGACAATATCAGTAAAGCTCATTTCTGCGGGTTTGGTTGGAGCAGTTAAACTTCGAAGCAAACTGTATGCCTTCAAGCCCAATGAACTCAGCAAAATTGAAACTTCTTTCTTGTCGACTATTTCATTTGCTTCAAAATATTGCTGGGTTGTCTCAGTATACGTGTTTTGTGTAATGAAACATGTCAACTTACCCAACATAGCCAGCCATTTCTGTTTTTTGATGATTATTATCACCCAGTGCTCACTCTTTATGAACCTGTGATTTCTTCTGTTTTCTGCCTTTTATTTGTAATTAAAATTCAATTCTTGTCTTACCTTCCAAAGAACGTATGCTACTCTGTTTTTTAACTCAACTGCCACTGTGTGTGCTGGGCTGCTTTTTTAAAAAATTTGCTGCTTTTTTTTTAGTTTGAACGTCTCGCTGTGCTTCAACAGTTAGGTAGCCATCTTGGGTTAATTTTAAAAATACCTCATCACCGATGTGTTTTGTAACTTCAAAATATTAAACTAATTTAAAGGAAGACACAGGAGTCTGAATTGCGGGTCTAAATTCATTTAAGCAGGGTATGCGTGTATCATATGGTGACGGAAACCTACACGGTCACAGAAAGAATGTACAAACCCCTTACAGGCAGCAGTGGGAATTGAACCCCAATCGGTGATCACTAGCACTGTAAAGCAATGTGTATACTACCATCTCACTCAAGTTGTGGTTGCTTGGGAAAGGTTGGGAATTAGGCTGGGTGGGGTGTAGCTCAGATGATATAAACTTCTATGTGGGCGGCAGTGAGGCAGCCATTACATTAGTCTAGGCATCAATAGATAAAAGGGCAAAATAACACTAGAATGAATAGTTAACAGGCTCCCTAATTGTAATAATGCAGTCTGAGAGAAAATTAATCAAGAAATATGTGCTTATGGTGAAGGTAACCATAGCCTTCTTGTAGACTGGGCAAATCCTGTTGGCAAATGTAATTTGGAAGGCGTTTGGGGCAATGGTTTTTGGAACAATATTACACAGCTAGGGAACCAGGCCTTCTTGTTTCCTTTGTGATGGAGTAGGGTTAATAATTCTTGTGATGGGTGACCCTCTGGGGTGAAACATTTGAAGCTTCTGTGCAGTTCAAGAAGAAACTTCAATTGGAAATTGCAGTTTTGAGGAGAGAGTTACTGTATGTAGATGTTAAAGATAGATTGACAGGATAGATGGGGAAATTAAAGTGTGTGCTTCCACTGCTACCTCTGGCAGTACATGCCAGACCTAACCACTTGCTACATTAAAAGGATTCCCCTTTATGTAACCTTGAGTTTTTAGGCTTGGAATGGATGGCATTTAAAGAGGTTTCAGAATTCTGAAACAAGTGTATATCCTTTTGAGAGATAAATTGATTCATTTGTGACTAATTAAGGTCAAAGACCCTATTATATCAAAGGAAGCATAAAATGTTGCTTTAGAAGATTAGCAAGTTTGTGAATTGGGAGAGTTTTTCAGAATCAATTACCAGGAAATTACTAATAGGGATAAGTGAGAGTGAATTAATAGAAAAAATATTTTTAAAAAGTTTCTGCAAAAATATAATTAAGGAGGGTGAACAAAATTTAATATGGATTCCAAAGAATAAATATCATGAGGAATTTTCAGGACTGTACGCCATCTCTAAAACTTCTTACCTGTAGCTATCCAGTTTCTCAATAAAACTCGAGTGTAATACCCCAAATGTCCCTGCACAAATCTTAAATGGTCTTTCTTTCCGTTGATAATTAACCTGTTCATATGTTCACATTTATTTAAGTTTGATTATTGAGATTTGTGTATATGACGGTTCAGCTAATTGTTGGTTGCTCATGGCTGTTTGCAGTATTGCCTTGTAAATTGTGGGTTGCTGTTGCCTATTGTGGTATTGTCCTGTGAACCACAGTCAATTCTGGTGTGTTTCACATATTGGCAATGAAGTGATTCTGATCCTTATTTGTTTTGATTTACAGATACTGGTTCGAATGCTGCAGAATGATTTGTCACCAGTGAAGGCCTTTTGCTGAAGCAGCATCCAGACCAGATGTATTGTGATTGATTCAGATGCTTTGGACAGCAGTTGGCCGATCTCTAACTGCTTCATGGAACAAATAAAGGGGTACAAGTGTATCCCCAGGATGTACAATATCAGTGAGAATGTTACTTTTTATAGACAATAACTTTTTTATGTTTGAAAGATGAATCTGTAATAAAGTTTTATGTAACTTTTCTTTGCTCATCCTGCCTGACTTGTTGTTTTTGTTTTGGAATGAGAACACCTCTCACTGTCAGTGGATGTGTAATTCGGGTTCCCAAACCAGGGAAGAATGGAAATCTCCCTCCTTGAAAGATTTGGACTTTAGACCAAAGGACATAGATACAAGAGATCTTCAATGACAGTGCATTGTCCCTGTGACCCACTGAGATTCACTGAGACCATAAGACATAGGAGCAGAATTAGGCCATCTGGCCCATCAAGTCTACTCCACTATTCAATCATAGCTGATCTTTTTTTTAAGAGATCATGGTTGATTATGGTCCTTATCTTGTTTCTACTTTCTTGTATGTCCCCTCACCTTCAAACCAACCACCCCCTCTGATTGCCTTAGTCTATCTTAGCTGTGAAAATTTTCAAGAACTCTGCCTCCACAATTCTATGATAGAGGATATTAGTTTCCTGATCCATAATCTCTGTGCTAAATAGGCATCTCCTTATTCTAAAGCTAAGACACTTCAAGCTTCTCCTGCCCCCCCAAGAGTTGACACTCATCAGCATTTAATCTCATTTGATATTTGCATCAGTAAGCTCGTCTCTCACTGATAATAGCTATGGACTCAATCTGTTCAATTGTTCATAATGAGCCAGCACCATCACCTCAAGAATCAGCGTATGAATATATACCAATGGATGAATTTTGTTCATTCATGCAGAGCCCTAAGTGCAGCCTTGCCAAATCTCCATTCAATATGGCTTGACTTGTATCCATCCCTCTGCAACAAAGACAAACTTCATTTGTCTTCTTAGCTGCATGTTCATAAACTTGACCAGATAGAAACATAGAAAATAGGTGCAGGAGTAGGCCATTTGGCCCTTCGAGCCTGCACCGCCATTTATTATGATCATGGCTGATCATCCAACTCAGAACCCCGCCCCAGCCTTCCCTCCATACCCCCTGACCCCCGTAGCCACAAGGGCCATATCTAACTCCCTCTTAAATATAGCCAATGAACTGGCCTCAACTGTTTCCTGTGGCAGAGAATTCCACAGATTCACCACTCTCTGTGTGAAGAAGTTTTTCCTAATCTCAGTCCTAAAAGGCTTCCCCTCTATCCTCAAACTGTGGCCCCTCGTTCTGGACTTCCCCAACATCGGGAACAATCTTCCTGCATCTAGCCTGTCCAATCCCTTTAGGATCTTACACGTTTCAATCAGATCCCCCTTCAATCTTCTAAATTCCAACGAGTACAAGCCCAGTTCATCCAGTCTTTCTTCATATGGAAGTCCTGCCATCCCAGGAATCAATCATTCTCCTCCACAACATTCTATGGCTGTTTAGGGAACCTTGGTTTTCAAGAAATATTGAGGCCCCAGTTGAGGAGGAGGAGGTGCGCAGGCAGCAGGGAACAAATAAGGTACTTGAGGACCTTAAATGTAAGAGAATACTTAAACAAATCAGGAGGACTGAAAGAGGGAATGAGGTTGCTCTAGCAGATGAGGTAAAGGAGAATCCCAAGATATATTAAGAGCAATAGGATAGTGTGGGACAAAATTGGTCTTCAGGAAAATCAGAGTGGTCATTTATACATGCATGGAGCTGAAAGAGATGGGAGAGATCGTAAGTGGATATTTTACATCTGTATTTACTCAGGAGATGGACACAGCCTGTAGAAGTGAAGCAAAACAGTAGTGAGGTCAGGGACTGTATGCAGTTACAGAGGAGGAGGTGCTTGCTCTCTAGAGGCCAATTAGGTGGCTAACTATCAGAACTTGTGGGAGGCTAGTTAAGAAATTGAAGGGCCCCTAGCAGAGTTATTTAACATGGTCTTAGCCATGGGTAAGTTGCTGCAGGATTAGTGGATGGCTAATGTTTTTTTTCCCGTTGTTTAAGAATAAACAAGAACAAGGCTCCAATAATAAACTAGGAAGTTAAAGGCTGGTAAGCCTGATGTCAGTAGTGGGTAAGTTATTGGAAGGTATTCTAAGGGACTGGATATATGGTATTTGGATAGACAGGGATTCATTAGGGATAGTCAACATGACTTGTGCACGGTAGGTCATGCCTAAGCAATCATTGGAGGAGTTACCAGGAAAGATGAATGACAGGCAATGGATATTTGGCAAGGTCCTGCAATTGGAGGTTGGTCAAGAAGGTCAAGTTGCTTGCTATTCAGGATGTGATATTAAATTGGATTAGACATTTGTATTTTGGAAAAAGCCAGAGAGTGGTAGTAGATGGTTGTGTCTCTGACTGGAGGCCTGTGATTAGTGTTGTGCCACGTGGATCACTGCTGGATCTGTTTCCCTTTGCCATTTATATCAGTGATCTAGATGGTAATGTAGTAAACTGGATCAGCAAACCTGCGGATGACACCAACACTGGGGGTGTAGTGGACAGAGGTGAAGGCGATCATGGCTTGCAGTGGGATCTACACCAGCTGGAAAAATGGAAGATGGAATTTAATGCAGACAAGTGTGAGGTTTTGCACTTTGGGAGAACAAACTACGGTGAGATTTAAGCGGTGAGTGGTAGGGCACTGTAGGGTGCGGTAGAGCAGAGAGATCTGGGAATATAGACCCATAATTCCTTGAAAGTTGTGTTACAATCTTGCGTCCTTGGACTCACTTACACTGCACGTTGTTGGAGCAGTGCTGCCAGGATAGTCAAGGACACAACCCACCCAGCCAAAACACCGTACGTCCCTCTTCCCTCTGGGAGAAGGCTCAGGAGCTTGAAGACTCATTAGGCCAGATTTGGGAAAAGCTTCTTTCCAACTGTGATAAGACTGCTGAACGGATCCTGACCCGGATCTGGGCTGTACCCTCCAAATATCTGGACCTGCTTCCGGTTTTTTTTGCACTACCTTACTTTCCCTTTTCTATTTCTATTTATAATTTATAATTTAAATTTTTACTATTTACTATCGATTTGCGAAGCGCAGAATCAAATATCACTGTGATGATTGTACACACTAGTAGCAATTGTTTGGTGACAATAAAGTAAAGTACAGGTAGATCAGGTCATGAAGAAGGCTTTTGGCACATTGAGTACAGGAGATGGGATGTTACACAATCAAGAGAAGATCTGCAGATGCTGGATATCAGAGTCATACACACAAAACACTGGAGGGACCCAGCAGGCCAGGCAGCATCTATGGAAAAGAGTTAGCAGCTGATGTTTTGTGCCGAGGCCCTTCATCAGGACGTGTTGACGTTGTATAAGATGTTGGAGAGGCCTAATTTGGAGGATTGTGTGCAGTTCTGATCACCTACCTACAGGACATAGATCAGTAACATTGAAAGAGTGCAGAGAAGATTTACAGGAATGTGAGGAATTAAGTTACAGGGAAAGGCTGAGTAGGTTGGGACTTCACAATCGTGAGAAAATCTTCAGATGCTGGAAATCCAAAGCAACACACACAAAATTCTGGAGGAACTCAGCAGGCCAGGCAGCACCTGTGGCCCTGATGAATTGCTGGCTGTTTTATTTTTTTCCATAGATGTTGCCTGGCCTGCAGAGTTCCTCCAGCATTTTGTTTGTGTTGCCACAGGGTGGGACTTTATTCCTGGAGCATAGGAGAATGAGGGGAGATCTGACAGAGGTGTTCAAGGCTGAGGGATATAAATGGAGCAAATGCAAGCTCCACCTCCACTGAGGTTGGGTGAGAGTAGAACTAGAGGTCTGAGGTTGAGGGTGAAAGGTGAAGTGTTTAAGAGAAACATGGTGGGATCTTCTTCACTCAGGGTGGTGAGAGTGCGTGATCAGCTTCCAGTGGAGGGGTACATGGATGGGAGGCTATAGTCATAGGACTAAGTAGCATAATAGTTTGGCATGTAATGGATGGGCTAGCAGGCTTGTTTCTGTGCTGTAGTACTCTATGACTCCATTTAGACTCTATTTTTTCTGTTCTAATTCAATAGCCTTGCATTTCCTTAAGTTGAACCGCATATGCCAAATCTTTGTCCACCTACTGAATCTCTTGCCTTGCAGGCTCTCATTGTATGCATATTTTTGTTCACTAATTTAGGTGCAGAACACTTGTTTACTTTATCCAACTCAAGTGCAGACTACTAGCATTGAGACCACTGCATTAATCCCCAAGAAAACCCGCTTTGTGCTGAGTGCCGTTTTGGCTCTGTTTACCAGCATCCTGTATACTCATACATTGATAAATAGATAGATACTTTATTGATCCCAGAGGAATTTACAGTGTCAGAGTAGTATTACAAGTGCACAGATATAAATATTAGAAGAATAAGAAGTTACCTTCAACGTAAGATGTACAAGATTTACAAGTCAAGGATGACAAGATTTACAAGATTGCCAAGTTCACACTGATAAGATGGTGCAAGAATTACCGCAATATTATACAGTAATGGATGCACATTCACACCATCCAGATAAAAAGTGATGGTAGTATTGCACAGAGTGTCTGCGATAGCAGGGTGTGCTAAAGAGAGCTTAAACAGAGCTCTGGTAAATAGAGGTTGACAACAGTCTAACAGGAGGGGGGTCATCACTTCCCCGTCTATAGGTTGGCTCATCATGGAGCCTACTGGCCAAGGGTAAGAATGACCTCATACCACGCTCTTTGGAGCAGAGCAGTTGTCTTAGTCTATTACTAAAAGTGCTCCTCTGTTCGGCAAAGGTGGCACGCAGAGGGTGAGAAACATTGTCCAGATCACATTGACATTGGCCAGGATCTTCTGTAGGGTCCTTTGTTCTACCACAGCCTTCAGTGTGTCCAGTTTGACTCCTATGACAGAGCCAAACTTACTTATCAGATTATTGAGCCTGTTGGCATCACTCATTGACATCATCGCATAGAAGATTGTACTGGTGACAACAGGCTGGTAGAACATGCGAAGGAGAGGCCTGCATACCCCAAAGGATCTCAGTCTCCTCAGGAAGTAGAGGCAACTCTGGCCCTTCTTGTACACTGCCTCTGTGTTGGTGCTCCACTCAAGTCTGTCATCCAGGTGCACCCCCAGGTACTTGTAGGTCCTCACCACATCCATGCCCTCACGATCAAAACAGGGAGCAGTGCAGGTTTAGTCTTTCTAAAGTCCATCACCATCTCCTTTGTTTTACTGATGTTGAGCTGCAGATGATTCAGCTTGCACAATTTGACAAAGTCCTCCACCAGTACCCTGTATTCATCCACCAGTCCTCTCTTTAATACACCTAACTATTGCTGAGTCATCAGAGAATTTCTGCAGATGACATGACTCAGCATTGTATCTAAAGTCTGAGGTATACAGGGTAAACAGGGAGGGAACCAATACAGTCCCCTGTGGGGCCCCAGTGCTGTTTATAGCCATGTCTGACACAGGACCAATAATAATAATAATACTAGGGTCTTCATGATGTAAGGTCAGGGCCACAGGATGGTAGTCATTCAAGACTTTCTGTTGGCCCTTCTTGGATACTGGGACCACACATGATGTTTTCCATACAGTTGGGATGCTTTCCAGGCTGAGACTCAGATTGAAAATGTGCTGGAGAACTGCACACAGCTGCTCAGCACACTCCTTCAGGACCCTGGGGTTCACACCATCCATTTGCAATGCTTTGCCGTGTCCGAGTTTCCCCAGGTCGCTTCTCACTTGCTCATTAGTGAAAGTGAGTTCATGATAGCTGGGGAGTTGGTGGAAGGTGGGCGCGGGGGCGGGGGGGTAAGGTGAAGATTGGGACGATGGCAGTTGGTTTGTGGAGGTGTGGATGGTAGGTGCAGGGCAAGAAGAAGATGTCGACGGTGGTAACCTGTGTTGTTCATCACATGTTGAAGAGGAGGGGGAGGAAGGAGAAGGGGAGGTACTGCAGGAGCATTGGGTGCCTTGGCACCTGGGCTGGCATGCTGAAGGGGCATTGGATGCCTTGGCACCTGGGCTGGCATGCTGAAGGAGCATTGGGTGCCTTGGCACCTGGGCTGGCATGCTGATGGGGCACTGGGTGCCTTGGCACCTGGGCTGGCATGCTGAAGGGGCACTGGGTGCCTTGGCACCTGGGCTGGCATGCTGAAGGAGCATTGGGTGCTTTGGCACCTGGGGTGAAATGGGTGTGAACAGGAAGGCAATTGTCAAACTTATTGAGGAGTTGGTTTAACTCATTCACTCATTCATGGGTGCATTCCAAGGCTCTATAGTTGGCTGATTGAAGCCAGTGATGTTCTTCATGCCTCTCCATACCTCCCGTGTGCTACTCTGCCCAAGCCTGTTCTCCAGCTCTCCCCTGTATTCCCCTTTAGCCACCTTGATCTTCTTCTTAAGCAAGGACATGAGATCCCGCAGTTTGCTTCAGTGTGGCATCCTTTTCGAATTTAACTTGGAAATATGCTTACTGGTTCCTACACCCCTCCTTGCCACTTATTTCATCAGAACTTTTCATATTTTTTATCTGGGTCTTACTGACAAGTGATTGCCTATCTTTGAGAAGGTGGTGCTGGGGAGAGAATTTCAGCGTTTTGTCCCAGTGACAATGATTTCATTTGTTTCCACTCGGGGTAGTGAGCAAAGTGGAGGAGAACCTACAACTAGTGTTGTTCCTCTGAAGCTGAAGCCCTTGTCCTTGGTGGTAGGGGATGTGGGTTTGGGTGGTGCTGTTGGAGAATTCTGGGCAAATAATTGCAGGGTATTCCCTCACAGCTGGTGTAATTCTACTAGATCCTCTGATTATTCCAGCTTGGGTCAAAACCAGAGATCAGTAACACTGAAGTCCGTACTCCCTGGTTTTTATATCAATTTTCAACTATAAATATTCAATAATACTGATTGTCTTCTCACCTGCTGCCTTCAAGAATTTGTGGAAATGATTTTACCTTGTGCTTCTCTCTCCCGTGCCATGCAGTTTCTCTTTCATGTTTGTCTCTGAAGTGTGTCACTTCACACCTGCCTCATCTAACTAGCAGCAGCCGCAAATGCCTTTGACCTTCTAAAGTTCAGTCGTTATTTGCCAAGTTTTATCTGCATAATTTGAAGAGCTATGGGATGGCACAGGAGAAGAATTTGGACAGTTTGCCTCGGACTTCAGCTGCACAGGAAGTCACAATTACATCATTATGAGTGTAAGGGGGCCAACATGTGATGTGGATGAGGTGAATCTATTAAAGGGATGCTCAGCATGCGTTGTCTGTTGGGACAGGGCTGTTCTGATCTTGGCGCCGAAAGGAGGAGATCAGGAGAAGGGATCCAAGCATAACGAGTTGTCTTTAGAAGGTTTGGTAATTTGCTGGGTGAATGATATCCCAGAGGATCGTGAAATCTATGTGTTGTCTATGAGAATTAGGTTTGATTTCACTGGCATATGTTGTGAAATATGTTGCTTTGAGGCAGCAATGCATTGCAATCAACATACTAAAACCATAAATTACAATAATAGATACACATATTAATTAAATTAAATAATTAGTGCAAAAAGAGAGCAGAAAAAAATAGTGAGGTAGTGTACCTGGGTCCATTGTTCATTCAGAACTCTGATGGCGGAGGGGAAGAAGCTGTTCCTAAAATGTTGAATGGCTCCTGATGGGAGCAATGAGACAAGGGCTTGCCCTGGGCGCTGGGGGTCCTTAATGACGGATGCCATATTTTTCAGGCATCATTTTTTGAAGATGTTGTTGATGCAGGGGAGACTAATATTCATGATGGAGCTGGCTGAGGTTGCAACTTTCGGCAGCTTTTTCTAATCCTGGGCAGTGGCCCCTCCATGCCAGATGGTGATGCAGCCAGTCAGAATGTTCTGCATGGTACATCTGTAGAAATTTACAGGAGTCTTTGGTGAAACACCAAATCTCCTCAAACTCCCAATGAAATATATTGTTGTGCCTTCTTTGTAAGAGCATCAATATGTTGGGCCCAGGATAGGTTGTCAGAGATGTTGACACCCAGAAACTTGAAACTGCTCACCTTTTCCGCTTCTGATCTCTTGATGAGGACTGGTGCGTGATCCCTTGACTTCCCCTTCCTGAAGCCCACAATCAATCCCTTGGTTTTCCTGATGTTGAGTACAAGGTTGCTGTTTTGACACCTGTCATGTACCCCATGACGGGTTAAAGAACCAGCAGAGAAGGAAAACACTTTGGAGTCCAGTATTGCTAATAACTAATAATATTTATTAGTAACTATGCAATACAGTAATATAAATGCAGATAATTCAAACAGGTTAGCAATGATTATATGCAAGTAAGTGTGGAATATATATGAAAACCAAGCTTCTTCAAGTCTAGGGGTAAATAGATACAATCTTACGATGATGAGTAAAGTTCAGTTCAGTTCATGGTATTTAGTTGAGTAGTGATGGAGAGAGAGAGAGATTTGAGTCTTCAGGTGAGCTGATGCCGTTGATCTTCCCGTTGCCCTCCGAATTCCTTTAGAAGTCACCGACTGTGGCCACACCAAAGGGGGACCGTTCTTCCGTGGTGGAGCAATCAACCCAGGCGAGGGTTGGACACACAAATAACTCCCCACCGGTCACGCCCTGTTCACACTGCAAGGGCCACTGATCGATCTGCCTAATCGATCCTCCAAAACCCACTTTTTCTGTGGGCACAACAAAGCTCATTCAGTGTCCAAAACCATGTGTCTCAGATCTATCATCTGACCTTCTATTTATCTCACCGTACTGAGTACCAGCTGTCTTTCAAGTAACTCCTCCCCTCTCTGCCTATAAGAATACGGAAGCTGGAAGCAGTGTCCTTGTAAAAAGTAAACATGCTGCAGAGTAACCATAACATTGATTGTCCATCAATAATGCCGCCCTCGGTCACCATGGCAACCCACGAGCTGCTCGGTGCCCTCTCTCTCTGAACTCAGCAGAAATCCAAAAGTTAGTCTCAGTTCTTTCTTGTGCCTTAAAGTGACAGTCCACAGAGAATATGAACCTTAGGGGTTCATAACACCATCTCGAAGCAGTCTTCACCTTTCTCTCTCTTAATAACAAGGTGTCTGGTGTTGATTAGCTCTCTCTCTCTCTTTTCAAAAGCACAGTTCATAGGGGTAATTCAGAACCCCGTCACACCCTCTTCCTTCAGAGAAAAAATTTTGATGAAGGCAAAATTTTTGGTTTAACTGGAAATTTCAGAGTTTGAAACAATACATATATAATCATCAGATGACAGAGCAAAACGTGTACAATTTCCAACTTAACTTCTCGATAAACAATCAGCTATAATGTTGTCAGTACCTTTCACATGTTTGATTGTCAGGTCATATTCTTGCAATATCAGACTCCAGTTTAATAAACTTCTATTCTTATCCTTCAGCTTAGTTAGAAACACTAACGGATTGTGATCTGTGTAAACCACAAGTGGTCTCTGGGCAGGACAAACGTAGACTTCAAAATGTTGTAAAGCCAGAGTAAGTGCTAGCAATTCCCTTTTCAACAGTGGAATAATTTTTCTGATGCCCATTAAATTCCTTTGAGAAATCGGCTACTGAGTGTTCAATGTCATCCACTCCTTTCTGTAACAGTACTGCCCCAGCAGCTTTGTCACTAGCGTCAGTTACTATAGAGAATGGTTTTGAAAAATCAGGTGCCTTGAGCTCAGGATGATAACACAGGATGGTTTTCAGTTGTTCAAATGCCTCCTGGCAAAGATCACTCCATACAAATCTTTCACTCTTCCCTAGAAGTTTTGTTAGGGGGGTGGAGTGATGTCTGTAAAGTTCTTACAAAACTTACAGTAATACCCAACCATTCCTAAAAACCTTCTTAAAGCTTCCTTGCCCATTAGAACGGGAATTTCAGCAATAGCTTGAACCTTGGTCTGTACAAGGGCCAGTTGGCCCTGGCCTACCACGTAGCCCAGATATGTAACTGTGGCATGACCAAACTCACTTTTAGCGAGATTCACCATAAGATTGGCCTTGGAAAGTCTGTCAAACAGTTTTTCTACCCCTGCAATATGCTCTTCCCATATGTCATTCCAGACTACTAAATCATCGATATCAGCCCCTGTGTTTTCTAAACCTCTAATCACAGAATTGATCATTCTTTGAAATGTCTCTGAAGCATTTTTCATCTCGAAGGGTAAAACATTATATTCATACAGTCCAGATGGTATCACAAATGCTGATATCTCCTTAGCCCTTTCTGTCAAGGGAACACACCAATCTCCTTTTAACAGATCAATCTTTATAAGGTACTTAGCCTTCCCCACAGTCATCCACTCTCTTTCCTTGTTCCTTCTTGTTTCCAATTTCTTGTTCAACCATTTTACTTTTCTCTAAAGTCATTCTGTAAGGATGCTCTCTGATGGGCTGGGCTGAATTTACAATGACATCATGCCCTTTAGCTGTACACTCTCTTGGAATATCAGGGAATAAATCTTTATGCTTGCAAACTAATTCCTTCACTTGTTTTTGCGGTGTAGGTTTCAACTGATGGACCTTATCAGTAATATTTTTCAAAACAATGGAATTCTGAAATCTTGTTGATACTAGATTCAGTTTGGTAAAATTATTTTTCATCTCATTTTCAGCCTCTATAACTTCATTTGTTTTTATAACAGTACCCACAGGTGCTACCTTATCAAACAAGTGTTTTATTTTAATTTGAACATCCTGCAAACTTTCCTTTGCAAGGTCACAAACCTTATTAAGTCTCTCCCGAAACTTTAAAACATAATTAAGCACACTGACATATAATTTCAAATCAAACCATAATTCTCTGAGTCGGGTCAAAGGTCCTCTTGGCCTGTGACCGAACAGAGGTTCAAACAGACTACCCTCCAATGATTTTTTGAATCGAATCTCCAACAGTAAATAAGAATAGAGGAACCCCCTCATCCCAGTTTTTCCCATTTTTCACACAATATGTTTTAATCATGGTCTTAAAAGTAGAGTTGAACCATTCCAAGGCTCCCTTGTACTTTGTGTGATATGCAGATGACACAATGTACCTAGCTCCCAATTCTCCAAATATCCCCTGGAATGTTCTTGAAGTAAAGTTACTACCCTGGTCAAATTGAATTTATTTGGGCAGACCTACCAGTGTGAAAAACTTACTGAATGTTTTTACCACAGTCTTGGCCTTGATGTTTCCAAAAGGCACGGCTTCAGGGAACCTAGACACAGCACACATAATTGTTAACAGATACTGATGACCAGCTGCAATCTTTGGTAATGGGCATACACAATCCACTATGACCCTAGACAAAGGTTCACCAAAAGCAGGTATTGGGTTAAGTGGTTCTACTTGAATAATCTGATTAAGTTTCTCCTCAACCTGGCAGGTATGGCAAGTCCTGCAAAAATTCACAACATCCTTTCTTAAATTAGGCCAATAAAATTCCTTCATAATCCTGTACACTGTCTTTCTCACTCTAAAATGTCTACCTAAAGGCATATTGTAAGCCATGTTTAAAATTTCAGACTTGTAAACTTTCGGAATCACTACCTGATGCACAATAGCCCAATCCTCAATTGCAGGCACAGTGGCTGGTCTCCACTTCCTCATTAACACCCCATCTTTAAGATAATATCCCACTGACTCTCTCTGAACCTCCTCTTCTGTGAGAGCTATCTCCTGTAAAGCCACCATTTCAGAATCTTTCTTCTGTTCCTCTATAAATTCCTTCCTCCATAAGGACAAACCTCCCTCATACACCTTACTCTCCAAATCCTGTTGTAACATGGAAGGTAGAGAAGTCTGTGACACATCATCATACTTTAAACCTCTGGTTTTGCTATCCTGGGCCTCAGCAGACCTCCTAAACAGGCTTCGAGTAATTGCGCATGTGGGATAAATATCAGTCTTTCTGTGTGGTTCATTAGCAACAGCTTTGCTCATTAGTCAAATTGTTAAATCACCCTTATCTTGGAGAGATGTCAAACTTCCCACATTGTTTACTAAACTTAGCACCATCACCAGTCTTGTAAGAACCATGTATACATTGTGGAAGAGGCCAAACAATCCATTTATCAAATTTCTATGACTTTCACTTCGACTTGTTTCCATAACATCATCATGAATAACATCATAACCTTGCAGGTGTTTGCCTCCAAGTGTTCAAACAAAATTCAACAGAGGGGGACATACTTCCTCAGCAGGCCTTTGTTCTGCAAGCAAGGTCAGAGGTCATGCAACCAATTCAACCTTTCTCAGTACTTTATTCAAAGTCCAGGAACAACACTTTTCCCATTATTTCCAGTAACATTTCTCTCATCAATTTTTCTCTCATTACTAACTTTTAAAACACTGTCTAATACAAGTGACTGAGAACTCTCAATTTCCACTGGTACCAAGGTTAACCCCTTATTCACTGAATCAAAACAATCTGACACAAAAGAACTGCATTTTTTCCCAACCAAGTCAGACTCTTCAGACCTTAACTGAGCTTCAGCACAAGGTTCAGTACCCTGTGAATCCACAGGTACTTCAACAACCTGATCACAGGCAATCGGGACAGCAGCCTCTTCCAGGCTGTCATCACCAGTTTCAAATTCAAAGTCACCCCGGACCTCCCAGCTACTCTCTGGCAAACTCTCATCTGGAGTAAAGTCAACCTTGCGGGTTAAAACAGCTTCGACTGCTTTCTTAGCAGACCCCCGCAGGGTGGCGGCATCTTCTTCATCTAGGTATGCTCTTACATCATCAGGAACACAGCTTCTAAATTCATCAAACAAAACAAGCCCTTCCGAGCTGTAAAAATCATCAGGGTCTGACATTAAACCTCTCAGCTGCCATATCTCCCTTTTACACTGTCTCTATCGTTCTACCTCTTCTCTCTGTTTTGCTGCCTCTGCGGCCTTGAGATGTTTCAGTTGCAATTCATGCTGTCTTTTCCTCTCCTGAGCGTCCAGCCTGCATTGCTCCAACTGAAGCTGAATCTCAGCCTCAGTAAGGTTACTTCCAACGAATAACCCTAATGCCTCCTCTCCAAACTTTCCTTTAGCTATATAATGCTGGGCTATTACCGTCTGCATCTGAGCTTTCCTCATTTTAGTGGTCACTTTTAGTCTTAACTTTTGAGCAATGCTTCGGGGGTTGGTTCTGCCACAAACTTATTAACCTCAAATTTCTGCTGTATTTCCACACAACCAAATCAGAAGGGATTCTCCCCAATCAATTCAAACAAGCCTCCCAACCAAATTGTTCATATCCTGGACGCAGGCCCCAATTTTGATAGGGACCCGGGAGGGGTTAAACAACCAGCAGAGATGGAGAACACTTTGGCGTCTGGTATTGTTATTAACTAATAATATTTATTAGTAACTATGCAATACAGTAATATAAATGCAGATAAATCAAACAGGTTAGCAATGATTTTATATATAAGTAAGTGTGGAATATATATGAAAACCAAGCTTCTTCAAGTCTAGGGGTAAATAGATACAATCTTACGATGATGAGTAAAGTTCAGTTCAGATCGTGGTATTGAGTTGATGGAGAGAGAGAGAGGGAGAGATTTGGGTCTTCAGGTGAGCTGACTCCATTGATCTTCCCATTGTCCTCTGAAATCCTTTAAAAGTCACCGACTGTGACCACAACAAAGGGGGGCAGTTCTTCTGTGGTGGAGCAATCAACCCAGGTGAGGGTTGGACACACAAATAATTCCCCACTGGTCATGCCCTGTTCACACTGCAAGAGCCACTGATCGATCCGCCTAATCGATCCTCCAAAACCCACTTTTTCTGTGGGCACAACAAAGCTCATTCAGTGTCCAAAAACCATGTGACCTTCTATTTATCTCACCGTACTGAGTACCAACTGTCTTTCAAATAACTCCTCCCTTCTCTGCCTGTAAGAATACGGAAGCTGGAAGCAGCGTCCTTGTAAAAAGTAAACACGCTGCAGAGAAACCATAACATTGATTGTCCATCAAATAACACTATCCTTAGTCACCATGGCGACCCATGAGCTGCTTGGTGCCCTCTCTCTCCGAACTCAGCAGAAATCCAAAAGTTAGTCTCGGTTCTTTCTCGTGCCTTAAAGTGACAGTCCACAGAAAATATGAACCTTAGGGGTTCATAACACCATCTCAAAGTGGTCTTCACCTCTCTCTCTCTTAATAACAAGATGTCTGGTGTTGAATACCTCTCTCTCTCTCTTTTCAAAAGCACAGTTCATAGGGGTAATTCAGGACCCTGTCACACATCGCACAACCAGCTGATCTATCTCACTTCCATACATCACTTTGTCAATACTAGAAGTTGTTGCGTGATTGGAAAATTTATAGATGGCATTTAGCTGTGCCTAGTCACACAGTCATGGGTGTTGTGACAGTAGAGCAGTGGGATAAGCAAGCACCCTTGAGGTGCACCAGTGTTGACTGTCAGCGAGGAGGAGATGTTATTTCCAATCTGCACAGTCAGTGGTCTTCCAATGAGGAAGTCAAGGATCAACTTGCAGAGGAAGGTATAGAGGCCCAGGTTTTAGAGCTTGTTAATTAGTAATGAGGGTATGATTTTGTTGAATGTTGAGCTGTAATCAATAAGCAGCAGTCTGACGTAGGTATTGCTGTTGTCCAGGTGATCCAGAGCTGAGTGGAGAGCCAGTGAGATTGCTTCTGCTGTCGGCCTATTGTGGCGATCGGCCAACTGTAGGAGGTCCAGGTCCTTGCTTAGGCAAGAGTTGACTCTGGCCATGACTGACCTGTCAAAACACTTCATCACAGTAGATGTGAATACCACTGGGCGATAGTCAATTACGTAGCTCACCCTGCTCTTCTTGGGCTCTGGTATGATTGTCACCCTTTTGAAGAAGGTAGGAACCTCTGACTGCAGCACTGAGAAATTGAAGATGGTATCTAGTGATAACAATGGCAGAACTATTACATGGAGAAGACTTTCAGAGTTGTGTATAATTCCCCTGGTAGCAATGTTGAAGTTCTTGATTCGATGCATAGATTAGATGAAGAAAGGCAATAGCTTCACTGGGCGATTAAAACTTTCAACTAGGTTGCATTAGCAGAGCCAAGTGAACTAAATTAGGAGCTAGAATTTGGCAATGAGCCAGCTGAAGTTTGCAATCTAACTGTAAAAAATTGCCGAACAGTGTTGATGAAGCTCAAGGTTCAGGAAGTGAGAAATGTGGAACGGCTGAGGTAGAAAAGTCAGGAGGCAACATGCAAAATGGATGAATTTGTTCTTTGGTAAAATGCCATTTGTTAAAGGTACTCAACCAAACAAGACATTGCTGTAACAGACAAGAACTCCACTTACAGATGGAGCAATGCCATGGACATTTGAAGGTCTGCAAGACACCATAAAGCTAACAGACAAAGCATGTGATGTGTCAAAACCTGGTACTGACCCTGAGGGTCTGAGAAGAGGTACAATGTGCAAAAGATGGCAAAACAATTCATGGCCACAAATAAAAACATTTTCAAGGAATATTCAAATTTGTACAGATTGTGGGAAAGAACAAAAACAAGTGATGTGGGTCCCCTTATTTATTTATTGAAAAATACAGTGCGGAACCATCTATTTAACCCTAGATTAATCACAGGACAATTTACAATGACCATACATCATTGGACTGTGGGAGGAAACCAGAGCACCTGGAGGAAACCCATGCACACACAGGAAGAATGTACAAACTTTCTTACAGAGGACGCCGGAACTGAACTCGGAACTCCAATGCCCCGAGCTGCAATAGAATCATCTAATTGCTGTGCTATTGATTAAATGGGAATATTGTTTTAGTCAAAAATAAGAAAATCAAAATTATGTTGAATGTGTAGGTGAAGGGATCTAGTGGTAGGCAAGCATACGAGATGCAACACTTGCCTTTTCACCTGTCTAACATGGAGAACAGAGGGCACCTGGTGGAGATGCTCTCTCACAGTTCCATTGACCTGCTTTCAATCCCAACCTCTTTCGCACTGTCCCTGCAATTATTTGGGTTTCCCCTCACAACCCCAAAGATGTGTGGGTTGGTAGGTTAATTAGCCATTGTCAACTGCCGAATATTAAGGAAACCATGATTACGTCGACCCGCCCTGTTAACTCCATGGTAATAAATGGAAAGGAAGTGGAAGCAGTGATGGATTTTGTCTTCCTCGGTTCAAAGATTTCTATAGATGGTAACTGCAGCCATGAAACTAAACGGTGTTTGCTTCTGGGGAGGCAGCAATGGCAAATTTAGATAATATACTGAAGAGCAGAGAGACAACATTGTCTACGGAGATCCGTATAGTCAGGTCTATGGTGTTTCTAGTTGTGATGTATGGCTGTGAGAGCTGGACTATTTTCTATGTTTCTATGTTTCTATGAGTAAGGCTGAATACAGAAGAATCAACGCCTTTGAACTTGGATGCTGGAGGCAAGAGTTAAGAGTTCGTTGGACAGCAGGAAGATCCAACAAGTCAATACTTGAAGAAATACAGCCAGACTGCTCACTAGGAGGCTTGGTTATGAGACAAAAGCTCAAATATTTTGGCCACGTCATGAGTAGACAGGATTGCTTGGAGAAGACTCTCATGTTTGGTAAAACAGAAGGTAAAAGAAGGAGAGGGTGATGGATAGATAATATTAATCAGACTACGCGTATGATCTTGGCAGATCTTAGAGAGGCAGTCTCCATAAGGAGGCTTGGTGTGCAGGAGTCCATGAGGAGTCAGACTTGACAACAGCTGAACAACAACAAGCTGCCTCAAATGACTAAGTGAGTGGTAGAAGCTAGGGGGGAGGGCAGAATAAATTAGGATTGGTGAACATGGCTACTTGGGATTGCTTGATGTCCAGAGGGAACTTGGTGGGCCAGAGGGCCTGGTGACGTATGTAGTGCCCAGCTGTACAACTCCAATTACACTTCCCATGTGAGTAGTGATTTACTTCCAAACTTTAAATGAATTTGCTGTTCACTGTGCGTTCTTTACTTTGGAGAAAGCTAACAGGATCTGGGGCATGGCCATACAAAGCACCAGCGTTCAGACTGCAGCCTCTCACACAGTTCCAGCAGAACAGTATTACATAGGAGCAGGGTCAGAGTGATTATAAAAAGGCCAAAGATAGGTTTAGAGTGTATGTGTCCAAACACACAAAGAGTGGCTGGGAAATATGCTGGAGAGCTGCAGGTGAAAATGGCTATGTGCATAAATGAGGTGGTGGAGGAAACCCAGATATTGGTTTAAAAATGAAATTGTTGTAAATATTCTCAGACATAAAGAGAGCTGGGGAGGGGAAATGAACTGGCAGAACTGATTAAAGGAGATATTATCATGCTATAGAGAGAGAGAGAGATTGTCCTTGTGTGGTCAAGGACAGAATCCATCAGTTTAATGCTAAGTTAATTAAACAACAGGCTACCAAGTAGACAGAAGGAAACCAAGCAGCAAATCTGCAGGGAAATTACAAAGATAGGTGATAACACGGGGACCTTCAGCTCTCCCCACTCTGACTGGGATACGATTAGGGGAAAGGGCGGAGGGAGGGATGAATTTCACTGAGGAGAGTTTTCATTCAGGTTGTTCCTCAGCCACTGGGGCTTTGTGAGGAGCGAAATGGGCCACCTTGGCAAGGGTCAGTGGGAGGAGAATAGCACCCCTCAAGTCGAGAGTTTTGGTGACGGAAGAGAAACAGAGAATAGTGAGAACACTCAGCAGATTAGGCAGCATCTGGAGAGGAAGAAGCAGAGTCAACTTCGACTGGAAACATTAAGCTGCAGATGCTTTGCAACATTTCCTGTATGGTTCCAGATTTGCTGCATCTGCTGTTTTATTTTTTTTTAGTCAGGCAGTGAACAGGTGGCTGAAGTGAAGAGTGGGAAGGGGAGGAGTCTTGAGGTTTGTGCTACTCTCAATTCAGTCCCCGGCAACGGAGGCAGATGGGAGTGAGCGTGCTCTGAAGTCAGCCTGAACCTGATGCTGTCGTTTACACGCTAATCAGTAGCTAGGGGCACAAAGAGACATTGCTGCAACCGTTACCATACTTTCCACCTGCAGCATTTCCTCTGATACCTTAGGACGTCGTGGAGAAGGTGCACAATGATCCACTGGACAGAGGATACCAGAAGCTCACAGTGACAGGAGAGGTATTAAGTCCACGTTGCTGGCTTTCAGGCGAAGGGGAAGAAGTTAACTAGTACAAATCTGGAAGGCAGTAGCCCATGGGTTGCTCCATTGTGTAGGAAGTGAACAGGATGGATCCATATCTTGGGTTGCAGCGTAGGAAGGTGGCTTCAAGTTCCTGGATCAATGGGACCATCTCCAGGACAGGAGGCATCTATAGTCATAGTCATACTTTATTGATCCTGAGGGAAATTGGTTTTCATTACAGTTGCACCATAAATAATTAAATAGTAATAAAACCATAAATAATTAAATAGTAATATGTAAATTATGCCAGGAAGTAAGTCCAGGACCAGCCTATTGGCTCAGGGTGTCTGACCCTCCAAGGGAGGAGTTGTAAAGTTTGATGGCCACAGGCAGGAATGACTTCCTCTGACGCTCTGTGCTGCATCTCGGAGGAATGAGTCTCTGGCTGAATGCACTCCTGTGCCCAACCAGTATATTATGTAGTGGATGGGAGACAATGACCAAGATGGCAAAGAACTTGGACAGCATCCTCTTTTCAGACGCCACCATCAGAGAGTCCAGTTCCATCCCCACAACATCACTGGCCTTAGTAATGAGTTTGTTGATTTTGTTGGTGTCTGCTACCCTCAGCCTGCTGCCCCAGCACACAACAGCAAACATGATCGCAATTCAAAGGGAACAAGCTACAAGATGGGCCAAACCAACGGGGACCCATGTCTTTGTGGTGGGTTCACTTGTCTGGTCGGTGATTGGTAATGGCAGCAGTACAGAGTGTACTGTAGGGGATCGATTATGAGAATGTGGTGAGTGTGCATGCGGCTGACTGATCGTGCGATGGTTTGATCGCGCCTCCTACACACAAGGCTCTCTCTTTTTGCACGGACGTTTGTTGTACATGTTTTTCATCTATCATGATTGGTCTGTCGCTTCCACACTGTAACTTGTCGAGCTAACGTGACAGTAAAAAATCTTAATCCCACTAATCAGTCGCCATTCCTGTACATAATACAAAGTAGAAAGGAGGCATGAGGTGGGCAGGTGAGTGAACGTGTTGGATGTGGCATGACAGAAGAAAGTGGGAGCACCTCAGGTTGGAGGAGGTGAGGGAATAACTTTACAAAAGCACAAACTGGTGGATAGGATTGTTGGTGCACAGGCAATATGTGTCTGTAGTGGCCTCAGAAATGGTAAGCACCTGGTGTATGGATGTGTAATGTCCATAAGGGACAAGGAAAGGAAACAGGGAGGTAAGGAACCAGAAGCAGGTTCTTCACACGGTTGATTCATCTCAGTGCCCCTTTTCCTTCACCAATCCCAAATCCATGGATTTCCTTCATACCCAGAAATATGCCGGTGAGGAAGGGATTAGAAAGAACAGTCAGGAGGAAGATTAATAACTCAAAGTGCTGGAGGAATTCAGCAAATCAGGCAGCATCTATGGAGGAGAATAAACAGTCTATATTTGGGCCGAGACTCTTCATCAGGACTGGAAAGGGAGAGGGGGTTTGAACTAAGAAGCTGGGAGGAGAGCAATGGAAGAGGTAAAGGGCTGAAGAAGAAGGGATCTAAGAGGAGAGGATAGTGGACCTTGGGAGGAAGGAAAGGAGGAGGGGAGATAGAGGCTTGAGGGGAGTGATGGGCAGGTGAGGAGACGAAAAGGGGTGAGAGGGTAACCAGAATAGAGAATGAAAAGGAGGGAGGGAGAAGAAATTACTGGAAGTTAGGAAAATCAATGTTCATACCATTGCTGGAGGCTACGCAGAAGGAGTAAGAGGCATTGCTCCTCCAACCTGAGTTTGGCCTCAATATCAGAGATCTCATCCTGTTGGAAGAGAAATGGGAGGTTGAAGTCAAGAGTAACACGCACTTAAAAAGGTTTGAGTTAATTAAGGCAACCAGCATAGATTTGTAAAAGGCAACACCGGTCTGAGTAATCTGACTGCTTTTTAGGTGATTTAACAAAGGACATTGATGGACAGGAGTTTCTCAGTGTCACTGAACAGAAGGAGCTACAGTGAATGAAGGGAAGGAGTTATTGCACCTGTAACTGAAGGGAACGTGGTACTTCCTTTACCATCTACACCTCATCTCCCCCCCCTCCACTGTCTTCTCCTTCCTCCCTCAATGTCTGCTCCTCTCTCACTTGCTGTTCCTCTGCTCACCACCTACCATCTTCCCTCTCTCACTCCCTCTGCTCCTCTCTCTCACTACCTGCTCTTCGCCTCCCTCACTGCTCCCTCCTGTGACATTTGCTGTTAGTTTGCCCTCCTTGGTTTGCAGGGCACATTCTGTAAATTTTTATATGTGCTAGTTTAAAAATCAACTTGTTGTTTGTGTCTTATCTGGGATTTTATTAAATCCTTTTTGAATCTTTTGCCAAATGAGATCTGCTCTCCGAGAGTGCCTGAAGCACATCTTTGAAATCTTCACATGGAACTGACTATTTCTGATGATAATGCCTGGACTTTGCCGAGAAGCCTCATCTCAGGACTGGCAACAATGTAGATGTACAGCTTGACCACAGCTCAAGTGGAAATGCTTTCTCCAACTCGTCTCACTAATTGCTCTGTCATTTTCTGTCAAGCAGGCTCAGATGTGTGGAGGCAGTCAAGGGCTCTTGTGAACATGGCTGTCGTTTCTGAGAAACTGCTGCTAAAGCCCTAGTTTATTAAACTGCAGACCCAAGGACAAACCGCTCAGGCTTTAGGGAAAAAGAGAGTATCAGTGTACAGTATTAGATTTTATTATCTCTGAGTTCTGGGATTCGGGAGAGGAAATCCTCCGGTGGCCGGCGTGTTCTCATCCGTTCCAGTCATCTGCTGATTTTGGAATCTCCACCTCGCTCTGAAATCCTCGCCCAGAGCTCGTTCTTTAAAAACCATTTGTTATTGCCCTAACACATTCACATTGCTGAAGTAGCAAAAAGATACAACTGAAGGGAGAATTCATTAAATCTAAAGAGAAACGTAGTATGCAGCAGAAAATAAAATGGTGATGGAACAAGCTGGTCCTCTTGTGAAACAGCTCGATGTGCAAAACAACTGCAAAGGGGATCAAGGCGTTTATTCTGGATTCCGGTTGTCTGGGGGTTGAGGGTGAGGTAACAGCTATCGAGGATGTATAAAGAAAGGTTAGTAATGGGATACTAAACACACTTAATACCTGTGTGATTCTGGGGCTGTGGTTTCCAGCCATCACCAACCAGGCGGCGATTTGGTTCGATGTTGACAGCAGGAGGGGCCAAAGTGCCCGAATGCTTGGCATCAGGTAACACCAGCTAAAGCTGCTTTAAGCCAACATCTGTAAAAAGGGGAGGTGCAGCAGGCACTGGTAGCTGTGGACTTCGGAATCTGACCCGGGAGGCATTCTCGTGATGGCTCTGTGGCTGGAAGAGAGACAGAGACAGAGGAAAAGTTTGCTTTCCTTAGAAGCTACAAAACATTACATGATAAAAGGTGATCTTTCAGTTCTCAAGTCTGTATTGGCTCCAGTTAGGTCCATGTCCCAACTTTCTCCACATACCCCTGCAAATTCTGTCCTTTTCAGTGCTTGCTGTTGTGGAGTGCCGTCGAGTTGTCATAGAAACACAGAAAACACACAGAACCATACAGGCCCTTCGGCCCACAAAGCTGTGCCGAACATGTCCCTACCTTAGGCTTTACCCACATGTATCGGAGGGGTCGTGACTGTCACGTGACAGCACTGCCCGTTTACCTGGTCGAAAGACACGCCACCTGCTAATCAGGGTTTGACCCCTCCTCGCCCATGAATGCACACCTAACCATTGGCCCCTTAATTAGCCTTGTACTTGACCTCGGGCGATTGGCCTTTGTAATCAGCTTAACCCTGCTGCCACCAAACCGTTGGCTTCCTTGTGAATCACCTGGGCTGGACTCATCAGCCCTGCTGCACTATACAGGAAGCCACGTGTGCTTAACCCTTTCTCTTTTTTTGCTACATCCGAGGAATCACCCTGCCCTTGGTGAGTTGTGCATTGAATAGGGTTAGGGGTGTGGGTACCGTCCTCAATATCATAAGATCCGTGCCTGCACAGAGTCAAGGGTGTCAGGTATCCTGTTGGCTTTTCCCTTGGTTGTGTGTGTGTGTGTGTATGTACTTTGTTCCCACGCAATTTTATTAATTGTCCGGGTGTGTTTTATTGCTGATCCAACTACTGTAAATTATGTGCGTGTGCATGTTGCTTCTGTTGCCATTTTCCTATGTTTACCTTCTGTAAATAAAATCCTTTACTCCCAAGACTATGTCCAGAGTCCTCACCTTTGAGACCTATCGAATCTGTTTCCTCACTTACAACCCCATAGCCCTCTATTTTTCTAAGCTCCATGTACCCATCCAGGAGTCTCTTAAAAGACCCTATCGTTTCAGCCTCCACCACTGCCGCTGGCAGCCCATTCCATGCACTCACCACTCTCTGCATAAAAAAACTTACCCCTGACATCTCCTCTGTACCTACTTCAAACACCTTAAAACTATGCTCTCTCCAGTTAGTCATTTCAGCCCTGGGGAAAAGCCTCTGATTATCCACACGATCAATGCCTCTCATCATCTTGTACACCTCTATCAGGTCACCTCTCATCCTCCATCGCTCCAAGGAGTAAAGGCAGAGTTCACTCAACCTATTCTCATAAGGCATGCCCCGAAATCCAGGCAACATCCTTGTAAATCTTCTCTGCATTATTTCCACGTCCTTCCTGTAGTGAGGTGACCAGAATTGAGCACAGTACACCAAGTGGGGTCTGACCAGGGTCCTATATAGCTGCAACATTACCTCTCAGCTCTTAAACTCAATCCCACGATTGATGAGGCCAATACACCATATGCCTTCTTAACCACAGAGTCAACCTGTGTAGCAGCTTTGAGTGTCCTAAGGACTTGGACCCCAAGATCCCTCTGATCCTCCACATTGCCAAGAGTCTTACCATTAATACTATATTCTGCTTTTATATTTGACGTACCAAAATGAACCACCTCACACTTATCTGGGTTGAACTCCATCTGCCAATTGTCAGCCCAGTTTTGCATCCTATCAATGTCCAGTTGTAACCTCTGACAGCCCTCCACACTATCCACAACACCCCCAACCTTTGTGTCATCAGCAAATTTACTAACCCATCCCTCCACTTCCTCATCCATGTCATTTATAAAAATCACAAAGAGTAGGGGTCCCAGAACAGATCCCCGAGGCACACCACTGGTCACTGGCCTCCATGCAGAATATGACTAATCTACAACCATTCTTTGCCTTCTGTGGGCAAGCCAGTTCTGGATCCACTAAGCAATGTCCCCTTGGATCCCATGCCTCCTTACTTTCTCAATAACCCTTGCATGGGGTACCTGGTCAAATGCCTTGCTAAAATCCATATACACTACATCTACGGCTCTACCTTCATCAATGTGCTTAGTCACATCCTCAAAAAATTCAATCAGGCTCGTAAGGCATAACCTGCCTTTGACAAAGCCATGCTGACTATTCCTAATCATATTATGCCTCTCCAAATGTTCATAAATCCTGCCCCTCAGGATCTTCTCCATCAACTTACCAAACATTGAAGTAAGACTCACAGGTCTATAATTTCCTGGGCTATCCCTACTCCTTTTCTGGTGTAAGGGAACAACATCTGCAACCCTCCAATCCTCCAGAACCTCTCCCGTCCCCATTGATGATGCAAAGATCATCGCCAGAGGCTCAGCAATCTCCTCCCTTGCTTCTCACTGTAGCCTGGGGAATATCTCATCTGGTCCCGGTGACTTATCCAACTTGATGCTTTCCAAAAGCTCTAGCACATCCTCTTCCTTAATAACTACATTCTCAAGATTTTCAGTCCACTGCAAGTCATCCTTACAATCGCCAAGATCCTTTTCCATGGTGAATACTGAAGCAAAGTATTTATTGCATACCTCCGCTATTTACTCCAGTTCCATACACACTTTTCCATTGTCATACTTGATTGGTCCTATTCTCTCATGTCTTGTCCTCTTGATCTTCACATACTTGTAGAATGCCTTGGGGTTTTCCTTAATCCTGTCTGCCAAGGCCTTCTCATGGCCCCTTCTGGCTCTCCTAATTTCATTCTTAAGCTCCTTCCTGCTAGCCTTATAATCTTCTAGATTCCTATCATTACTTAGTTTTTCGAATGTTTCCTAAGGTCTTCTTTTCTTCTTGACTAGATTTACAACAGCCTTTGTGCACCACAGATCTTGTACCTTACCATCCTTTGCATGTCTCATTGGAACGTACCTACTCAGAACCCCATGCAAATACCCCCTGAACATTTGCCACATTTCTTGGGTATATTTCCCTGAGAACATCTGTTTTCAATTCATGCTTCCAAGTTCCTGCCTGATAGCCTCATATTTCCCCTTACTCTAATTAAATGTTTCCCTAACTTGTCTGTTCCTATCCCTCTCCAATGCTATGGTAAAGGAGATAGAATTGTGATCATTATCTCCAAAATGCTCTCCCACTGAGAGACCTGACACCTGACCAGGTTCATTTCCCAATACCAGATCAAGTACAGCCTCTCCTCTTGTAGGCTTATCTACATATTGTGTTAAGAAACCTTCCTGATCACACCTAACAAACTCCACCTCATCTAAACCCCTCACTCTAGGGAAATGCCAATCAGTATTTGGGAAATTAAAATCTCCCGTAGCAACAACCCTGTTGTTATTGACACTTGGCGAACCTACAGATACTATACCTGTCCATAGGGTTTTCGTGACAAGGTACGGAAGTAGATTGCATGGCTGTTCTTCTGCACAGATGCTGCTGCTGCCCAGGTTGGGACCTGACCGGCTTCGACCTCAGGACCATCTGCCTCGAAGACCCATGCCGATGCCACTACACCACCGGCCACTCCTGCTCCATTTCAAACACTGATTGATTCTGTCCTCACTCCCACCATCAGCAGAGTATTGGAGACTTGAGCCCCATTCAGGGTCATATGATCTGCCCAAAGGCAGCGGGAGCAGGCTACCTTCCTGGTCAACCCCAGCTGGTTGCTCCTCCAACCTGGTCACAGAGTGAGGCTGATCGGCAAAAGAACCAAAACTGCCACAAGGAAATGCTGTTTTGGTACAGGAAATGGCCAGGGTCTGAAGTGGGAACAGATTCAATGTGGTCTTTGAAAGGAGAATCAGATTCAGGTTTAATATCACCGACAAATGTTGTGAAATTTGTTTTAATGTGGCAGCAGTACATTGCAATACAGAGTAATAAAAACTAAATTACAGTAAGAAAGTGTGTCTATATTTTTTTTAACAAGTTAAATAAGTCGTGCAAAAAGAGAGAAAAATGAAGTAGTGAGGTAGCGTTCACTGTCCATTCAGAAATCTGATGGCAGAGGGGAAGAAGCTGTTCCTGAAACGTTGAGAGTGTGTCTCTAGGCTCCTGTACCTCCTTCCTGATGGTAGCGATGAGGAGAGGGCATGCTCTGGGTGATGGGGTCCGTAATGATTGATACTGTCTTTCTGAGGCATTGCTCCATGAAGATGTCCTGCTGGGGAGGCTGGTGCCCATGGTGGAGCTGACTAAGTTCACAACTTTTGGCAGCTTCTTTCAATCCTGTGCAGTAGTACTCCCCCCACCCCGCCCTCATAGCAGACAGTGATACAGCTTGTTAGAGTGCTCTCCACAATACATCTGTAGAAATTTGTGAGTGTCCTTGGTGACATACCAATTCTCCTCAAACTCCAAATGAAACACAGCCACTGCCTTGCCTTCTTTGCAATTGCTTTGATATGTTGGGCCCAGGACAGATCCTCAGAGACGTTGACACCCAGGAATTTGAAACTGCTCACCCTTTCCGCTGCTGGTCACTCCCTGAGGACTGGTGTGTGTTCCCTCATCTTACCCTTTCTGAATCCACAATCATTCTTTGGTCTTACGGATGCTGAGTGCAAGATTGTTGCTGCAACTCCGCTCAACCAGCTGATCTATCTGGCTGACGTGTGCCTCTTCGTCACCATCTGCAGGACAGGCAGGAGGAAGTATTTTTAGGTCAGAGAGTGATACCCACTGGATCAGAAGCAGAGTCAGCTTCATTATCACTGACTATGATGTGAAGTTTGGTGTTTTGCTGCAGCAAAGCCTTAAAATCACCATAAATTATAGAAACAGATAAACAGTACAACAAAGAGGAATAAGGAGATAATTCCTTATCTCCTTATTATGGGTTCATGAACTATTCAAAAATTTAACGGTGGAGGGAAAGTGTGGGTCTTCAGACTGCTCTACCTTGTCCCCCGTGGTATTAACGAGACGAGGGCATGTCGATGATGGTGATGGTGCTTAGTGATGGACACTGCTATGTTGAGGCACTGCCGTTTGGCGATGCCTTCGCTGGTACGGAAAGTTGTGCCTGTGGTGGAAGTGGCTATGCTCACAACTCCCTGCGGTCCTGTGCATTGGCGTCTCCACTCAGGCTGTGATGCAACCCGGCAGGATGCTCTCTTCCTGGAGTCAATAGATTGTCCAAGGTCTTCACATTTTTCCTGAAGTGTGATGCCCAAAAATAGACATAGTGCTCCAGTTACAGCCAAACTAGAGTTACTTAAGGGTCCATTATGACTCTCAGCTTGTTGTAACCATGTGATACTGAACAATGAACATAGAACACTCCACACTGTTGTGGTCACAAAGGATATGGTTATACTGTAGAGAGTCAGAACAGATTTACAAGGATTGAATTGGATTCGTTTATTATCGTCACATGTACCGAACCACTCTGGAAAATTCTGCATGCTGTTCAGGTGGATCATGAACGTAAGTACACCGAGGTCAAGAGAACAAAACGGAATGCAGGATATAGGTTTGTAACTCCAGAGAAAGTACAAAGGATGCAACGAAACTGGGAGATCAAGAGTTCATGCTTAATGTTTTTGCGCGGTCCTTTCAAGAGTCTGACAACAGCAGGATGTAAGCTACTTTGAGTCTGGTGGTATCTGCTTTCTGGTTTTTGTATCTTCTTTGGGATGGGAGAGGGGAGTAGAAAGAATGACTGGGGTGGGAGTCCTTGATTATCTTAGCTGTTTTCCTGAGGCAGTGGGAAGGAAAGGCAGAGTCGAAGTGCTGGAAAGTCTGGGGCTGTTTTCATTGGATGTAGTGTCGTGGTCACATCCAGACCACATATCGCCTCCTTGCTCTTTGGTTCTGTGTCTCAGTTGATAAAGAAAATCATGCACTCTGCGTTTGTAAGTGATGTTACTGGCCTGAACTGTACCATCAGACTTGGTCAGCACACCAATATCCCCATGTTGCTCCCATTTATTAAATTGCTGCACCTTCCCATGTGTTGTCACCACTTCTCTGGATTGAGTCCCACTGGCCACCCGCCAACCCATCTGACTACCCCAGAGACAACTCTTTCATCATCTGCAGATTTCTTTACGTGCTCCCTGTGCTAAATCTAAATCTTGTCTTCGTCCAAACAGGTGACCTGAGAGGACAAATAAGAAGGAGTGATGACGGAGATGCAAGATTGGGACCTGAATATTGAAGAGTTCAGGACCCTCAGGAAGGAGAGGTCATGTGGGAAAGGTGGCGGAGGGACGTTAATTAGTGATGGCCTCAGGAGGGCTTAAGTTCAGGAAACAAGGATATATGGAGCAGCACACACAAAATGCTGGAGGAACTCAGCAGGCCAGGCAGCATCTATGGAAAAAAGCACGGTTGACGTTTCGGGCTGAAACCCTTTGGCAGGACAAGGATATATAGAAGTGGTTTGTGTTGGAAATAAATAATGCCATTACTATTACAATGAAAATGTGCTAGGCAAACTCAAAGGTCTTAAGGTGGATAAGTCACCTGGACCAGATGGACTACATCCCAGAGTCCTGAGAGAGGTTGCTGAAGAGATAATGGATGCATTGGTCATGATCTTTCAATAATCACTTGATTCTGGCATGGTCCTGGAGGACTGGAAGATTGCAATGTCACTCCACTCTTTAAGAAGGGAGGAAGGCAAAAGAAAGGAAATTATAGGCAGTTAGCCTAACCTCACTGGTCAGGAAAGTGTTGGAGTCTATTATTAAGGATGAAGTTTCGGGGTACTTGGAGAGTAATGATAAAATGAGTCAACATCAGCATGGTTTCTGAAGAGGGAAATCTTCCCTGACAAATCTGTTAGAGTTCTTCAAGGAAGTAACAAGCAGGGTGGACAAAGGCGAGGCAGTGGATGTGACTTACTTGGATTTTCAGAATACAGCATTGGGAAATGTATGATAATGTATTTTGGTAAAAGGAATAATAGTGCAGATTAGTATCAAACATCAGAGGTGCAGAGGGACTTGTGAGTCCTCGTGCAAGACACCTGGAAGGTTAATTCGCGGGTCGAGTCTGTGGTAAAGAAGAGAAATACAATGTTGGCATTTATTTCAAGGGGATTAGAATATAAAAGCAAGGAGATAATGCTGAAGCTTTATTAAGACACAAGTTAGGCCACACTTGGAGCACTGTCAACAGTTGTGGGCCTCATATCTCAGAAAGGGTGTGTGGCATTGGAAAGAGTCCAGAGGAGGTTCATGACAATTATTCCGGGATTGACGTGGTTAACATATGAGGAGCATTTGGCAGCTTTGGGTCTGTACTCACTGGAACTTAGAAGCATGTGTGAGGATCTCATTGAAATCTGCCGAATGCTGAAAGGACTAGATAGGGTGGATGTGGAGAGGATGTTTCCTGTGGTGGGTGTATCCAGAACTAGAGGACACAGCCTCAAAATTGAAGTGCAATCTTTTAGAACAGAGTAAGGAGGAATTTTTTTAGCCAGAGAGTAGTAAATCTGTGGAATGCTCAGCCACAGACTGCAGTGGAGGCCAAGTCCGTGTGTATATTTAAGGCGGAAATTTATCGTTTCCTGATCGGTCAGGGCATCAAAGGATATGGTGAGAAGGCAAGTGTGTGGGGTTGACTGGGATCTGGGATCAGCCATGATGGAATGGCAGAGCAGAGCTGAATGGCCCAATTCTGCTCCTATGTGTTATGGTCTTGTATGTGTTATGGTCTAAGCCATGTGTGGGAATGATGTGCAGATACCTGGGAACTTCTTAGGAATAAACAGTAATAATATCACACAGTCCCTAATCTGCATCTACTTTCCCTTTACGTATTCCCAGCCAGCTGGGAAAGGAATTCCAGATTCGAAGCACCACAATTTTAAGTCAGTGCTCCATAATCATATAATTATGTCCCCTGCTTCAAGATTCTCCTATTAATAGGAAAATCTACCTTGTCAGGTCCCCTCAGGATCTTACAAGTTTCAGTAAAATCACCCCCATTCTTCCAAAGTACAAAGAATACAAATCTAGATTCTTAAGCCACTTGTGATAGAACAACCCTTGCACCTCAGGAATAAGCCTAGCCCAATCTCTTTAGCACTGCCAGCTGTGTTAGTAAACATACCTTAAATATGAGGACCAAGGCTACAGGCTACTCCAGGTGTGGCTTCACCAACACCTGTACAATTGTAACAGTGCTTCTCTATTTCTACAGGTTGCAACCAAGACCGATATACTGTTTGCCTTCCCAATCACTTGCTGTACTTGCATGGCTTTGTTTTGTAACGCATGCACAAGAATGGCACGATCCCTCTGTGATGTCACTCGCCTGCAATCCCTCTCCACATGGATAACAGTCCACCTTCAGATTCCTTTTACCCAAGTGCATGAACTTTGCCCTTTCCCATATTGCACACTTGACAAAAGGGTTTTTTTTGTCTATGCCCTGCTGCAGAGTCCAAATAACTTCATCACAACATGCCTTCGCACCTCTGACTGGATACCTTAACGTCTGCCCTCTCCTGCAGGTTTTATTATTTAATTGTATTTTGCCTCACTGCTCAGAGTTGGCCCTTCATGCCACACCACCCAGCAACACCCGACAAACCCAATTAACCCTAGCGTAATGGCGGGACAACTTACCATAACGAATTAACCTAACCGGTATGTCTACAGACGGTGAGTGGAACCCTGAGCACTCAGAGAAATCCCACACATTCCACAGAGACTCCTTACAGACCAGTGCCGGGATTGAGCTCCGGTTTATGGAATGCTGTGAGCTGTAATAGTGTTGTGCTAACCGCTACGGTACAGTGGCGCCCAGTAATGTGGATTGCAAGTAACTGAGGGTCAGGAACTGATCCTTGGGGCACTCCACCAGTTACACCTTTCAGTGAAGAAGACCCATTGGTTCTGATATTGTGAACAGTTTTCAATCCATACCAACACACTTCGGTAGAGCCTTGACTTGTGCACCAGCTTTTTATGTGGCATTTGTTAAATGTCTTTTGGAAATCTAAACGCCCTGCATCTATAAGTTCTCCTCTATCGACTCTGCTAGTTACAGACAGCAAAGAAACAGACAATATCCCACTGGTCAGCACTCTTTGTTCTCCATCACCGATCTCCAACTGATCTTGCTACTCCCCTTTGGATCCTATAGACCTCTACATTTTCGAACAGCCCGCCTGGAGGACCTTGCCAAAGCTTTGTAGAAATGCACGTAGTCCACACTGAATACACCTCCCTTATTGGCCCTCCTTTTACAGTGAAAGTTTCATTTTTTGGTCAGGAGCAATTCCTGTGAGTGACTCCATGTAGCCTGATTGATTTCTGTGTGACCTTTTCCAATAGTTTCCCCAAGAGATGATTCCAACAAATTACCCACCAAAGATAAACTAGTCGGCCAGCATTACTGACTTTATCAGCTTCTCTGAAATAACAGAACATGGGCAGCTCTCCAATCCTCTTGCACTCCTCCCCCAGCTGCTCAGGAAGGTTGAAATCTTGTGCTCAGACCTACTCCATTGTTTTCATTAGTGTCCTTGGATATGCTTCATCTTGGTTGGAAGATTGTCCACCCTTCCTTCCTCTGCCTGCCAAGCTCCAGCCAACCTTCTGCCACCAGTTCTACATCCCACCCTATCTCCATCCTCTGCCAGGATGGTTGAAACCCTCCCAGAAGCACCAGCAAACCTGCTGATGAGGAGAAGGAGCAATATGAGGCACCCATTCAGGTTGCACATTCTGCAGAAGTGGTGGCAACACCCAGGGACAAAATCTACCCTCTCGCCACCCATACTTCGATCTCCTCTGGCGTCCTATTTCATTCTCACTCAGCAGGACATTCCAGAGACGGCCACCCCGGCAACCTTTGTTTCATCCTGTTCCCAACTCCTCAAAGTCTGGTGGTCAGACTTCAACTTCTCTTCATCCATGATATTCAGATCGGTATGGACAATTCACACACAACTTCTGGAATGTTCCACAGCCACTCAGTAAGATCTTTGATACTGGCACAATGGAGTCAGTGTATCATCCCACAATCACCTGTAAGTACAGAAGCACCAATCCACTCCTCTGACCACCTACTGTTACAAGGTGGGTGTTTATGGTGGACCCAAATGCAAGACACAGACACTGAAGTACTAGGAACAGGACAAGGTTTATAAAGAAAGGGGAGTCAGGAAGAAACGATGCTGGACATGGACACAGGCCATGGACGAGACAAGGACACCGGGCCTGGGCTAGGACTAAGACTTGGAAAGCGGGACCAGGACAAGGAACTTGGAACTAGGAGCCTGGGTTTGGACTCTGAGCCAGAGGCTGGACAGGGACCCAGAACCTGGGTCTTGACTCGAGCTCAGAGAACGGATCTAGGCGAGGACAAGATGTGGCTACAGGACTGGACGTGGAACTCCTGCACAGGACAAGGTACATGGATAGGACGAGAACACAAAGCCTTGACTTGGACAGGAGAAGGTTCTTGGACGTGGACTGGATGAGAGACTCCTGGACTGGATGAGGGAACTCCAGCACCGGGCTGGGCGAGGAATCTCCAGCACAGGACGAGGCTCTTGAACCAGATTTGGCTCCGCTCTTGGACTTGGCTGGGTTAGGCTCTAGGGTATGGAGCTGGGACTCCTACTTGGGCTCAGAGCCATCGGGACTCTTCTGAGACGCAGGGCTGGGATGACTGCCGAGGATATTTGCTGAAGTAACTGTCCAGGTAGCTGCTGAGGATACTTGACGAAGTGGTAGACAAAGGTTGCAGGCAAGGTAACTGTCAGTGATTTGGAAGGGAACGGTCCAGCAGGGAATCCTTGGTTTGAGAGGTATTTATGTGCCAGCCCAAAACGAGAATCAGGTGTCTCAATTAAGGCACCCAATGGAACAAGGGAAAACAGGAAAATCTGGAAAAAGGAATCAACAGACTGGACCATGGCTGGAATGTGGACTTCACGGACTGGACCATGACACCTACCCCTTTATCTCTCTGCTCCCTCCCCATTGGGCAGAGGCCCTCTCAGTGCTTTGGGCTTGGTTCTTGTGGTAGTCTCCATAGGAACCTTCTCACAAATCTCAGAAAGTGAATCCTAGTTGGGGAGCAGAATGCTCTTGTGCATCTTCAGATGTAACTGGTTGTTGCTATGTTCTCACTGCCCTTATCTGCCCACCGTCTCCTGACCATATCCTGAAATTTTCTAGACAAGCTGGGACAACTTTCTATGGACCAAAGGAGGCTGAGGGGCGACCTTATTCAGATTTATAAAACCATGAAGGGCATGAATAAGATGGAGTATTGTGAGCTTTTTGGGCTCCATTTGTAAGAAAGAATGTGCTGGCATTGGAGGTTTATGAGAATGGTCACAGAAATGAAAGGAATAACATATGAGGCACATTTGATGACTCTGGGCCTGTACTCATTGGGGTTTAGCAGAATGGGAGGAGAGGAATCTCACTGAAATCTATGGAATTTTGAAAAGCCTAGATAGAGTGGATGTGGAGAGGACATTCCCAATAGAGGGAGAGTCTAGAACCAGAAGGCACAGCCTCAGAATGGAAAGATGTCCCCTTAGAACAAGAGCTGAGAAAGTAATTTCTTTAATTAGAAGGTGGTTAAACCGTGGAATTCATTGCCACAGACAGTTGTGGAGGCCAAGTCATTGCGTAAATTTAAAGCAAAGATTGATAGATTCTTGATTAGTAAGGGCGTCAAAGTTTACAGGGCAAAGGCAGGAGAATAGCGCTGAGAGGGACAATAAATCAGCCATGATGAAATGGTGGAGCACTCAATGGGCAAATGGCCTAATTCTGCTCCTATGCCTGATGGTCTTCTGGAATGGTCATGTTACTTCCTCAGGGATGGAGCATGGGCTTGTGCTGAGAGCTAAAGATTGAAAAGAGCCCTGCAAAGCTGGCTTTTCTGCAGAGCGTGATGGGTATATGGAAGGATGTGGTAGAGTTGGGTTTGATGATGAAGTTTACAAGACAGGTACATGGATAGGAAGGGTTGAGAGGGATGTGGGGCTTGGACAGATATCTGGGTCAGCATGGACGAATTGGGCCAGAGGACCGGGTTCTGTGTTGTATGACCAATGACTGAGAAACACTTAGGTTCACAGGTGAAGTGCAGCGACATCAAGCTCCCAGTCCCATTGACAGCACTTGCTGTGTTCACGGTCTCCCAGAACACGGGAAGTATCCTGGAGTTCCACACGGCTCACTATGTGCATCCTACAGCAGCCGAGATAGGCTTCTGTTAACTCATTCAATAGAAGCAGCAAATTCACTCTTAAGTGCAGCAACAAATGCAGCAAGAGGAGGGAGGAGAAGAATGGGCGCGACGCAGCGCGCGTGGCTGTTCCGAATGAATATCGTATATGTTAACTAGGGGACTGTGCACAATCCTGATTTGATGGAGACAGCCGTGAGAAGCACGGAGGAACATCTGGAGAAACTTCTGAAATGCCTGCTTCGCTGCGGCTGCTACTGTGCGATCGAGAATCTCTGGAGGGGAAGGCCCCAAATCCTCGGCTTTGCCTGTTGCCGGGGCCAGGGTCGAAGCGCTCGGCAGAGATGGTGCTCGGTGCTCGGTGTCGGAGAGCTGGTCGGAGGCTCGGAGTTTTCAGACGGACTCGGAGTCGGACTGTGGCCGGATGCTCCCAGGACGCTGCATCGGCAAGTTTTCAGCGCTGGAGGTTCACCGTCTGCATGAGATGGTGGGACTTTGAAAGATTTTTAGACTTTTTACCGTGCCATGGTCTGTTCTTATCAAATTATGGTATTGCTTTGCACTGTTGTAACTATATGTTATAATTATGTGGTTTTTGTCAGTTTTTCAGTCGTTTTGTCATGTGTTTCTCTGATATCATTCTGGAGAAACATTGTATCATTTCTTAATGCATGCATTACTAAATGACAATAAAAGAGGACTGCATGTCCTCATAATCTAATCTAAAGTCCTTCACTCACCCAAAACTGTCACCTCACACTTTGGGACCATACATGGAGTCAGACCCCACATTCCTGACCACATGTATCCTGCATTTCTACGATGTAAAATTCATAAATCTGATTCAGCCCTTCCTGACGGCAATCACCCAGGAGCTAACTCACTGTGTATTAGCTACCGACAAGAAACTTTTCTTTACTTCTGACTGTTAGCTGCAAGTTAATTCAAAGGTGTTAAATATTAACAATAAAACCTAACTGAATGAATGGCTGGAGGTGGGGAAGTGTGGAATTGGTACTGGGATGTGGAAAAGGGTGTACCAGAGGTATTAATGAGGGGTAGACTGGGTATATGGGACATGGGGCAGATAGGGTGGGCGGAGTGTGGCTGGTACGATGGAGGGGGGTTTGGAAGAATAGAGAGGAAGGGGCTGTAGAAGGGAGGGGGTATAGGTGTTGCAGAGTTGAGGTGGGGTTTAATATGGGGTCTGTGCAATGGGAGGGAACGTTGGGAGTGTGGTGGGTGTTGGGGCGCTGTAGGTGAGGAGCCAGGAGACTGTGGAGTGGGTGGGGGGAAGGTTTGTTGGAGGGGTAGAGAGCAGGAGCATGTGAGCAGAGAGGAGGCTGTAGAATGTGTGGAGTGAGCTGTGGGCCTTGGAGAGTTCTGGGCGTGGAGGCTACATAGAGTAGTGAGGCGCGTTGATATTTGGGTGCGAGTTAGAGAGTAGGAGGGGTGTGGGTTGGCCAGATTGAACCTGAGAGCTAGCACAGACGTGATGGACCAAATAACCTCCTTCTGTGTCATAAAGAAACATGGGGGTTAGGGTTGGGGTATGGGAGGCTGGGTGTGTGGGGTAGGTGGGTTTCTAGCTGAGAGGCTTTGAAGGTGAGCTCAGGGGAGTATGGGGCTGTGTGAGGGATGAGATGGGGTGGGATGTGGGGCCTGAGAGTAGAGCAGGGGTAGTTCCGTCAGGGGTATATATGTGGTTGTGGCTGGGATAGATGTAGGGGGTGTGGGGAGTGATGTGGGATGTTAGTGTGAGGACGTGGGGGGGTGTAGGAGTGGGAATGTGGGTGGTGAGAGGGTGTGGTGGGGTGTAAGTGTTGTGTTAGGCTTTTGGAGGAGTGGGGGTGTGTGGGAGATGTAGCGAGGGTGGGCATTGTGGGAAAAGGGGCTGGAGGGAGGATAAGGTGTTGGAGTGGTGGAGATGAGGGTGTGTAGGAATTGTGGAAGATATTGGAGGTCTGTGGGTGTGAGCACGTAGTGATGTGGGGTGTTGAGGGGTGTTGGAAGGGTGAAGATGGATGTGATGGTGAGGAGGTATATATGAAAGATGGACTGCATTGCAGGTGTGGGGTGCTATGGGATGGAGGGGCTGTGTGGGAATGATGTTTGGGAGATGTGAAGTTTGGGAGACTGAGGGAAACAACCACAGAGGGTCCTTTGGGAAAGGATTTCCAGGCATTTGGAAAATCATGGCTTGATTAGGGCCAGTCCTAATGGCATTGGGTAGGTAACGACTGACAAAGTTGATTGAGGTTTATCAGATGACAAAGGTGGTTGATGAATGCGTGTGTAACTGGGTCTTGGTTACACTGGCTACACTGAGGTGTCTAAAATGGCTTCTTTGTATGTTATATGTTATATAGGTTTCCGTAGACACTGAGGAGCAGGGTTTGTCTCTAGCCTTACATTGTGGGGTGCCTGTCCGGGTTTGGATTCTGTAGAAGCTGTGTAAATCGCCACATTAAGTTAGCATGGAGATGGACCTGGATAAGATTGCAAGCTGGTGTGAGTCTGAAGAAGGACTGGTTAATCATACGTGCGTGTTAAGTGGGGTGGATTTTCGCACTTCGGAAGAAGTGCTAGTGCGAGGGTTGAGTCTCATTAAAGCTATCAGCAAGGTAGAACTGATAGTTAGAAGGTGCGGTAAAGTGGTGGAATCCAGCTAGGTGTTGGTTCGTACGAGTGCTGACGTCATGATGTTGGAACTGCCAGCGACGGTCAGCGTCCTGGGGGAGGTGGAGCCGTGGGGCCTCCACACCCTCCCAGAAGATGAATGTGAGGAGACACAGGAGGAAAAGTTTGATGAGGCACCAGGGGAGGTGCCAGTAGCCAGTGGTGGAGGGTTGAAGGAATGTGCGAGGGAACAAGTTCTCGGGTAATGAGGGAAGAGGGGTTAGAGTGGGACGGATTGGTCAGGCCCCATCCCCCAGCTAGAGGTGAGACCTCCGAGTTAACAGCCGCCATTACCTCCCTGGTGAGAAGGGCTGAGGGGCCTCGCTCGAAGCTGAGAATTTTCTCAGGAGCCACGCCCACCCTGGAAGGGGAGGACGATTATGAGACATGGATCGAAAGCACGTCCCAGTTGTTAGGGGAGTGGCCAGACTTGGATGAGGAAAAGAGACGATGATTGGTGGAAAGTTTGCGGGGACTGGCGGCTGGTGTCATCCGGGGGCTGAAAGCTGAACAGCCCTCGGCTTCCCTGGCGGAATATCTGGAAGCTTTGGAGGATACGTTTGGATTGACCGGAGGTTCCTGTGAGCTTTTAACGGAGTTTCAAAGCATGCGGCTGGGAAGAGGGGAAAAGCTCTCAGAATGCATTTTTTGGCTGGAGATAATGCTTAATTGGTTGCGGCGCAGTGGAGTAGGGAAGGCGGACGAGGTGGCGAGGTTGAGGATGAGTCAGATATTTAGTGGTTCCCTGGGGGAGGAAAAGATGGCTTGGAGTCTCTGGCAGTCCTATAAAAGGAGGCCCCCTCCATCATTCGGTCAGCTGATTAGAGAAGTGCGGGAGGATGAGAGCGCGTTGGGCCGGAAAGAGGGCTCTGGCCACCGGGGGCGATCCTCAGCGGTAGGGGAGGTGGTGGCAGGGTTGAGAACCGAGCGACGCAAGGGGTCCCAGGTGGGTAGGGGCCCCTCCCATGAGTGGATTGACAGGGAGAGCACCCACTTCAGGGGGCGGGCCTCTCAGAGGGCTGGGAGTGGCGGACGTCCCGGGAGAAGAGGGGCATTTCCAGCGGGAATGCGAGCGGCAGGAGGTGTGCTACAGCTGTGGGGAAGAGGGGCACTTCCGGAGGGATTGTGAGAGACAAGACGCCCCGTGGAGGGCAAGCCCCCGGGTGACTAAGAAGGGAGAGGTGTTGGGAAACTTAGGAGAGACTCAATGAGGGAATGGACTGGAGTCTTTGGAGGAACACGTTTCCCGAAATCTACTATGGGACCCCTGCGAGTCCAAGCCCTTATTCCGGATGGATTCGTGGGACCTCTCTCCAGCGTGTCCCTATAGATATGGAGTGTATGGGGTGTCAGGGAGGGGTAGCACCTCTGGTAGGGGAACATGTCGCATCCTTTTCAAGGTGGTTAGTCCACCTTTGGTCCCCACCTGGCACTCAGCTCTCACCTGTGGCTCCCCGTAGCTGTTTGCATGCGACAGCGGCCACACCCCGGGCAACGGCTTCGACAAGCCGGCTAAACCAGGTGAGGGTAGCTGACGGGTCTCAAACCCTCGGTGAGATAGGGTGCTGTCTATCCCAGCATGTGAAGACAGACTCCGGCGGATTGAGCGGATGAGACCAATGGAAGGTCCAACGGTCAAGAAGGCGGTCTCTGCAAGCGTCGTGGAACGTGTAGAGCATGACAAGACACAGAAGACGTCCTGGTCATACACTGCGCCTAGTCCCATCTCGACTCTGTCTTGCCACTGGATCCAGATGAGAATTGGGAAGAGAGAGTGAGGCTGACGCTGTGCAACTCTCCCTCACTTAAACCCAAATCACGCGCTAGTCTCGACACCATCATAATCATAATGGTGTCGAGGTCTTCATCGATGATGACGATGGATGAATAACAACAACGGATAGAGGGAATCTTTGCAAGGGCCATCCTTGACACCGGGTCGCAGGTCACCTTATTGTACTGGTCGCTCTACAACAAATATCTAAAGCGTTTGCCTGTAACCTTGTTTAATACACTGGAGATTTGGGGTATAATTGATGGTGATTACCCGTACAATGAGTACCTGTCAGTGAGACTGGAATTCTCAGAGGGTGATGTGGGAGTGTCGGAAGCCCTTGAGATGTTGGTGTTGGTTTGTCCGGATCCGGTGGAATCAGGTGGCACTGCCCTGCTGGTGGGGACTAACTCCCCTCTTGTGCGACGGCTCCTGGGAGCCTGTAAGGAGAATGCGGGGGAGAACTTTCTGGAGACCCTCAGTGTTTCGAGCGGCGTTCGAAGAAGCGGGTGACCCCAAGGGGCTGGACCCTGAGTCCAAACGAGGGACAGTGTGGTGTACTCAGGCGAAACCTAAAGTGATTGGCCAGGGGCGGTGGCACTAGTGATGGGGACCCCCAGATTCCCCGGAGTACCGGCGGGCGAGGCCCTGTTAGTAGATGCCCCAGAAGACCTTGAAGGGGAGTCCCGGTTCCTGGCTCGGGTGCTGGTGAGACCTGAATTGCAGAGGCCCTCAGTTGTACAGGTACGCCAGATGGGGGTGATGTAAGGAACACAATGGAGAGGGAGCTCACCTTGTTCCCGGTGACGGTGATGTCTAGTGCCCCCGTGAGGCCCAGTGGAGGAAAACTATTGGAGTGCAGCTGACTGAGGAGGCCATTGATTTTGAGGACTGCCCTGTGCCACTGGAGTGTAAGGGAGGGTTGGTGGAGAAGATGTTGAAGCTAGGGGATGTCTTTTCTCAGGGTGAGTTTGATGTGGGTTGTTCCAAGAGCACTTGTCACACTATCCGGGTGAAAAATGACGCCCCGTTTAGAGAAAGGTCGTGACGGTTGGCCCGGGCTGACGTGGAAGATGTGCGGCAGTGCTTATGCCAGTTGAAGGATGCGGGGATTATCGTGGAGTCCCGGAGCCCCTGTGTGACCCCCATAGTCGCGTCTAGGAAGAAAAATGGGAAGGTACGCATGCGCGTGGACTACAGGCCCCTGAACCAGCGCACTGTCCCTGACCAGTATACGGTCCCGAGGGTAGAAGACACATTGGCGTGTTTGAAAGGTGCCCAGTGGTTTAGTGTATTGGATTTGAGGAGTCGGTGTTACCAGATTCCGATGAGTGGGGCCGATAAAGAGAAGACGGCCTTCATCTGTCCCCTGGGATTTTTTCAGTTCAAACGAATGCCCCAAGCCACCTTCCAGAGGCTCATGGAGAGGACAGTGGGGAATACGAACTTGCTCGAGGTGTTGGTGTATAGGGATGACCTGATAGTGTTTGGATCTACTTTGGAGGAACATGAGGAGCAGCTGCTGCACGTGTTAAGCCGGCTGAGGGAGGAAGGGTTGAAACTTTCCCTGGATAAATGCCAGTTCTGTAAGCCGTCAGTCGGCTAAGTTGGACGCATAATTCCGCGAGATGGAGTGGCTACTGATCGGGCTAAGATAGCCGCGGCGACCACCTGGCCGAGACCCCAGAAGGTGAGCGCCCTGCGCTCGTTTTTGGGGTTCTGTGGATATTACCGGCGATTCGTGAAAGGATACGCTAAAATGAGACACCCATTGAACCAGCTGTTGTGTGGCTATCCTCCTGTGGGGAAGAAAAGGAAGGGAGACCGAGGGCCGGAGGTAGGAGGATACTTGAACCCAGCGGAGCCTTTTGGATCGAGGTGGGATGCTCAATGTGATCTAATCTCTGAAAAGGGCGTTGACACAGGCCGCAGTGTTGGCTTTTGCCGACTCCTGGAAACCTTATGTGCTACACACTGATGCCAGCTGAGAGGGGCTGGGGGCTGTCCTGAACCAGGAGCAGGGCAATGGATTGAGGCCAGTGGCGTTTGTCAGTCGAAGCTTGTCGACATCAGAGAGAAACTATCCCACTCACAAGTTGGAGTTTCTGGCACTGAAATGGGCGGTGGTGGACAAGTTGAGCGACTATCTATACGGGGCCAAGTCTGAGGTGAGGACGGACAGCAATCCTCTCACTTATATTCTGACCTTGGCAAAACTGGACGCTACAGGGCATCGGTGGTTAGCGGCCTTGTCTGCCTACGAGTTCAGCCTGAAGTACCGGCCAGGGAGCCGGAACATCAATGCAGATGCTTTATCTCGTCGGGCGCACGAGGGGTCGGGCACGGATGAGGAGTAGGAGAGTGTCCCTGGCCCGGGAGTGAAGGCTATACGTCAATTTGTGAGTGACGCTGAAGCAGGAGTCCCAATGGGGCCGGATCGGGCAGTGGATCAATTGGGGGTGATGATGACACGTTACCCACTGTTTACTGTAATTTGACTGCTCTGAGGAACAGGCAGCTGCCGGGGTTGAGCCCCCAGGAAGTGGGGGCGGCTCAGCGTGATGACCCGGGCATTGGCGCTATCTGGTACGCGGTTAGGCAGGAGGATATGGCTCAGGTGGAGAAGGCAAAGCACGCCTCCGTGCCCCTACTACTGAAGGAGTGGCCTCGGTTGAAGCTGAAGAATCAGATCTTGTACCGGGTCATGTCATCCCTAGACCAGCCCCGGCGCTGGCAGCTGGTCATGCCTGAGAAGTATCGGAAGACTGTGCTCCAGGCACTACATGATGATTCCGGGCACTTGGGGGTGGAAAAGACCTATGGATTACTCAAGGACCGATTTTACTGGCCCCGGATGAGGGGGAAGGTTGAAGAATACCGTAAGAAATGCAGTCGCTGTATCCGGAGGAAGACCCTGCCTGTGCAGGCGGCTCTTTTGTCCCACTTGCAGAGTGCGGGACCCATGGACCTGATGTGTATGGATTTCCTGTCTATTGAGCCAGACACCAGCAACACCGCGAATGTCTTAGTCATCACGGATCACTGCACTAGGTATGCTCAGGCATTTGCCACTAAGGACCAGAAAGCGACTATAGTGGCGAAGGTGTTATGGGAGAGGTATTTTGTTCATTATGGCCTCCCCAGACGGATACATAGTGATCAGGGATGGACTTCGCGAGCAGGCTTATCCATGAAATACTGGGTATGCTTGGGGTCGAGAAATCCAGGACCACACCCTACCACCCGCAGGGTGATCCTCAGCCCGAGAGGTTTAACCGGACCCTGCTGGACAAGCTCGGCACTTTGGAGATCGGGCAGAAGAGTAAGTGGAGTCAGCACATTGGGCATGTGGTTCACTGTTACAATTGTACCCACAATGATGCTACGGGGTACTTGCCTTATTATCTGATGTTTGGGCGGGAAGCGAGGTTGCCCATTGACCTTTGTTTTGGGATTGAAGCAGGTGAATTACCTTCGAAGCTCTATCTGAAGTATGTGTCCGATATGAGGAGGGAGTTGAAAAGAGCATATGAGTTGGCTGAGGCAGTGGCCACCAAGCAGAATCAAGGGAATAAGAGGAAGTATGATCAGAAAGTGAAGTTCGCCCAACTTATGCTGGGAGACCGGGTCCTCATAGGGAATTTAGGACTAGCCGGTAAGCACAAGTTGGCGGATCGCTGGGTGGCCACCCCCCTGTGCGGTAGAGAGCCAGATGCCGAACCTACCTGTTTACTGAGTGAGACTAGAGGGTGGGAATGGGTCTGTCAAGGTTCTTCATCACAACCATCTGTTGCCCCTGGGACAGGAGGTGCAGGTGGACCCAGCGCCCGGTGTGGAGCCTGTGCCTAGTATGAGGATTCTACAGAGCCGCAGGGTGATGGGGAACCCCCTTCGGGGAAGGCTGAACCGTGCCCGGCCCTGAAGAAGGATACTGATTTGGAAGGAGAGAGGGTGGATCCCGAACCTGAGTTAGAGGGCTCCGAGTTGCCGAGGGGTCCCAGCGAGAGAGCGGGCGGGGGGGGGGGGGGGGTCAATGCACCTGGGTTGGGTTTTGTGTTTTGCAAGGAGGATTAGTGAAATCCTTTAATGTCATGAGGACATGACTTTATTTGGTGGGGGGAGAGTGTAACTGGGTGCTGGTTACACTAGCTGCTGAGGTGTCTAAAATGGCTTCTTTGTATGTTATATAAAATGGCTTTTCTGTAACAATAACTGCGATGTAAGGAGTTTTCTCTCTCTCTCTCTCTGCTTGTTTAGGTTATATTATTGATAAGAGAGAGAAAACGAACCAATGAGTGTCCATGCCATTCTTTTGGTGGGTGATGTTCTGTCTCATATGGCTGGGGACTGTGTGGTTTGGCGGGTTTTTCGAGCGGAGAAGATGGAGGAAGGTCACATTCGGAGGTGTCTGGTCGACTACCCAAGGAGTGGTCCCGCGCAGGTCGTCGGAGGCCGAGGACGGAAGGTCGAGGTTCTGCGGGATATTGAGCTCCATCGAAACCTTAAGTGCACTGACTTTTAAAACTCTGCCCTTCTTTGTTTTATTCTTTTAGAGAGTATTCTTTGTTAACCGATATTCGCAGTAAGATTTATAAAGAGTATGTATTTGATCACTTATGGTGTTCTGTTTGATCTGTGAATTGGGCATTTACGCAGCCTCCACATAAACGGGCTTACGGTAGCGGGCTGCTTGTGGGGTTTCCCTAGACACTGAGGAGCAGGGTTTGTCTGTAGCCTTACACGTGCAGAAGATGGGATGTGGGGGACAAGAGGTAGGGGTCATGGTGCAGGGGGCAGGGTGCAGGGTGCAAGGTGTAAGAGGCAGAGTGAAGGTGGGAGACGCTGGTGAGGAGGAAGATGAGGGGTTGCGCAGGGAGTGTGCAAAGACCAGTGATGTAACAGGGGAGAGAGTGGGATGGCAGTGGGGAGTGGAATGGTGGGGTGTAGCATGCTGGATATGTGCGGTATTGTGAGCAGTCAGACAGTGGAGAGCATGTGGGGTGGGAGTGACATGGGAGTGCTGGATGTTGGGAGTGTGGGATGTTGGGGTATGCAATTGGAGTGTGGGATGTTGGGGTATGCAATTGGAGTGTGGGATGGAAGCGTGGGATGGGAATGGGGATGTGGAATGGGAATGGGGATGGTGGGACTATGGGATGGGAGTATGGGATGGGAATAGGGATGGTGGGAATGTGGGATGGGAATGGAGATGGTGGGACTGTGGGATGAGAGTGTGGGATGGGAATGGGAATGGTGGGAATGTGGTATGGGGATGGTGGGAGTGTGGGATGGGAATGGTGGGACTGTGGGATGGGAGTGTGGGATGGGAATAGGGATGGTGGGACTGTGGGATGGGAATGGGGATGGTGGGAGTGTGGGATGGGAGTGGGGATGGTGGGAATGTGGTATGGGAATGGGGATGGTGGGAGTGTGGGATGGGAATGGGGATGATGGGACTGTGGGATGGGTGTGTGGAATGGGAATGGGGATGGTGGGAGTGTGGGTTGGGAATGGGGATGGTGGGACTGTGGGATGGGAATGGGGATGGTGGGAGTGTGGGATTGGTTGGTGATGAATCATAGAAGCTCCTGTCTTTGTGGATCCACTCCAATTTGCCTACCAGAGCAACAGGTCTACAGCATATGTCATCTCATTGGCTCTTCAGACAACTCTGGAGCATCTGGACAGCAAAAATACATACGGTGCATCAGGATGCACAGCTCAGCATTTAATAACATCATCTAATCAAAACTAATTAGTAAACTCTAAGGCCAGGCCTCAACACCCACTTGTGCAAATGGATCCTGGATTTCTTCACTTATATACCCCAGTCATTTTGGATTGGCAAAAACATCTCCTCCACAATCTCCATCAGCACATGAGCACAGCAGGGATGTGTGCTTAGCCCCCTGCTCAACTTGCTTTACACCTATGACCGTGTGGCTAAGTACAGCTCCAACACCAAATACAAGTTTGCTGATGACACCACTGCTGTGGGCTGTATCAAAGGTGGTGATGAATCAGTATAGAGGAGAGAGATTGACAATTTGGCTGAGTGGTTTAATAACAACAACGTCTCACTCAATGTCAATATGACCAAGGAACTGATTGTAGACTTCAGGAGAGGGAAACCAGGTACAGGGGCAGTAAAGATCTGAGGATCAGAGGTGGAGAGGGTCAGTACCATTAAATTCCCAGGTGTCACTATCTCCGAGGGCCTGTCCTAGATCCATCATATTGCAAAGAAAGCATGACAGTGCCTCTACTTGCTTGGGAGTCTGTGGAGATTCTTCAACCATTAAAAAAATTGGCAAACATTTATAGATGTGTGGTGGAAAGTGTGCTGACTGGCTGCATTACAGCCTGGTACAGGATCACTAATGTCTGAGTGGAAAATCCTGCAAAAACTAGTGGTTTTGCCGAGCACACCTCAGGTAAAACCCTTCCAACCACTGAGCACATCCACATGAAACGCTCCCGTAGAAAAGCAGCGTCCATCATCAAAGATCCTCACCACCCAGGCCTTGCTCTTTTCTCGCTGCTGCTATCAGGTAGAAGGTACAGGTGTCTCAGGACTCACACCACCAGGTTCAAGAACAGTTACTACCCCTCAACTACCCAGCTGTTGAACAAAAGGGGATAACTACACTCATCAATTGAGATGTTCCCAAAGCAAACGGTCTGACTTTAAGGACACCTTATATTGTTATTTCATGCTCTCATTAATTATTTCTATTTATTTATATTTGCACGTGCAGTTTGTTGTCGTCTCATCCCTATCTCATCTTTAATTGATCTTCTTACAATTTCTATTCTATAGATTTGTTGAGTCTGCCATAGACAAAGAATCCCAGACTTGTCTGTGATGAGATGATTGTACTCTGATAATAAATTTCACCTTGAACTTTTAGTGTGGACAATGGGAGTGCGGATGACGGGAGTGTGGGATGACGGGAGTTTGGGTGACGGGAGTGTGGGACGATGGGAGTGTGGATGATGGGAGTGTGGGACAATGGGAGTGTGGGAGATGGGAGTGTGGACGATGGGAGTGTGGGAGACGGGAGTGTGGACGATGGGAGTGTGGGACGATGGGAGTGTGGGAGACGGGAGTGTGGACGATGGGAGTGTGGACGATGGGAGTGTGGACGATGGGAGTGTGGGACGATGGGAGTGTGGGATGATGGGAGTTTGGGTGAAGGGAGTGTGGGACGATGGGAGTGTGGATGATGGGGGTGTGGGACGATGGGAGTGTGGGAGACGGGAGTGTGGAAGACGGGAATGTGGACGATGGGAGTGTGGGATGATGGGAGTGTGGGAGACGGGAGTGTGGATGATGGGAGTGTGGATGATGGGAGTGTGGACGATGGGAGTGTGGGACGATGGGAGTGTGGGTAACGGAAGTGTGGGTGACGGGAGTGTGGGTGATGGGAGTGTAGGTGATGGGAGTGTGGGGAGAGACTGTGGTGTGCTGGGATTGTGGGGAGAGAGTGTGGTGTGGTGGGAGTGTAAGCAGAGAGTGTGGTGTGCTGGGAATGTGCGGAGAGAGAGTGTGGTGTGATGGGAGTGTAGGCAGAGAGTGTGGTGTGCTGGGAGTGTGTGGGGAGAGAGTGTGGTGTGCTGGGAATGTGTGGAGAGAGAGTGCGGTGTGCTGGGAATGCAGGGAGAGAGTGTGGTGTGCTGGGAGTGTGTGGGAAGAGAGTGTGGTGTGCTGGGAGTGTGTGGGGAGACAGTGTGGTGTGTTGGGAGTGTGGGGAGAGAGTGTGGTGTGGTGGGATTGTGGGGAGAGAGCGTGGTGTGGTGGGATTGTGGGGAGAGAGTGTGGTGGGCAGGGAGTGTGTGGAGAGAGAGTGTGGTGTGCTGGGAGTGTGTGGGGAGAGAGTGTGGTGTGCTGGGAATGTGGGGAGAGAGTGCGGTGTGTTGGGAGTGTGGGGAGAGAGTGTGGTGTGGTGGGATTGTGGGGAGAGAGCGTGGTGTGGTGGGATTGTGGGGAGAGAGTGTGGTGGGCAGGGAGTGTGTGGAGAGAGAGTGTGGTGTGCTGGGAGTGTGTGGGGAGAGAGTGTGGTGTGCTGGGAATGTGGGGAGAGAGTGTGGTGTGCTGGGAATATGGGGAGAGAGTGCGGTGTGCTGGGAGTGTGTGGGGAGAGAGTGTGGTGTGCTGGGAGTGTGTGGGGAGAGAGTGTGGTGTGCTGGGAATGTGGGGAGAGAGTGTGGTGTGCTGGGAATATGGGGAGAGAGTGCGGTGTGCTGGGAGTGTGTGGGGAGAGAGTGTGGTGTGCTGGGAGTAAGACAGAGTGTGGTGTGCTGGGAATGTGGGGAGAGAGTGTGGTGTGATGGGACTGTGGGGAGAGAGTGTGGTGTGCTGGGATTGTGGGGAGAGAATGTGATGTGGTGGGAGAGTAGGCAGAGAGTGTGGTGTGCTGGGAGTGTGGGGAGAGAGTGTGGTGTGCTGGGAGTGTGGGGAGAGAGAGTGGTGTGCTGGGAGTGTGGTGTGGTGGGGGTGCGTGGGGAGAGAGTGTGGTGTGCTGGGAGTGTAGGCAGAGAGTCTGGTGTGCTGGGAATGTGGGGAGAGAGTGTGGTGTGCAGGAAGTGTGTGGGGAGAGAGTGTGGTGTGCAGGAAGTGTGTGGGGAGAGAGTGTGGTGTGCTGGGAGTGTGTGGGGTGAGAGTGTGGTGTGCTGGGAATATGGGGAGAGAGTGTGGTGTGATGGGACTGTGGTGTGCTGGGATTGTGGAGAGAGAGTGTGGTGTACTGGGAGTGTGTGGGGAGAGAGTGTGGTGTGCTGGGAATGTGGGGAGAGAGTGTGGTGTGCTGGGAAAGTGGGGAGAGAGTGTGGTGTGCTGGGAACATGGAGAGAGAGTGTGGTGTGCTGGGAATGTGGGGAGAGAGTGCGGTGTGCTGGGAACATGGAGAGAGAGTGTGGTGTGCTGGGAATGTGGGGAGAGAGTGCGGTGTGCTGGGAGTATGGGGAGAGAGAGTGGTGTGTTGGGAGTGTGTGGAGAGAGAGTGTGGTGTGCTGGGAACATAGGGAGAGAGTGTGGTGTGCTGGGAGTGCATTATGATGGGAGTATGTGTTGTGATTCTGGAATAATGGGATTGCGTGGGGAGAGAGTGTGGTGTGATGGGACTGTGGGGAGAGAGTGTGGTGTGCTGGGACTTTGGGGAGAGAGTGTGATGTGCTGGGATTGTGGAGAGAGAGTGTGGTGTGCTGGGAATGTGGGGAGACAGTGCGGTGTGCTGGGAGTGTGTGTGGAGAGAGTGTGTGCTGGGAATGTGGGTAGAGAGTGTGGTGTGCTGGGAATGTGTGGAGAGAGAGTGCGGTGTGCTGGGAATGTGCGGGGAGAGAGTGCGGTGTGCTGTGAATGTGCGGGGAGAGCGTGTGGTGTGCTGGGAGTGTGTGGGGAGAGAGCGTAGTGTGCTGGGAGTGTGTGGGGAGAGTGGTGTGCTGGGAGTGTGTGGAGAGAGTGGTGTGTTGGGAATGTGTGGGGAGAGAGTGTGGTGTGCTGGGAATGTGTGGAGAGAGAGTGTGGTGGGCGGGGAATGTGTGGGGAGAGAGTTTGGTGTGCAGGGAGTGTATGGGGAGAGAGTGTGGTGTGCTGGGAGTGTGAGGGCAGAGAGTGTGGTGTGCTGGGAATATGGGGAGAGAGTGCTGTGCTGGGAGTGTGTGGGGAGAGAGTGTGGTGTGCTGGGAATGTGTGGGGAGAGAGTGTGGTGTGCTGGGAGTGTGGGGAGAGAGTGTGGTGTGCTGGGAGTGTGGGGAGAGAGTGTGGTGTGCTGGGATTGTGGGGAGAGAGTGTGGTGTGCTGGGAGTGTGGGGAGAGAGTGTGGTGTGCTGGGAGTGTGGGGAGAGAGTGTGGTGTGCTGGGATTGTGGGGAGAGAGTGTGGTGTGCTGGGATTGTGGGGAGAGAGTGTGGTGTGCTGGGATTGTGGGGAGAGAGAGTGGTGTGTTGGGAGTGTGTGGGGAGAGAGTGTGGTGTGCTGGGAACATAGGGAGAGAGTGTGGTGTGCTGGGAGTGCATTATGATGGGAGTATGTGTTGTGATTCTGGAATAATGGGATTGCGTGGGGAGAGAGTGTGGTGTGATGGGACTGTGGGGAGAGAGTGTGGTGTGCTGGGACTGTGGGGAGAGAGTGTGATGTGCTGGGATTGTGGAGAGAGAGTGTGGTGTGCTGGGAATGTGGGGAGAAAGTGCGGTGTGCTGGGAGTGTGTGTGGAGAGAGTGTGTGCTGGGAATGTGGGTAGAGAGTGTGGTGTGCTGGGAATGTGTGGAGAGAGAGTGTGGTGTGCTGGGAATATGGGGAGAGAGTGCGGTGTGCTGGGAATGTGCGGGGAGAGAGTGCGGTGTGCTGTGAATGTGCGGGTAGAGCGTGTGGTGTGCTGGGAGTGTGTGGGGAGAGAGCGTAGTGTGCTGGGAGTGTGTGGGGAGAGTGGTGTGCTGGGAGTGTGTGGAGAGAGTGGTGTGTTGGGAATGTGTGGGGAGAGAGTGTGGTGTGCTGGGAATGTGTGGAGAGAGAGTGTGGTGGGCTGGGAATGTGTGGGGAGAGAGTTTGGTGTGCAGGGAGTGTATGGGGAGAGAGTGTGGTGTGCTGGGAGTGTGAGGGCAGAGAGTGTGGTGTGCTGGGAATATGGGGAGAGAGTGCTGTGCTGGGAGTGTGTGGGGAGAGAGTGTGGTGTGCTGGGAATGTGTGGGGAGAGAGTGTGGTGTGCTGGGAGTGTGGGGAGAGAGTGTGGTGTGCTGGGAGTGTGGGGAGAGAGTGTGGTGTGCTGGGATTGTGGGGAGAGAGTGTGGTGTGCTGGGAGTGTGGGGAGAGAGTGTGGTGTGCTGGGAGTGTGGGGAGAGAGTGTGGTGTGCTGGGATTGTGGGGAGAGAGTGTGGTGTGCTGGGATTGTGGGGAGAGAGTGTGGTGTGCTGGGAGTGTGGGGAGAGAGTGTGGTGTGCTGGGAGTGTGGGGAGAGAGTGTGGTGTGCTGGGATTGTGGGGAGAGAGTGTGGTGTACTGGGATTGTGGGGAGAGAGTGTGGTGTGATGGGAGTGTAGGCAGAGAATGTGGTGTGCTGGGAATGTGTGGAGAGACAGTGTGGTGTGCTGGGAATATGGGGAGAGAGTGGTGTGCTGGGAGTGTGTGGGGAGAGAGTGTAGTGTGCTGGGAATGTGGGGAGAGAGTGTGGTGTGCTGGGAGTGTGGGGAGAGAGTGTGGTGTGCTGGGAGTGTGGGGAGAGAGTGTGGTGTGCTGGGATTGTGGGGAGAGAGTGTGGTGTGCTGGGATTGTGGGGAGAGAGTGTGGTGTGCTGGGATTGTGGGGAGAGAGAGTGGTGTGTTGGGAGTGTGTGGGGAGAGAGTGTGGTGTGCTGGGAACATAGGGAGAGAGTGTGGTGTGCTGGGAGTGCATTATGATGGGAGTATGTGTTGTGATTCTGGAATAATGGGATTGCGTGGGGAGAGAGTGTGGTGTGATGGGACTGTGGGGAGAGAGTGTGGTGTGCTGGGACTGTGGGGAGAGAGTGTGATGTGCTGGGATTGTGGAGAGAGAGTGTGGTGTGCTGGGAATGTGGGGAGAAAGTGCGGTGTGCTGGGAGTGTGTGTGGAGAGAGTGTGTGCTGGGAATGTGGGTAGAGAGTGTGGTGTGCTGGGAATGTGTGGAGAGAGAGTGTGGTGTGCTGGGAATATGGGGAGAGAGTGCGGTGTGCTGGGAATGTGCGGGGAGAGAGTGCGGTGTGCTGTGAATGTGCGGGGAGAGCGTGTGGTGTGCTGGGAGTGTGTGGGGAGAGAGCGTAGTGTGCTGGGAGTGTGTGGGGAGAGTGGTGTGCTGGGAGTGTGTGGAGAGAGTGGTGTGTTGGGAATGTGTGGGGAGAGAGTGTGGTGTGCTGGGAATGTGTGGAGAGAGAGTGTGGTGGGCTGGGAATGTGTGGGGAGAGAGTTTGGTGTGCAGGGAGTGTATGGGGAGAGAGTGTGGTGTGCTGGGAGTGTGAGGGCAGAGAGTGTGGTGTGCTGGGAATATGGGGAGAGAGTGCTGTGCTGGGAGTGTGTGGGGAGAGAGTGTGGTGTGCTGGGAATGTGTGGGGAGAGAGTGTGGTGTGCTGGGAGTGTGGGGAGAGAGTGTGGTGTGCTGGGAGTGTGGGGAGAGAGTGTGGTGTGCTGGGATTGTGGGGAGAGAGTGTGGTGTGCTGGGAGTGTGGGGAGAGAGTGTGGTGTGCTGGGAGTGTGGGGAGAGAGTGTGGTGTGCTGGGATTGTGGGGAGAGAGTGTGGTGTGCTGGGATTGTGGGGAGAGAGTGTGGTGTGCTGGGAGTGTGGGGAGAGAGTGTGGTGTGCTGGGAGTGTGGGGAGAGAGTGTGGTGTGCTGGGATTGTGGGGAGAGAGTGTGGTGTACTGGGATTGTGGGGAGAGAGTGTGGTGTGATGGGAGTGTAGGCAGAGAATGTGGTGTGCTGGGAATGTGTGGAGAGACAGTGTGGTGTGCTGGGAATATGGGGAGAGAGTGGTGTGCTGGGAGTGTGTGGGGAGAGAGTGTAGTGTGCTGGGAATGTGTGGGGGAGAGTGGAGTGTGCTGGGAGTGTGTGGGGAAAAGAGTGTGTGCTGGGAATGTGCGGGGAGAGAGTGTGGTGTGCTGGGAGTGTGTGGGGAGAGAATGGAGTGTGCTGGGAGTGTGTGGGGAGTGTGGTGTGCTGGGAATGTGGAGAGAGAGCGTGATGTGCTGGGAATGTGTGGGGAGAGAGTGTGGTTTGCTGGCAGTGTGTGGGGAGAGAGTGGAGTGTGCTGGGAGTGTGTGGGGAGAGAGTGTGGTGTGCTGGGAGTGTGTGGGGAGAGAGTGGAGTGTGCTGGGAGTGTGTGGGGTGAGAGTGTGGTGTGCTGGGAATATGAGGAGAGAGTGCGGTGTGCTAGGAATGTGCGGGGAGAGAGTACGGTGTGCTGGGAATGCGGGGAGAGAGTGTGGTGTGCTGGGAGTGTGTGCTGGGAGTGTGTGGGGTGGGAGTGTGGTGTGCTAGGAATGCGGGGAGAGAGTGTGGTGTGCTGGGAATATGCGGGGAGAGAGTGGAGTGTGCTGGGAGTGTGTGGGGTGAGAGTGTGGTGTGCTGGGAATATGAGGAGAGAGTGCGGTGTGCTGGGAATGTGCGGGGAGAGAGTGCGGTGTGCTGGGAATTTGCGGGCAGAGAGTGTGGTGTGTTAGGAGTGTGTGGGGAGAGAGTGGTGTGCTGGGAATGCGGGGAGAGAGTGTGGTGTGCTGGGAGTGTGTGCTGGGAGTGTGTGGGGTGGGAGTGTGGTGTGCTAGGAATGCGGGGAGAGAGTGTGGTGTGCTGGGAATATGCGGGGAGAGAGTGTAGTGTGCTGGGAGTGTGTGGGAAGAGAGTGTGGTGTGTGGGGAGAGAGTATGGTGTGTTGGGAGTGTGTGGGGAGAGAGTGTGGTGTGATGGGACTGTGGGGAGAGTGTGTGGTGTGCTGGGAGTGTAGGCAGAGAGTGTGGTGTGTTGGGAGTGTGTGGGGAGAGAGTGTGGTGTGCTGGGAGTGTGTGGGGAGAGAGTGTGGTGTGCTGGGAGTGTGTGTTGTGTGCTGGGAGTGTGTGGGGAGAGAGTGTGGTGTGCTGGGAGTGTGTGCTGGGAGTGTGTGGGGTGGGAGTGTGGTGTGCTAGGAATGCGGTGAGAGAGTGTGGTGTGCTGGGAATATGCGGGGAGAGAGTGTAGTGTGCTGGGAGTGTGTGGGGAGAGAGTGTGGTGTGTGGGGAGAGAGTGTGGTGTGTTGGGAGTGTGTGGGGAGAGAGGGTGGTGTGATGGGACTGTGGGGAGAGAGTGTGGTGTGCTGGGAGTGTAGGCAGAGAGTGTGGTGTGTTGGGAGTGTGTGGAGAGAGAGTGTGGTGTGCTGGGACTGTGGGGAGAGAGTGTGATGTGCTGGGATTGTGGAGAGAGAGTGTGGTGTGCTGGGAATGTGGGGAGAAAGTGCGGTGTGCTGGGAGTGTGTGTGGAGAGAGTGTGTGCTGGGAATGTGGGTAGAGAGTGTGGTGTGCTGGGAATGTGTGGAGAGAGAGTGTGGTGTGCTGGGAATATGGGGAGAGAGTGCGGTGTGCTGGGAATGTGCGGGGAGAGAGTGCGGTGTGCTGTGAATGTGCGGGGAGAGCGTGTGGTGTGCTGGGAGTGTGTGGGGAGAGAGCGTAGTGTGCTGGGAGTGTGTGGGGAGAGTGGTGTGCTGGGAGTGTGTGGAGAGAGTGGTGTGTTGGGAATGTGTGGGGAGAGAGTGTGGTGTGCTGGGAATGTGTGGAGAGAGAGTGTGGTGGGCTGGGAATGTGTGGGGAGAGAGTTTGGTGTGCAGGGAGTGTATGGGGAGAGAGTGTGGTGTGCTGGGAGTGTGAGGGCAGAGAGTGTGGTGTGCTGGGAATATGGGGAGAGAGTGCTGTGCTGGGAGTGTGTGGGGAGAGAGTGTGGTGTGCTGGGAATGTGTGGGGAGAGAGTGTGGTGTGCTGGGAGTGTGGGGAGAGAGTGTGGTGTGCTGGGAGTGTGGGGAGAGAGTGTGGTGTGCTGGGATTGTGGGGAGAGAGTGTGGTGTGCTGGGAGTGTGGGGAGAGAGTGTGGTGTGCTGGGAGTGTGGGGAGAGAGTGTGGTGTGCTGGGATTGTGGGGAGAGAGTGTGGTGTGCTGGGATTGTGGGGAGAGAGTGTGGTGTGCTGGGAGTGTGGGGAGAGAGTGTGGTGTGCTGGGAGTGTGGGGAGAGAGTGTGGTGTGCTGGGATTGTGGGGAGAGAGTGTGGTGTACTGGGATTGTGGGGAGAGAGTGTGGTGTGATGGGAGTGTAGGCAGAGAATGTGGTGTGCTGGGAATGTGTGGAGAGACAGTGTGGTGTGCTGGGAATATGGGGAGAGAGTGGTGTGCTGGGAGTGTGTGGGGAGAGAGTGTAGTGTGCTGGGAATGTGGGGAGAGAGTGTGATGTGCTGGGATTGTGGAGAGAGAGTGTGGTGTGCTGGGAATGTGGGGAGAAAGTGCGGTGTGCTGGGAGTGTGTGTGGAGAGAGTGTGTGCTGGGAATGTGGGTAGAGAGTGTGGTGTGCTGGGAATGTGTGGAGAGAGAGTGTGGTGTGCTGGGAATATGGGGAGAGAGTGCGGTGTGCTGGGAATGTGCGGGGAGAGAGTGCGGTGTGCTGTGAATGTGCGGGGAGAGCGTGTGGTGTGCTGGGAGTGTGTGGGGAGAGAGCGTAGTGTGCTGGGAGTGTGTGGGGAGAGTGGTGTGCTGGGAGTGTGTGGAGAGAGTGGTGTGTTGGGAATGTGTGGGGAGAGAGTGTGGTGTGCTGGGAATGTGTGGAGAGAGAGTGTGGTGGGCTGGGAATGTGTGGGGAGAGAGTTTGGTGTGCAGGGAGTGTATGGGGAGAGAGTGTGGTGTGCTGGGAGTGTGAGGGCAGAGAGTGTGGTGTGCTGGGAATATGGGGAGAGAGTGCTGTGCTGGGAGTGTGTGGGGAGAGAGTGTGGTGTGCTGGGAATGTGTGGGGAGAGAGTGTGGTGTGCTGGGAGTGTGGGGAGAGAGTGTGGTGTGCTGGGAGTGTGGGGAGAGAGTGTGGTGTGCTGGGATTGTGGGGAGAGAGTGTGGTGTGCTGGGAGTGTGGGGAGAGAGTGTGGTGTGCTGGGAGTGTGGGGAGAGAGTGTGGTGTGCTGGGATTGTGGGGAGAGAGTGTGGTGTGCTGGGATTGTGGGGAGAGAGTGTGGTGTGCTGGGAGTGTGGGGAGAGAGTGTGGTGTGCTGGGAGTGTGGGGAGAGAGTGTGGTGTGCTGGGATTGTGGGGAGAGAGTGTGGTGTACTGGGATTGTGGGGAGAGAGTGTGGTGTGATGGGAGTGTAGGCAGAGAATGTGGTGTGCTGGGAATGTGTGGAGAGACAGTGTGGTGTGCTGGGAATATGGGGAGAGAGTGGTGTGCTGGGAGTGTGTGGGGAGAGAGTGTAGTGTGCTGGGAATGTGTGGGGGAGAGTGGAGTGTGCTGGGAGTGTGTGGGGAAAAGAGTGTGTGCTGGGAATGTGCGGGGAGAGAGTGTGGTTTGCTGGCAGTGTGTGGGGAGAGAGTGGAGTGTGCTGGGAGTGTGTGGGGAGAGAGTGTGGTGTGCTGGGAGTGTGTGGGGAGAGAGTGGAGTGTGCTGGGAGTGTGTGGGGTGAGAGTGTGGTGTGCTGGGAATATGAGGAGAGAGTGCGGTGTGCTAGGAATGTGCGGGGAGAGAGTACGGTGTGCTGGGAATGCGGGGAGAGAGTGTGGTGTGCTGGGAGTGTGTGCTGGGAGTGTGTGGGGTGGGAGTGTGGTGTGCTAGGAATGCGGGGAGAGAGTGTGGTGTGCTGGGAATATGCGGGGAGAGAGTGGAGTGTGCTGGGAGTGTGTGGGGTGAGAGTGTGGTGTGCTGGGAATATGAGGAGAGAGTGCGGTGTGCTGGGAATGTGCGGGGAGAGAGTGCGGTGTGCTGGGAATGTGCGGGCAGAGAGTGTGGTGTGTTAGGAGTGTGTGGGGAGAGAGTGGTGTGCTGGGAATGCGGGGAGAGAGTGTGGTGTGCTGGGAGTGTGTGCTGGGAGTGTGTGGGGTGGGAGTGTGGTGTGCTAGGAATGCGGGGAGAGAGTGTGGTGTGCTGGGAATATGCGGGGAGAGAGTGTAGTGTGCTGGGAGTGTGTGGGAAGAGAGTGTGGTGTGTGGGGAGAGAGTATGGTGTGTTGGGAGTGTGTGGGGAGAGAGTGTGGTGTGATGGGACTGTGGGGAGAGTGTGTGGTGTGCTGGGAGTGTAGGCAGAGAGTGTGGTGTGTTGGGAGTGTGTGGGGAGAGAGTGTGGTGTGCTGGGAGTGTGTGGGGAGAGAGTGTGGTGTGCTGGGAGTGTGTGTTGTGTGCTGGGAGTGTGTGGGGAGAGAGTGTGGTGTGCTGGGAGTGTGTGCTGGGAGTGTGTGGGGTGGGAGTGTGGTGTGCTAGGAATGCGGTGAGAGAGTGTGGTGTGCTGGGAATATGCGGGGAGAGAGTGTAGTGTGCTGGGAGTGTGTGGGGAGAGAGTGTGGTGTGTGGGGAGAGAGTGTGGTGTGTTGGGAGTGTGTGGGGAGAGAGGGTGGTGTGATGGGACTGTGGGGAGAGAGTGTGGTGTGCTGGGAGTGTAGGCAGAGAGTGTGGTGTGTTGGGAGTGTGTGGAGAGAGAGTGTGGTGTGCTGGGAGTGTGTGGGGAGAGAGTGTGGTGTGCTGGGAGTGTGTGGGGAGAGTGTGTTGTGTGCTGGGAGTGTGTGGGGAGAGAGTGTGGTGTGCTGGTAATGTGGGGAGAGAGTGGTGTGTTGGGAGTGTGTGGGGAGAGAGTGTGGTGTGCTGGGATTGTGGGGAGAGAGTGTGGTGTGTTGGGAGTGTGGGGAGAGATTGTGGTGTGGTGTGAGGGTAGGCAGAGAGTGTGGTGTGTTGGGAGTGTGTGGGGAGAGAGTATGGTGTGCTGGGAGTGTGGGGAGATAGTGTGGTGATGGAGGGTATCTCTGATGGTGTGTATTTGTGATGGTGGGTGTGTGTGATGGTGTGAGTGTGATGGTGGGTGTGAGTGTGATGGTGGGTGTGTGTGATGGTGTGAGTGTGATGGTGGGTGTGTGTGACGTTGGATGACTGTGATGGTTGGTGTGTGAGATGGTAGGTGTGGATGATGGAGGGTGTGTGTGATGAGGGGCTATTTGTGATGGTGGGTGAGTGTGATGGTGGGTGAATGTGATGGTGTGTGTGTGTGTGATGGTGGGTATTTGTGATGGTGGGTGTATGTGATGGTGGGTATTTGTGATGGTGGGTGAGCGTGATGGTGGGTGTGTGTGATGGTGGGTGTGGGTGATGGTAGGTGTGTGTGATGGTTGGTACTTCTGATGGTGTGTATTTGTGATGGCGAGTGTGTGTGTGATGGTGGGTATTTGTGATGGTGTGTGTGTGATGGTGGGTGTACGTGATGGTGGGTATTTGTGATGGTGGGTGTGTGTGATGGTGTGTGTGTGTGATGGTGGGTATTTGTGATGGGGTGCATTTGTGATGGTGGGTGTGTGTGATGGGGGTGTGTGTGAAGGAGGGTATTTGTGATGGTGGTTATTTGTGATGATGGGTGTGTATGATGGGTCAGTGTGATGGTGGGTATTGGTGATGGTGTGTGTGTGATAGTGGGTGCATGTGATGGTGGGTGTGTGTGATGGTGGGTGTGATGGTGGGTGAGTGTGATAGTGGGTATTTGTGATGGTGGGTGTGGGTGACGGTGTGTGAGTGTGATGGTGGGTGTGTGGGATGGTGTGTATTTTTGATGGTGTGTATTTGTGATGTTAGGCATGTGTGATGGTGGGTATTTGTGATGGTGGGTGAGTGTGATGGTGTGTATTTGTGATGGTGCGTGTGTCTGATGGTGGGTGTGTGTGATGTTGGGTATTTGTGATGGTGGGTATTTGTGATGGTGTGCATGTGATGGTGGGTGTATGTGATGATGTGTACTCGGGATAGTGGGTGAGTGTGATGGTGGGTTTTTGTGATGGTGGGTGTGTGTGAAGATTGGTGTATGTGTGATGGTGGGTGTGTGATTGAGGGTGTGTTTGATGGGGGGTATTTGTGATGGTGGGTGAGTGTGATGGTGGGTGAATGTGATAGTGTGTGTGTGTGATGGTGGGTATTTGTGATGGTGTGTGTGTTATGGTGGGTATTTGTGATGGTGGGTGAGCGTGATGGTGGGTGTGTGTGATGGTGGGTGTGTGTGATGGTGTGTGTGTGTGATGGTGAGTATTTGTGATGGTGTGTGTGTGTTATGGTGGGTATTTGTGATGGTGGGTGTGTGTGATGGGGTGTATTCGTGATGGTGTGTGTGTGTTGGTGGATGTGTGTGATGGGGGTGTGTGTGTGATGGTGGGTGTGTGTGATGGAGGATATCTGTGATGGTGGTTATTTGTGATTATGGGTGTGTGTGATGGTGGGTCAGTGTGATGGTGGGTATTTGATTTGGTGGGTATTGGGGATGGTGTGTGTGTGATAGTGGGTGAATGTGATAGTGTGTATGTGTGATGGTGTGTATTTGTGATGGTGGATGTGTGTGATGGTGGGTGAGTGTGATGGTTGGTGTGTGTGATGGTGGGTATTAGTGATGGTGCGTATTTGTGATGGTGCGTGTGTGTGATGGTGTGTGTGTGTGATGATGTGTGTGTGTGATGGTGGGTGTACATGATGGTGGGTATTTGTGATGGGTGTGCGTGATGGTGTGTGTGTGATGGTGGGTGTGTGTGATGGTGTGTGTGTGTGATGGTGGGTGAGTGTGATGGTGGGTGTGTGTGATGGTGGTGTGTGTGATGGTGGGTGAGTGTGATGGTGTGTGTGTGTGATGGTGGCTGTGTGTGATGGAGTGTGTGTGATGGTGTGTATTTGTGATGGTGGGTGCGTGTGATGGTGGGTGAGTGTGATAGTTGGTGTGTGTGATAGTGGGTATTAGTGATGGGGTGTATTTGTGATGGTGCGTGTGTGTGATGGTGGGTGTGTGTGATGGGTATTTGTGATGGTGGGTATTTGTGATGGTGTGCGTGTGATGGTGGGTGTACGTGATGGTGGGTATTTGTGATGGTGGGTGTGTGTGATGGTGGGTATTTGTGATGGTGGGTATTTGTGATGGTGTGCGTGTGATGGTGGGTGTACGTGAGGGTGGGTATTTGTGATGGTGGGTGTGTGTGATGGTGTGTGTGTGTGTGTGTGTGTGAGATGGTGGGTGTATGTGATGGTGGATATATGTGATGGAGGTTTTGTGTGATGGTGGGTATTTGTGATGGTGGGTGTGTGCGATGATGGGTATTTGTGATCGTGGGTGTGTGTGATGGTGGGTGTGTGATATGGTTGGTGTGTGTGATGGAGGGTGTGTGTGATGGTGTGTGTGTGTGTGTGTGTGATGTTGGGTATACGTGATGGGTATTTGTGATGGAGTGTTTGTGTGATGGTGTGTATTTGTGATGGTGGGTGTGTGTGATGGTGGGTGTGTGTGATGGTGTGTAATTGGGATGTTGGGTGTGCATGATGGGTGAGTGTGATGGTTGGTGTGTGAGATGGTAGGTGTGGTTGATGGAGGGTGTCTGTGATGGTGGGTGTGTGTGTGTGATGGTGTGTATTTGTGATGGTGGGTGTGTGTGATAGTGGGTGTGTGTGATGGTGGGTGTGTGTGAGATGGTGGGTGTATGTGATGGTGGATATATGTGATGGAGGTTTTGTGTGATGGTAGGTGTGTGCGATGATGGGTATTTGTGATTGTGGGTGTGTGACATGGTTGGTGTGTGTGATGGTGTGTGTGTGATGGTGGGTATTTGTGATGGAGGGTTTGTGTGATGGTGTGTATTTGTGATCATGGGTGAGTGTGATGGTGGGTGTGTGTGATGGTGGATATTTGTGATGGTGGGTGTGTAATTGGGATGTTGTGTGAGTGTGATGGTGGGTATTTGTGATGGTGGGTGTGTGTGTGATGGTGTGTAATCGGGATGTTGGGTGAGTATGATGGTGGGTATTTGTGATGGTGTGTGTGTGTGATGGTGTGTATTTGTGATCGTGTGTGAAGTGTGATGGTGGGTATATGTGATGGGTGTGCGTGATGGGTGAGTGTGATGGTGGGTGAGTGTGATGGTTGGTGTGTTAGATGGTAGGTGTGGTTGATGGAGGGTGTGTGTGATGGTGCATATTTGTGATGGTGGGTGTGTGTGATGGTGTGTGTTTGTGATGGTGTGTATTTGTGATGGTGTGTGTGATACTGGGTGTGTGTGATAGTGGGTGTGTGTGTGATGGTGAGTGTGTGTGATGGTGGGTGGGTGTGATGGTGTGTGTGTGATGGTGAGTGTGTGTGATGGTGGGTGGGTGTGATGGTGTGTGTGTGATGGTGGGTGTGTGTGTGATGTGTGTGTGTGATGGTGAGTGTGTGTGATGGTGGATGTGTGAGATGGTGTGTATTTGGGATGGTGGGTGTGTGTGATGGTGTGTGTGTGTGAGATGGTGACTGTGTGATGGTGTGTGTGTGTGTGTGGTGGTGTGTATTTGGGATGGTGGGTGTGTGTGATGTTGGGTGTGTGTGATGGTGAGTATACGTGATGGTGGGTGAGTGTGATGGTGGGTGTGTGTAATGGTGGGTGTGTGTGATAGTGTGTATTTGTGATGGTGTGTGTCTGATGGTGTGTGTGTGATGGTGGGTGTGTGTGATGGTGGGTGTGTGTGATGGTGGGTATTTGTGATGGTGGGTGAGTGTGATGGGTGTATGTGATGGTGGGTGTGTGTGATGGTGGGTACTTGTGATTATAGGTGTGTGTGATGGTGGGTATTTCTGATGGTGGGTGAGTGTGATGGGTGTATGTGATGGTGGGTGTGTGTGATGGTAGGTGTGTGTGATGGTGGGTATTTGTGATGGCGTGTATTTGTGATGATGGGTATTTCTGATGGTGGGTGTGTGTGATGATGTGTATTTGTGATGGTGGGTGTGTGACATGGTAGGTGTGTGTGATGGTGGGTGTGTGTGATGCTGGGTATTTGTGATGGTGGGTGTTTGTAATGGTGTGTATTTGTGATGGTGCGTGTGTGTGATGGTGGGTATTTGTGATGGTGGGTGTGTGTGATGGTGGTTACTTGTGATTGTGGGTGTATGTGATGGTGGGTATTTGTGATGGTGGGTGTGTGTGATGGTGGGTATTTGTGATGGTGGGTGAGTGTGATGGTGGGTGAGTGTGATGGTTGGTGTGTGTGATGGTGGGTATTAGTGATGGTGCGTATTTGTGATGGTGCGTGTGTGTGATGGTGTGTGTGTGTGTGATGGTGGGTATTTGTGATGGTGTGTGTGTGATGGTGGGTGTACGTGATGGTGGGTATTTGTGATGGTGTGTGTGTGATGGTGGGTGTGTGTGATGGTGTGTGTGTGTGATGGTGGTTCAGTGTGATGGAGGGTGTGTGTGATGGTGTGTGTGTGTGTGATGTTCGGTATATGTGATGGTGGGTATTTGTGATGGAGGGTTTGTGTGATGGTGTGTATTTGTGATGGTGGGTGTGTGTGTTGGTGTGTATTTGTGATGGTGGATATTTGTGATGGTGTGTGTGTGTGTGATGGTGTGTAATTGGGATGTTGTGTGAGTGTGATGGTGGGTATTTGTGATGGTGGGTGTGTGTGTGTGATGGTGTGTAATTGGGTAGTTGGGTGAGTAAAATGGTGGGTATTTGTGATGGTGTGTGTGTGTATTTGTGATCGTGTGTGAGTGTGATGGTGGGTATTTGTGATGGTGGGTGTGCGTGATGGATGAGTGTGATGGTGGGTGAGTGTGATGGTTGGTGTGTGAGATGGTAGGTGTGGTTAATGGAGGGTGTGTGTGATGGAGGATATCTGTGATGGTGGTTATTTGTGATTATGGGTGTGTGTGGTGGTGGGTCAGTGTGATGGTGGGTATTGGGGATGGTGTGTGTGTGATAGTGGGTGAATGTGATAGTGTGTGTGTGTGATAGTGTGTATTTGTGATGGTGGATGTGTGTGATGGTGGGTGAGTGTGATGGTTGGTGTGTGTGATGGTGGGTATTAGTGATGGTGCATATTTGTGATGGTGCGTGTGTGTGATGGTGTGTGTGTGTGATGATGTGTGTGTGTCATGGTGGGTATTTGTGATGGTGTGTGTGTGATGGTGGGTGTACGTGATGGTGGGTATTTGTGATGGTGGGTGTGTGTGATGGTGTGTGTGTGATGGTGGGTGTGTGTGATGGTGTGTGTGTGTGATGGTGGGTGTGTGTGATGGTGCGTGTGTGTGATGGTGGGTGTGTGTGATGGGTATTTGTGATGGTGGGTATTTGTGATGGTGTGCGTGTGATGGTGGGTATTTGTGATGGTGGGTGTGTGTGATGGTGTGCGTGTGATGGTTGGTGTACGTGATGGTGGGTATTTGTGATGGTGGGTGTGTGTGATGGTGGGTATTTGTGATGGTGAGTATTTGTAATGGTGGGTATTTGTGATGGTGTGCGTGTGATGGTAGGTGTACGTGATGGTGGGTATTTGTGATGGTGGGTGTGTGTGATGGTGTGTGTGTGTGTGTGTGTGTGTGAGATGGTGGGTGTATGTGATGGTGGATATATGTGATGGAGGTTTTGTGTGATGGTGGGTATTTGTGATGGTGGGTGTGTGCGATGATGGGTATTTGTGATCGTGGGTGTGTGTGATGGGTGTGTGATATGGTTGGTGTGTGTGATGGAGGGTGTGTGTGATGGTGTGTGTGTGTGTGTGATGTTGGCTATATGTGATGGTGGGTATTTGTGATGGAGGGTTTGTGTGATGGTGTGTATTTGTGATGGTGGGTGTGTGTGATGGTGGGTGTGTGTGTGATGGTGTGTAATTGGGATGTTGTGTGAGTGTGATGGTGGGTGTGTGTGTGATGGTGTGTAATCGGGATGTTGGGTGAGTATGATGGTGGGTATTTGTGATGGTGTGTGTGTGTGTGATGGTGTGTATTTGTGATCGTGTGTGAGTGTGATGGTGGGTGTGCGTGATGGGTGAGTGTGATGGTTGGTGTGTGAGATGGTAGGTGTGGTTGATGGTGGGTGTCTGTGATGGTGGGTGTGTGTGTGATGGTGTGTATTTGTGATGGTGGGTGTGTGTGATAGTGGGTGTGTGTGATGGTGGGTGTGTGTGAGATGGTGGGTGTATGTGATGGTGGATATATGTGATGGAGGTTTTGTGTGATGGTGGGTGTGTGCGATGATGGGTATTTGTGATTGTGGGTGTGTGACATGGTTGGTGTGTGTGATGGAGGGTGTGTGTGATGGTGGGTATTTGTGATGGAGGGTTTGTGTGATGGTGTGTATTTGTGATCATGGGTGAGTGTGATGGTGGGTGTGTGTGATGGTGGATATTTGTGATGGTGGGTGTGTAATTGGGATGTTGTGTGAGTGTGATGGTGGGTATTTGTGATGGTGGGTGTGTGTGTGATGGTGTGTAATCGGGATGTTGGGTGAGTATGATGGTGGGTATTTGTGATGGTGTGTGTGTGTGATGGTGGGTATTTGTGATGGTGGGTGTGCGTGATGGGTGAGTGTGATGGTGGGTGAGTGTGATGGTTGGTGTGTGAGATGGTAGGTGTGGTTGATGGAGGGTGTGTGTGATGGTGCATATTTGTGATGGTGGGTGTGTGTGATGGTGTGTGTTTGTGATGGTGTGTATTTGTGATGGTGTGTGTGATAGTGGGTGTGTGTGATGGTGGGTGTGTGTGTGATGGTGAGTGTGTGTGATGGTGGGTGTGTGTGATGTGTGTGTGTGATGGTGAGTGTGTGTGATGGTGGATGTGTGAGATGGTGTGTATTTGTGATAGTGTGTGTGATGGTGTGTGTGTGTGAGATGGTGACTGTGTGATGGTGTGTGTGTGTGGTGGTGTGTATTTGGGATGGTGGGTGTGTGTGATGTTGGGTGTGTGTGATGGTGAGTATACGGGATGGTGGGTGAGTGTGATGGTGGGTGTGTGTAATGGTGGGTATGTGTGATAGTGTGTATTTGTGATGGTGTGTGTGTGATGGTGGGTGTGTGTGATGGTGGGTGTGTGTGATGATGTGTATTTGTGATGGTGGGTATGTGTGATGCTGGGTATTTGTGATGGTGGGTGTTTGTAATGGTGTGTATTTGTGATGGTGGGTGTTTGTAATGGTGTGTATTTGTGATGGTGGGTGTTTGTAATGGTGTGTATTTGTGATGGTGCGTGTGTGTGATGGTGGGTATTTGTGATGGTATGCGTGTGATGGTGGGTGTACGTGATGGTGGGTATTTGTGATGGTGCGTGTGTGTGATGGTGGGTATTTGTGATGGTATGCGTGTGATGGTGGGTGTACGTGATGGTGGGTATTTGTGATGGTGGGTGTGTGTGATGGTGGTTACTTGTGATTGTGGGTGTATGTGATGGTGGGTATTTGTGATGGTGGGTGTGTGTGATGGTGGGTATTTGTGATGGTGGGTGAGTGTGATGGTGGGTGAGTGTGATGGTTGGTGTGTGTGATGGTGGGTATTAGTGATGGTGCGTATTTGTGATGGTGCGTGTGTGTGATGTGTGTGTGTGATGGTGGGTATTTGTGATGGTGTGTGTGCGATGGTGGGTGTACGTGATGGTGGGTATTTGTGATCGTGGGTGAGTGTGATGGTTGGTGTGTGAGATGGTAGGTGTGGTTGATGGAGGGTGTGTGATGGTGGATATTTGTGATGGTGGGTGTGTGTGATGGTGTGTGTGTGTGATGGTAAGTGTGTGTGATGGTGGGTGTGTGAGATGGTGTGTATTTGTGATAGTGTGTGTGTGATGGTGGGTGTGTGTGATGGTGTGTGTGTGATTGTGGGTGTGTGTGATGGTGGGTGTGTGTGATGGTGGGTATTTGTGATGGTGGGTGCATGTGATGGTGGGTGTGTGTGATGGTGGGTACTTGTGATTGTAGGTGTGTGTGATGGTGGGTATTTGTGATGGCGTGTATTTGTGATGGTGTGTGTGTGATGGTGAGTGTGTGTGATGATGTGTATTTGTGATGGTGGGTGTGTGACATGGTAGGTGTGTGTGATGGAGGGTGTGTGTGATGCTGGGTATTTGTGATGGTGGGTGTTTGTAATGGTGTGCGTGTGATGGTGGGTGTGTGTGATGGTGGGTATTAGTGATGGTGTGTATTTGTGATGGTGCGTGTGTGTGTGTGATGGTGGGTATTTGTGATGGTGTGCGTGTGATGGTGGGTGTACGTGATGGTGGGTATTTGTGATGGTGAGTGTGTGTGATGGTGGGTATTTGTGATGCTGGGTATGTGAGATGGTGGGTGTGTGTGATGGTGGTTACTTGTGATTGTGGGTGTATGTGATGGTGGGTATTTGTGATGGTGGGTGTGTGTGATAGTGGGTGTGTGTGGTGGTGTGTGTGTATGATGGTGTATGTGTGATGGTGGGTATGTGTGATGGTGTGTGTGTGTGGTGGTGTGTGTGTGATGGTGGGTGTACGTGATGGTGGGTATTGGTGATGGTGTGTGTGTGATGGTGGGTGTGTGTGATGGTGGTTGTGTGTGATGGTGAATATTTGTGATCGTGGGTGAGTGTGATGGTGGGTGTGTTTAATGGTTTGTGTGTGTGATGGTGTGCATTTGCGATGGTGGGTATATGTGATGGTGAGTGTGTGATGGTGCGTATTTGTGATGGTGCGTGTGTGATGGTGTGTGTGTGTGTGATGGTGGGTATATGTGATGGTGGGTATTTGTGATGGAGGGTTTGTGTGATGGTGTGTATTTGTGATCGTGGGTGAGTGTGATGGTGGATGTGTGTGATTGTGGGTGTGTGTGTTGGTGGGTATTTGTGATGGTGGGTGTGTGTGATGGTGGGTATTTGAGATGGTGTGTATTTCTGATGATGAGTGTGTGTGATGGTGCGTGTGTGTGATGGTTTGTGTGTGTGATGGTGGGTGAGTGTGATGGTGGGTGTGTGTGATGGTGGTGTGTGTGTGTGATGGTGGCTGTGTGTGATGGAGTGTGTGTGATGGTGTGTATTTGTGATGGTGGGTGCGTGTGATGGTGGATGAGTGTGATGGTTGGTGTGTGTGATAGTGGGTATTAGTGATGGGGTGTATTTGTGATGGTGCGTGTGTGTGATGGTGGGTGTGTGTGATGGTGGGTATTTGTGATGGTGGGTATTTGTGATGGTGTGCGTGTGATGGTGGGTGTACGTGATGGTGGGTATTTGTGATGGTGGGTATGTGTGATGGTGTGTGTGTGTGTGTGTGTGAGATGGTGGGTGTATGTGATGGTGGATATATGTGATGGAGGTTTTGTGTGATGTTGGGTATTTGTGATGGTGGGTATTTGTGATGGTGGGTGTGTGACATGGTTGGTGTGTGTGAAGGAGGGTGTGTGTGATGGTGTGTGTGTATGTGATGTTGGGTATATGTGATAGTGGGTATTTGTGATGGAGGGTTTGTGTGATGGTGGGTATTTGTGATGGTGTGTGTGTGTGATGGTGTGTATTTGTGATCATGTGTGAGTGTGATGGTGGGTGTGCGTGATGGGTGAGTGTGATGGTGGGTGAGTGTGATGGTTGGTGTGTGAGATGGTAGGTGTGTTTGATGGAGGGTGTCTGTGATGGTGGATATTTGTGATGGTGGGTGTGTGTGATGGTGTGTGTGTGTGATGGTGGGTGTGTGTTATGGTGGGTGTGTGTGAGATGGTGGGTGTGTGTGATGGTGGATATATGTGATGGAGGTTTTGTGTGATGGTGTGTATTTGTGATGGTGGGTGCGTGTGATGGTGGATGAGTGTGATGGTTGGTGTGTGTGATAGTGGGTATTAGTGATGGGGTGTATTTGTGATGGTGCGTGTGTGTGATGGTGGGTGTGTGTGATGGTGGGGATTTGTGATGGTGGGTATTTGTGATGGTGTGCGTGTGATGGTGGGTGTACGTGATGGTGGGTATTTGTGATGGTGGGTATGTGTGATGGTGTGTGTGTGTGTGTGTGTGAGATGGTGGGTGTATGTGATGGTGGATATATGTGATGGAGGTTTTGTGTGATGTTGGGTATTTGTGATGGTGGGTATTTGTGATGGTGGGTGTGTGACATGGTTGGTGTGTGTGAAGGAGGGTGTGTGTGATGGTGTGTGTGTATGTGATGTTGGGTATATGTGATGGTGGGTATTTGTGATGGAGGGTTTGTGTGATGGTGGGTATTTGTGATGGTGTGTGTGTGTGATGGTGTGTATTTGTGATCATGTGTGAGTGTGATGGTGGGTGTGCGTGATGGGTGAGTGTGATGGTGGGTGAGTGTGATGGTTGGTGTGTGAGATGGTAGGTGTGTTTGATGGAGGGTGTCTGTGATGGTGGATATTTGTGATGGTGGGTGTGTGTGATGGTAAGTGTGTGTGATGGTGGGTGTGTGAGATGGTGTGTATTTGTGATAGTGTGTGTGTGATGGTGGGTGTGTGTGATGGTGTGTGTGTGATTGTGGGTGTGTGTGATGGTGGGTGTGTGTGATGGTGGGTATTTGTGATGGTGGGTGCATGTGATGGTGGGTGTGTGTGATGGTGGGTACTTGTGATTGTAGGTGTGTGTGATGGTGGGTATTTGTGATGGCGTGTATTTGTGATGGTGTGTGTGTGATGGTGAGTGTGTGACATGGTAGGTGTGTGTGATGGAGGGTGTGTGTGATGCTGGGTATTTGTGATGGTGGGTGTTTGTAATGGTGTGCGTGTGATGGTGGGTGTGTGTGATGGTGGGTATTAGTGATGGTGTGTATTTGTGATGGTGCGTGTGTGTGTGTGATGGTGGGTATTTGTGATGGTGTGCGTGTGATGGTGGGTGTACGTGATGGTGGGTATTTGTGATGGTGAGTGTGTGTGATGGTGGGTATTTGTGATGCTGGGTATGTGAGATGGTGGGTGTGTGTGATGGTGGTTACTTGTGATTGTGGGTGTATGTGATGGTGGGTATTTGTGATGGTGGGTGTGTGTGATAGTGGGTGTGTGTGGTGGTGTGTGTGTATGATGGTGTATGTGTGATGGTGGGTATGTGTGATGGTGTGTGTGTGTGGTGGTGTGTGTGTGATGGTGGGTGTACGTGATGGTGGGTATTGGTGATGGTGTGTGTGTGATGGTGGGTGTGTGTGATGGTGGTTGTGTGTGATGGTGAATATTTGTGATCGTGGGTGAGTGTGATGGTGGGTGTGTTTAATGGTTTGTGTGTGTGATGGTGTGCATTTGCGATGGTGGGTATATGTGATGGTGAGTGTGTGATGGTGCGTATTTGTGATGGTGCGTGTGTGATGGTGTGTGTGTGTGTGATGGTGGGTATATGTGATGGTGGGTATTTGTGATGGAGGGTTTGTGTGATGGTGTGTATTTGTGATCGTGGGTGAGTGTGATGGTGGATGTGTGTGATTGTGGGTGTGTGTGTTGGTGGGTATTTGTGATGGTGGGTGTGTGTGATGGTGGGTATTTGAGATGGTGTGTATTTCTGATGATGAGTGTGTGTGATGGTGCGTGTGTGTGATGGTTTGTGTGTGTGATGGTGGGTGAGTGTGATGGTGGGTGTGTGTGATGGTGGTGTGTGTGTGTGATGGTGGCTGTGTGTGATGGAGTGTGTGTGATGGTGTGTATTTGTGATGGTGGGTGCGTGTGATGGTGGATGAGTGTGATGGTTGGTGTGTGTGATAGTGGGTATTAGTGATGGGGTGTATTTGTGATGGTGCGTGTGTGTGATGGTGGGTGTGTGTGATGGTGGGTATTTGTGATGGTGGGTATTTGTGATGGTGTGCGTGTGATGGTGGGTGTACGTGATGGTGGGTATTTGTGATGGTGGGTATGTGTGATGGTGTGTGTGTGTGTGTGTGTGAGATGGTGGGTGTATGTGATGGTGGATATATGTGATGGAGGTTTTGTGTGATGTTGGGTATTTGTGATGGTGGGTATTTGTGATGGTGGGTGTGTGACATGGTTGGTGTGTGTGAAGGAGGGTGTGTGTGATGGTGTGTGTGTATGTGATGTTGGGTATATGTGATGGTGGGTATTTGTGATGGAGGGTTTGTGTGATGGTGGGTATTTGTGATAGTGTGTGTGTGTGATGGTGTGTATTTGTGATCATGTGTGAGTGTGATGGTGGGTGTGCGTGATGGGTGAGTGTGATGGTGGGTGAGTGTGATGGTTGGTGTGTGAGATGGTAGGTGTGTTTGATGGAGGGTGTCTGTGATGGTGGATATTTGTGATGGTGGGTGTGTGTGATGGTGTGTGTGTGTGATGGTGGGTGTGTGTTATGGTGGGTGTGTGTGAGATGGTGGGTGTGTGTGATGGTGGATATATGTGATGGAGTTTTTGTGTAATGGTGGGTATTTGTGATGGTGGGTGTGTGCGATGATGAGTATTTGTGATGGTGGGTATTTGTGATGATGGGTGTGTGACATGGTTGGTGTGTGTGAAGGAGGGTGTGTATGATGGTGTGTGTGTATGTGATGTTGGGTATATGTGATAGTGGGTATTTGTGATGGAGGGTTTATGTGATGGTGGGTATTTGTGATGGTGTGTGTGTGTGATGGTGTGTATTTGTGATCATGTGTGAGTGTGATGGTGGGTGTGCGTGATGGGTGAGTGTGATGGTGGGTGAGTGTGATGGTTGGTGTGTGAGATGGTAGGTGTGTTTGATGGAGGGTGTCTGTGATGGTGGATATTTGTGATGGTGGGTGTGTGTGATGGTGTGTGTGTGTGATGGTGGGTGTGTGTTATGGTGGGTGTGTGTGAGATGGTTGGTGTGTGTGATGGTGGATATATGTGATGGAGGTTTTGTGTGATGGTGTGTATTTGTGATGGTGGGTGCGTGTGATGGTGGATGAGTGTGATGGTTGGTGTGTGTGATAGTGGGTATTAGTGATGGGGTGTATTTGTGATGGTGCGTGTGTGTGATGGTGGGTGTGTGTGATGGTGGGGATTTGTGATGGTGGGTATTTGTGATGGTGTGCGTGTGATGGTGGGTGTACGTGATGGTGGGTATTTGTGATGGTGGGTATGTGTGATGGTGTGTGTGTGTGTGTGTGTGAGATGGTGGGTGTATGTGATGGTGGATATATGTGATGGAGGTTTTGTGTGATGTTGGGTATTTGTGATGGTGGCTATTTGTGATGGTGGGTGTGTGACATGGTTGGTGTGTGTGAAGGAGGGTGTGTGTGATGGTGTGTGTGTATGTGATGTTGGGTATATGTGATGGTGGGTATTTGTGATGGAGGGTTTGTGTGATGGTGGGTATTTGTGATGGTGTGTGTGTGTGATGGTGTGTATTTGTGATCATGTGTGAGTGTGATGGTGGGTGTGCGTGATGGGTGAGTGTGATGGTGGGTGAGTGTGATGGTTGGTGTGTGAGATGGTAGGTGTGTTTGATGGAGGGTGTCTGTGATGGTGGATATTTGTGATGGTGGGTGTGTGTGATGGTGTGTGTGTGTGATGGTGGGTGTGTGTTATGGTGGGTGTGTGTGAGATGGTGGGTGTGTGTGATGGTGGATATATGTGATGGAGTTTTTGTGTAATGGTGGGTATTTGTGATGGTGCGTGTGTGTGATGTGTGTGTGTGATGGTGGGTATTTGTGATGGTGTGTGTGCGATGGTGGGTGTACGTGATGGTGGGTATTTGTGATCGTGGGTGAGTGTGATGGTTGGTGTGTGAGATGGTAGGTGTGGTTGATGGAGGGTGTGTGATGGTGGATATTTGTGATGGTGGGTGTGTGTGATGGTGTGTGTGTGTGATGGTAAGTGTGTGTGATGGTGGGTGTGTGAGATAGTGTGTATTTGTGATAGTGTGTGTGTGATGGTGGGTGTGTGTGATGGTGTGTGTGTGATTGTGGGTGTGTGTGATGGTGGGTGTGTGTGATGGTGGGTATTTGTGATGGTGGGTGCATGTGATGGTGGGTGTGTGTGATGGTGGGTACTTGTGATTGTAGGTGTGTGTGATGGTGGGTATTTGTGATGGCGTGTATTTGTGATGGTGTGTGGGTGATGGTGAGTGTGTGTGATGATGTGTATTTGTGATGGTGGGTGTGTGACATGGTAGGTGTGTGTGATGGAGGGTGTGTGTGATGGAGGGTGTGGGTGATGCTGGGTATTTGTGATGGTGGGTGTTTGTAATGGTGTGCGTGTGATGGTGGGTGTGTGTGATGGTGGGTATTTGTGATGGTGAGTGTGTGTGATGGTGGGTGAGTGTGATAGTTGGTGTGTGTGATGGTGGGTATTAGTGATGGTGTGTATTTGTGATGGTGCGTGTGTGTGTGTGATGGTGGGTATTTGTGATGGTGTGCGTGTGATGGTGGGTGTACGTGATGGTGGGTATTTGTGATGGTGAGTGTGTGTGATGGTGGGTATTTGTGATGCTGGGTATGTGAGATGGTGGGTGTGTGTGATGGTGGTTACTTGTGATTGTGGGTGTATGTGATGGTGGGTATTTGTGATGGTGGGTGTGTGTGATAGTGGGTGTGTGTGGTGGTGTGTGTGTATGATGGTGTATGTGTGATGGTGGGTATGTGTGATGGTGTGTGTGTGTGGTGGTGTGTGTGTGATGGTGGGTGTACGTGATGGTGGGTATTGGTGATGGTGTGTGTGTGATGGTGGGTGTGTGTGATGGTGGTTGTGTGTGATGGTGAATATTTGTGATCGTGGGTGAGTGTGATGGTGGGTGTGTTTAATGGTTTGTGTGTGTGATGGTGTGCATTTGCGATGGTGGGTATATGTGATGGTGAGTGTGTGATGGTGCGTATTTGTGATGGTGCGTGTGTGATGGTGTGTGTGTGTGTGATGGTGGGTATATGTGATGGTGGGTATTTGTGATGGAGGGTTTGTGTGATGGTGTGTATTTGTGATCGTGGGTGAGTGTGATGGTGGATGTGTGTGATTGTGGGTGTGTGTGTTGGTGGGTATTTGTGATGGTGGGTGTGTGTGATGGTGGGTATTTGAGATGGTGTGTATTTCTGATGATGAGTGTGTGTGATGGTGCGTGTGTGTGATGGTTTGTGTGTGTGATGGTGGGTGAGTGTGATGGTGGGTGTGTGTGATGGTGGTGTGTGTGTGTGATGGTGGCTGTGTGTGATGGAGTGTGTGTGATGGTGTGTATTTGTGATGGTGGGTGCGTGTGATGGTGGATGAGTGTGATGGTTGGTGTGTGTGATAGTGGGTATTAGTGATGGGGTGTATTTGTGATGGTGCGTGTGTGTGATGGTGGGTGTGTGTGATGGTGGGTATTTGTGATGGTGGGTATTTGTGATGGTGTGCGTGTGATGGTGGGTGTACGTGATGGTGGGTATTTGTGATGGTGGGTATGTGTGATGGTGTGTGTGTGTGTGTGTGTGAGATGGTGGGTGTATGTGATGGTGGATATATGTGATGGAGGTTTTGTGTGATGTTGGGTATTTGTGATGGTGGGTATTTGTGATGGTGGGTGTGTGACATGGTTGGTGTGTGTGAAGGAGGGTGTGTGTGATGGTGTGTGTGTATGTGATGTTGGGTATATGTGATAGTGGGTATTTGTGATGGAGGGTTTGTGTGATGGTGGGTATTTGTGATGGTGTGTGTGTGTGATGGTGTGTATTTGTGATCATGTGTGAGTGTGATGGTGGGTGTGCGTGATGGGTGAGTGTGATGGTGGGTGAGTGTGATGGTTGGTGTGTGAGATGGTAGGTGTGTTTGATGGAGGGTGTCTGTGATGGTGGATATTTGTGATGGTGGGTGTGTGTGATGGTGGGTGTGTGTGATGGTGGGTGTGTGTTATGGTGGGTGTGTGTGAGATGGTGGGTGTGTGTGATGGTGGATATATGTGATGGAGGTTTTGTGTGATGGTGTGTATTTGTGATGGTGGGTGCGTGTGATGGTGGATGAGTGTGATGGTTGGTGTGTGTGATAGTGGGTATTAGTGATGGGGTGTATTTGTGATGGTGCGTGTGTGTGATGGTGGGTGTGTGTGATGGTGGGGATTTGTGATGGTGGGTATTTGTGATGGTGTGCGTGTGATGGTGGGTGTACGTGATGGTGGGTATTTGTGATGGTGGGTATGTGTGATGGTGTGTGTGTGTGTGTGTGTGAGATGGTGGGTGTATGTGATGGTGGATATATGTGATGGAGGTTTTGTGTGATGTTGGGTATTTGTGATGGTGGGTATTTGTGATGGTGGGTGTGTGACATGGTTGGTGTGTGTGAAGGAGGGTGTGTGTGATGGTGTGTGTGTATGTGATGTTGGGTATATGTGATGGTGGGTATTTGTGATGGAGGGTTTGTGTGATGGTGGGTATTTGTGATGGTGTGTGTGTGTGATGGTGTGTATTTGTGATCATGTGTGAGTGTGATGGTGGGTGTGCGTGATGGGTGAGTGTGATGGTGGGTGAGTGTGATGGTTGGTGTGTGAGATGGTAGGTGTGTTTGATGGAGGGTGTCTGTGATGGTGGATATTTGTGATGGTGGGTGTGTGTGATGGTGTGTGTGTGTGATGGTGGGTGTGTGTTATGGTGGGTGTGTGTGAGATGGTGGGTGTGTGTGATGGTGGATATATGTGATGGAGTTTTTGTGTAATGGTGGGTATTTGTGATGGTGGGTGTGTGCGATGATGAGTATTTGTGATGGTGGGTATTTGTGATGATGGGTGTGTGACATGGTTGGTGTGTGTGAAGGAGGGTGTGTATGATGGTGTGTGTGTATGTGATGTTGGGTATATGTGATAGTGGGTATTTGTGATGGAGGGTTTGTGTGATGGTGGGTATTTGTGATGGTGTGTGTGTGTGATGGTGTGTATTTGTGATCATGTGTGAGTGTGATGGTGGGTGTGCGTGATGGGTGAGTGTGATGGTGGGTGAGTGTGATGGTTGGTGTGTGAGATGGTAGGTGTGTTTGATGGAGGGTGTCTGTGATGGTGGATATTTGTGATGGTGGGTGTGTGTGATGGTGTGTGTGTGTGATGGTGGGTGTGTGTTATGGTGGGTGTGTGTGAGATGGTTGGTGTGTGTGATGGTGGATATATGTGATGGAGGTTTTGTGTGATGGTGTGTATTTGTGATGGTGGGTGCGTGTGATGGTGGATGAGTGTGATGGTTGGTGTGTGTGATAGTGGGTATTAGTGATGGGGTGTATTTGTGATGGTGCGTGTGTGTGATGGTGGGTGTGTGTGATGGTGGGGATTTGTGATGGTGGGTATTTGTGATGGTGTGCGTGTGATGGTGGGTGTACGTGATGGTGGGTATTTGTGATGGTGGGTATGTGTGATGGTGTGTGTGTGTGTGTGTGTGAGATGGTGGGTGTATGTGATGGTGGGTATTTGTGATGGAGGGCTTGTGTGATGGTGTGTATTTGTGATGGTGGGTGTGTGTGTTGGTGGGTATTTGTGATCGTGGGTGAGTGGGATGGTGGGTGTGTGTGATGGTGGATATTTATGATGGTGGGTGTGTGTGTGATGGTGTGTAATTGGGATGTTGTGTGAGTGTGATGGTGGGTATTTGTGATGGTGCGTGTGTGTGATGGTGTGTGTGTGTGTGATGGGGGGTATTTGTGATGGTGTGCGTGTGATGGTGGGTGTACGTGATGGTGGGTATTTGTGATGGTGGGTGTGTGTGATGGTGGGTATTTGTGATGGTGGGTATGTGTGATGGTGTGTGTGTGTGTGTGTGTGTGAGATGGTGAGTGTATGTGATGGTGGATATATGTGATGGAGGTTTTGTGTGATGTTGGGTATTTGTGATGGTGGGTATTTGTGATGGTGGGTGTGTGACATGGTTGGTGTGTGTGAAGGAGGGTGTGTGTGATGGTGTGTGTGTATGTGATGTTGGGTATATGTGATGGTGGGTATTTGTGATGGAGGGTTTGTGTGATGGTGGGTATTTGTGATGGTGTGTGTGTGTGTGATGGTGTGTATTTGTGATCATGTGTGAGTGTGATGGTGGGTGTGCGTGATGGGTGAGTGTGATGGTGGGTGAGTGTGATGGTTGGTGTGTGAGATGGTAGGTGTGTTTGATGGAGGGTGTCTGTGATGGTGGATATTTGTGATGGTGGGTGTGTGTGATGGTGTGTGTGTGTGATGGTGGGTGTGTGTTATGGTGGGTGTGTGTGAGATGGTGGGTGTGTGTGATGGTGGATATATGTGATGGAGTTTTTGTGTAATGGTGGGTATTTGTGATGGTGGGTGTGTGCGATGATGGGTATTTGTGATGGTGGGTATTTGTGATGATGGGTGTGTGACATGGTTGGTGTGTGTGATGGAGGGTGTGTGTGATGGTGTGTGTGTGTGTGATGTTGGGTATATGTGATGGTGGGTATTTGTGATGGAGGGCTTGTGTGATGGTGTGTATTTGTGATGGTGGGTGTGTGTGTTGGTGGGTATTTGTGATCGTGGGTGAGTGGGATGGTGGGTGTGTGTGATGGTGGATATTTATGATGGTGGGTGTGTGTGTGATGGTGTGTAATTGGGATGTTGTGTGAGTGTGATGGTGGGTATTTGTGATGGTGCGTGTGTGTGATGGTGTGTGTGTGTGATGGTGGTTACTTGTGATTGTGGGTGTATGTGATTGTGGGTATTTGTGATGGTGGGTGTGTGTGATGGTGGGTGTGTGTGATCGTGTGTGTGTGTGGTGGTGTGTGTGTGATGGTGGGTGTGTGTGGTGGTGTGTGTGTGTGTGTGATGGTGTATGTGTGATGGTGGGTATGTGTGATGGTGGGTGTGTGTGGTGGTGTGTGTGTGATGGTGGGTGAGTGTGATGGTGGGTGTTTGTGATGGTGTGTGTGTAATGGGTGAGTGTGATGGTGGGTGTGTGTGATGGTTGGTGTGTGAGATGGTAGGTGTGGTTGATGGAGGGTGTGTGTGATGGTGGATATTTGTGATGGTGGATGTGCGTGATGGGTGTGTGATGGTGGGTGAGTGTGATGGTGTGTGAGATGGTAGGTGTGGTTGATGGAGGGTGTGTGTGATGGTGGATATTTGTGATGGTGGGTGTGTGTGATGGTGTGTGTGTGATGGTGTGTATTTGTGATGGTGTGTGTGTGTGATGGTGAGTGTGTGTGATGGTGGGTGGGTGTGATGGTGTGTGTGTGATGTGTGTGTGTGATGGTGAGTGTGTGTGATGGTGGGTGTGTGAGATGGTGTGTATTTGTGATAGTGTGTGTGTGATGGTGTGTGTGTGTGATGGTGGCTGTGTGATGGTGAGTATATGTGATGGTGGGTGTGTGTGATGGTGGGTGTGTGTGATGGTGTGTATTTGTGATGGTGTGTGTCTGATGGTGTGTGTGTGTGTGATGGTGGGTATTTGTGATGGAGGGTTTGTGGTGTGTATTTGTGATCGTGGGTGAGTATGATGGTGGATGTGTGTGATTGTGGGTGTGTGTGTTGGTGGGTATTTGTGATGGTGGGTGTGTGTGATGGTGGGTGTGTGTGATGGTGGGTATTTGTGATGGTGTGTATTTCTGATGATGAGTGTGTGTGATGGTGCATGTGTGTGATGGTGTGTGTGTGTGATGGTGGGTGAGTGTGATGGTGGGTGTGTGTGATGGTGGTGTGTGTGTGTGATGGTGGCTGTGTGTGATGGAGTGTGTGTGATGGTGTGTATTTGTGATGGTGGGTGCGTGTGATGGTGGATGAGTGTGATGGTTGGTGTGTGTGATAGTGGGTATTAGTGATGGGGTGTATTTGTGATGGTGCGTGTGTGTGATGGTGGGTGTGTGTGATGGTGGGTATTTGTGATGGTGGGTATTTGTGATGGTGTGCGTGTGATGGTGGGTGTACGTGATGGTGGGTATTTGTGATGGTGGGTATGTGTGATGGTGTGTGTGTGTGTGTGTGTGAGATGGTGGGTGTATGTGATGGATATATGTGACGGAGGTTTTGTGTGATGTTGGGTATTTGTGATGGTGGGTATTTGTGATGGTGGGTGTGTGACATGGTTGGTGTGTGTGATGGAGGGTGTGTGTGATGGTGTGTGTGTATGTGATGTTGGGTATATGTGATGGTGGGTATTTGTGATGGAGGGTTTGTGTGATGGGTATTTGTGATGGTGGGTGTGTGTGATGGTGTGTGTGTGTGATGGTGGGTGTGTGTTATGGTGGGTGTGTGTGAGATGGTGGGTGTGTGTGATGGTGGATATATGTGATGGAGTTTTTGTGTAATGGTGGGTATTTGTGATGGTGGGTGTGTGCGATGATGGGTATTTGTGATGGTGGGTATTTGTGATGATGGGTGTGTGACATGGTTGGTGTGTGTGATGGAGGGTGTGTGTGATGGCGTGTGTGTGTGTGATGTTGGGTATATGTGATGGTGGGTATTTGTGATGGAGGGTTTGTGTGATGGTGTGTATTTGTGATGGTGGGTGTGTGTGTTGGTGGGTATTCGTGATCGTGGGTGAGTGGGATGGTGGGTGTGTGTGATGGTGGATATTTGTGATGGTGGGTGTGTGTGTGATGGTGTGTAATTGGGATGTTGTGTGAGTGTGATGGTGGGTATTTGTGATGGTGCGTGTGTGTGATGGTGTGTGTGTGTGTGATGGTGGGTATTTGTGATGGTGTGCGTCTGATGGTGGGTGTACGTGATGCTGGGTATTTGTGATGGTGGGTGTGTGTGATGGTGGGTGTGTGTGATGGTGGTTACTTGTGATTGTGGGTGTATGTGATGGTGGGTATTTGTGATGGTGGGTGTGTGTGATGGTGGGTGTGTGTGATCGTGTGTGTGTGTGGTGGTGTGTGTGTGATGGTGTGTGTGTGATGGTGGGTGTGTGTGGTGGTGTGTGTGTGTGTGTGATGGTGTATGTGTGATGGTGGGTATGTGTGATGGTGGGTGTGTGTGGTGGTGTGTGTGTGATGGTGGGTGAGTGTGATGGTGGGTGTTTGTGATGGTGTGTGTGTGATGGGTGAGTGTGATGGTGGGTGAGTGTGATGGTTGGTGTGTGAGATGGTAGGTGTGGTTGATGGAGGGTGTGTGTGATGGTGGATATTTGTGATGGTGGGTGTGCGTGATGGGTGTGTGATGGTGGGTGAGTGTGATAGTTGGTGTGTGAGATGGTAGGTGTGGTTGATGGAGGGTGTGTGTGATGGTGGATATTTGTGATGGTGGGTGTGTGTGATGGTGTGTGTGTGATGGTGTGTATTTGTGATGGTGTGTGTGTGTGATGGTGAGTGTGTGTGATGGTGGGTGGGTGTGATGGTGTGTGTGTGATGTGTGTGTGTGATGGTGAGTGTGTGTGATGGTGGGTGTGTGAGATGGTGTGTATTTGTGATAGTGTGTGTGTGATGGTGTGTGTGTGATGGTGGCTGTGTGATGGTGAGTACATGTGATGGTGGGTGAGTGTGATGGTGGGTGTGTGTGATGGTGTGTATTTGTGATGGTGTGTGTGTGATTGTAGGTGTGTGTGATGGTGGGTATTTGTGATGGTGGGTGTATGTGATGGTGGGTGTGTGTGATGGTGGGTATTTGTGATGGTGGGTGAGTGTGATGGGTGTGATTGTGGGTGTGTGTGATGGTAGGTGTGTGTGATGGTGGGTATTTGTGATGGCGTGTATTTGTGATGGTGTGTATTTGTGATGGTGTGTGTGTGATGGTGGGTGTGTGTGATGGTGGGTGTGTGTGATGATGTGTATTTGTGATGGTGGGTGTGTGACATGGTAGGTGTGTGTGATGGAGGGTGTGTGTGATGCTGGGTATTTGTGATGGTGGGTGTTTGTAATGGTGTGTATTTGTGATGGTGGGTGTGTGTGATGCTGGGTATTTATGATGGTGGGTGTTTGTAATGGTGTGTATTTGTGATGGTGGGTGTGTGTGATGGTGGGTGAGTGTGATAGTTGGTGTGTGTGATGGTGGGTATTAGTGATGGTGTGTATTTGTGATGGTGAGTGTGTGTGATGGTGTGTGTGTGTGATGGTGTGCGTGTGATGGTGGGTGTACGTGATGGTGGGTATTTGTGATGGTGGGTGTGTGTGATGGTGGTTATTTATGATGGTGGGTGTGTGTGATGGTGGGTGTGTGTGATCGTGTGTGTGTGGTGGTGTGTGTGTGATGGTGGGTGTGTGTGTGTGTGTGTGATGGTGTATGTGTGATGGTGGGTATGTGTGATGGTGGGTGTGTGTGGTGGTGTGTGTGTGATGGTGGGTGAGTGTGATGGTGGGTGTTTGTGATGGTGTGTGTGTGATGGGTGAGTGTGATGGTGGGTGAGTGTGATGGTTGGTGTGTGAGATGGTAGGTGTGGTTGATGGAGGGTGTGTGTGATGGTGGATATTTGTGATGGTGGGTGTGCGTGATGGGTGAGTGTGATGGTGGGTGAGTGTGATGGTTGGTGTGTGAGATGGTAGGTGTGGTTGATGGAGGGTGTGTGTGATGGTGGATATTTGTGATGGTGGGTGTGTGTGATGGTGTGTGTGTGATGGTGTGTATTTGTGATGGTGTGTGTGTGTGATGGTGAGTGTGTGTGATGGTGGGTGGGTGTGACGGTGTGTGTGTGATGTGTGTGTGTGATGGTGGGTGTGTGTGATGGTGTGTATTTGTGATAGTGTGTGTGTGATGGTGTGTGTGTGTGATGGTGGCTGTGTGATGGTGAGTACATGTGATGGGGGGTGAGTGTGATGATGGGTGTGTGTGATGGTGTGTATTTGTGATGGTGTGTGTGTGATTGTAGGTGTGTGTGATGGTGGGTATTTGTGATGGTGGGTGTATGTGATGGTGGGTGTGTGTGATGGTGGGTATTTGTGATGGTGGGTGAGTGTGATGGGTGTATGTGATTGTGGGTGTGTGTGTGATGGTAGGTGTGTGTGATGGTGGGTATTTGTGATGGCGTGTATTTGTGATGGTGTGTATTTGTGATGGTGTGTGTGTGATGGTGGGTGTGTGTGATGGTGGGTGTGTGTGATGATGTGTATTTGTGATGGTGGGTGTGTGACATGGTAGGTGTGTGTGATGGAGGGTGTGTGTGATGCTGGGTATTTGTGATGGTGGGTGTTTGTAATGGTGTGTATTTGTGATGGTGGGTGTGTGTGATGCTGGGTATTTATGATGGTGGGTGTTTGTAATGGTGTGTATTTGTGATGGTGGGTGTGTGTGATGGTGGGTGAGTGTGATAGTTGGTGTGTGTGATGGTGGGTATTAGTGATGGTGTGTATTTGTGATGGTGAGTGTGTGTGATGGTGTGTCTGTGTGATGGTGGGTATTTGTGATGGTGTGCGTGTGATGGTGGGTGTACGTGATGGTGGGTATTTGTGATGGTGGGTGTGTGTGATGGTGGGTATTTGTGATGGTGGGTGTGTGTAATGGTGGGTGTGTGTGATGGCGGTTACTTGTGATTGTGGGTGTATGTGATGGTGGGTATTTGTGATGGTGGGTGTGTGTGATGGTGGGTGGGTGTGATCGTGTGTGTGTGTGGTGGTGTGTGAGTGATGGTGGGTGTGTGTGGTGGTGTGTGTGTGTGTAACGGTGTATGTGTGATGGTGGGTGTGTGTCGTGGTGTGTGTGTGATGGTGCGTGAGTGTGATGGTGGGTGTTTGTGATGGTGGGTGTTTGTGATGGTGGGTATTTGGAATGGTGTGTGTGTGATGGTGGGTGTGTGTGATCGTGTGTGTGTGTGGTGGTTTGTGTGTGATGGTGGGTGTGTGTGGTGGTGGTGTGTGTGATGGTGGGTGAGTGTGATGGTGGGTGTTTGTGATGGTGGGTATTTGGGATGGTGTGTGTGTGATGGTGGGTATTTGGGATGGTGGGCGTGTGTGATGGTGGGTGACTGGGATGGTGGGTGAGTGTGATGTTGGGTGTGTGCGATGGTGGGTATTTGTGATGGTGGGTATGTGTGTGATGGTGTGTAATTGGGATGTTGTGTGAGTGTGATGGTGGGTATTTGTGATGGTGGGTGTGTTTGTGATGGTGGGTGTGTGTGATGGTGTGTAATCGGGATGTTGGGTGAGTATGATGGTGGGTATTTGTGATGGTGGGTGTGTGTGATGGTGGGTGTGTGTGATGGTGTGTATTTGTGATGGTGTGTGTGTGATTGTGGGTGTGTGTGATGGTGGGTATTTGTGATGGTGGGTGTATGTGATGGTGGGTGTGTGTGATGGTGGGTATTTGTGATGGTGGGTGAGTGTGATGGGTGTATGTGATTGTGGGTGTGTGTGATGGTAGGTGTGTGTGATGGTGGGTATTTGTGATGGCGTGTATTTGTGATGGTGTGTGTGTGATGGTGGGTGTGTGTGATGGTGGGTACTTGTGATTGTAGGTGTGTGTGATGGAGGGTATTTGTGATGGTGGGTGAGTGTGATGTTGGGTGTATGTGATGGTGGGTGTGTGTGATGGTAGCTATGTGTGATGGTGGGTATTTGTGATGGTGTGTATTTGTGATGGCGTGTATTTGTGATAGTGTGTATTTGTGATGGTGGGTGTGTGCGATGGTGGGTGTATGTGATGGTGGGTATTTGTGATGGTGGGTGTTTGTGATGGTGTGTGTGTGATGGGTGAGTGTGATGGTGGGTGAGTGTGATGGTTGGTGTGTGAGATGGTAGGTGTGGTTGATGGAGGGTGTGTGTGATGGTGGGTGTGTGTGATGGTGGGTATTTGTGATGGTGGGTGAGTGTGATGGGTGTATGTGATTGTGGGTGTGTGTGATGGTAGGTGTGTGTCATGGTGGGTATTTGTGATGGCATGTATTTGTGATGGCGTGTATTTGTGATAGTGTGTATTTGTGATGGTGGGTGTGTGCGATGGTGGGTGTATGTGATGGTGGGTATTTGTGATGGTGGGTGTTTGTGATGGTGCGTGTGTGTGATGGTGAGTATTTCAGATGGTGCGTGTGTGTGATGGTGTGTGTGTGTGATGGTGTGTGTGTGATGGTGGGTGTGTGTGGTGGTGGTGTGTGTGATGGTGGGTGAGTATGATGGTGGGTGTTTGTGATGGTGGGTATTTGGGATGGTGTGTGTGTGATGGTGGGTATTTGGGATGGTGGGCGTGTGTGATGGGTGAGTGGGATGGTGGGTGAGTGTGATGTTGGGTGTGTGCGATGGTGGGTATTTGTGATGGTGGGTGTTTGTGATGGTGCGTGTGTGTGATGGTGAGTATTTCAGATGGTGCGTGTGTGTGATGGTGTGTGTGTGTGTGGTGGTGTGTGTGTGATGGTGGGGGTGTGTGGTGGTGGTGTGTGTGATGGTGGGTGAGTGTGATGGTGGGTGTTTGTGATGGTGGGTATTTGGAATGGTGTGTGTGTGATGGTGGGTATTTGGGATGGTGGGCGTGTGTGATGGTGGGTGAGTGGGATGGTGGGTGAGTGTGATGTTGGGTGTGTGCGATGGTGGGTATTTGTGATGGTGGGTGTGTGTGTGATGGTGTGTAATTGGGATGTTGTGTGAGTGTGATGGTGGGTATTTGTGATGGTGGGTGTGTTTGTGATGGTGGGTGTGTGTGATGGTGTGTAATCGGGATGTTGGGTGAGTATGATGGTGGGTATTTGTGATGGTGGGTGTGTGTGATGGTGGGTGTGTGTGATGGTGTGTATTTGTGATGGTGTGTGTGTGATTGTGGGTGTGTGTGATGGTGGGTATTTGTGATGGTGGGTGTATGTGATGGTGGGTGTGTGTGATGGTGGGTATTTGTGATGGTGGGTGAGTGTGATGGGTGTATGTGATTGTGGGTGTGTGTGATGGTAGGTGTGTGTGATGGTGGGTATTTGTGATGGCGTGTATTTGTGATGGTGTGTATTTGTGATGGTGTGTGTGTGATGGTGGGTGTGTGTGATGATGTGTATTTGTGATGGTGGGTGTGTGACATGGTAGGTGTGTGTGATGGAGGGTGTGTGTGATGCTGGGTATTTGTGATGGTGGGTGTTTGTAATGTTGTGTATTTGTGATGGTGGGTGTGTGTGATGCTGGGTATTTATGCTGGTGGGTGTTTGTAATGGTGTGTATTTGTGATGGTGGGTGTGTGTGATGGTGGGTGAGTGTGATAGTTGGTGTGTGTGATGGTGGGTATTAGTGATGGTGTGTATTTGTGATGGTGAGTGTGTGTGATGGTGTGTCTGTGTGATGGTGGGTATTTGTGATGGTGTGCGTGTGATGCTGGGTGTACGTGATGGTGGGTATTTGTGATGGTGGGTGTGTGAGATGGTGTGTATTTGTGATAGTGTGTGTGTGATGGTGTGTGTGTGTGATGGTGAGTATATGTGATGGTGGGTGAGTGTGATGGTGGGTGTGTGTGATGGTGTATATTTGTGATGGTGTGTGTGTGATTGTGGGTGTGTGTGATGGTGGGTATTAGTGATGGTGGGTGTATGTGATGGTGGGTGTGTGTGATGGTAGGTGTGTGTGATGGCGGGTATTTGTGATGGCGTGTATTTGTGATGGTGTGTATTTGTGATGGTGTGTGTGTGATGGTGGGTCTGTGTGATGGTGGGTGTGTGTGATGATGTGTATTTGTGATGGTGGGTGTGTGACATGGTAGGTGTGTGTGATGGAGGGTGTGTGTGATGCTGGGTATTTGTGATGCTGGGTGTTTGTAATGGTGTGTATTTGTGATGGTGGGTGTGTGTGATGCTGGGTATTTATGATGGTGGGTGTTTGTAATGGTGTGTATTTGTGATGGTGGGTGTGTGTGATGGTGGGTGAGTGTGATAGTTGGTGTGTGTGATGGTGGGTATTAGTGATGGTGTGTATTTGTGATGGTGAGTGTGTGTGATGGTGTGTCTGTGTGATGGTGGGTATTTGTGATGGTGTGCGTGTGATGGTGGGTGTACGTGATGGTGGGTATTTGTGATGGTGGGTGTGTGAGATGGTGTGTATTTGTGATAGTGTGTGTGTGATGGTGTGTGTGTGTGATGGTGGCTGTGTGATGGTGAGTATATGTGATGGTGGGTGAGTGTGATGGTGGGTGTGTGTGATGGTGTATATTTGTGATGGTGTGTGTGTGATTGTGGGTGTGTGTGATGGTGGGTATTTGTGATGGTGGGTGTATGTGATGGTGGGTGTGTGTGATGGTGGGTATTTGTGATGGTGGGTGAGTGTGATGGGTGTATGTGATTGTGGGTGTGTGTGTGATGGTAGGTGTGTGTGATGGTGGGTATTTGTGATGGCGTGTATTTGTGATGGAGTGTATTTGTGATGGTGTGTGTGTGATGGTGGGTGTGTGTGATGGTGGGTGTGTGTGATGATGTGTATTTGTGATGGTGGGTGTGTGACATGGTAGGTGTGTGTGATGGAGGGTGTGTGTGATGCTGGGTATTTGTGATGCTGGGTGTTTGTAATGGTGTGTATTTGTGATGGTGGGTGTGTGTGATGCTGGGTATTTATGATGGTGGGTGTTTGTAATGGTGTGTATTTGTGATGGTGGGTGTGTGTGATGGTGTGTGAGTGTGATAGTTGGTGTGTGTGATGGTGGGTATTAGTGATGGTGTGTATTTGTGATGGTGAGTGTGTGTGATGGTGTGTCTGTGTGATGGTGGGTATTTGTGATGGTGTGCGTGTGATGGTGGGTGTACGTGATGGTGGGTATTTGTGATGGTGGGTGTGTGAGATGGTGTGTATTTGTGATAGTGTGTGTGTGATGGTGTGTGTGTGTGATGGTGGCTGTGTGATGGTGAGTATATGTGATGGTGGGTGAGTGTGATGGTGGGTGTGTGTGATGGTGTATATTTGTGATGGTGTGTGTGTGATTGTGGGTGTGTGTGATGGTGTTTATTTGTGATGGAGTGTATTTGTGATGGTGTGTGTGTGATGGTGGGTGTGTGTGATGGTGGGTGTGTGTGATGATGTGTATTTGTGATGGTGGGTGTGTGACATGGTAGGTGTGTGTGATGGAGGGTGTGTGTGATGCTGGGTATTTGTGATGCTGGGTGTTTGTAATGGTGTGTATTTGTGATGGTGGGTGTGTGTGATGCTGGGTATTTATGATGGTGGGTGTTTGTAATGGTGTGTATTTGTGATGGTGGGTGTGTGTGATGGTGGGTGTGTGTGATAGTTGGTGTGTGTGATGGTGGGTATTAGTGATGGTGTGTATTTGTGATGGTGAGTGTGTGTGATGGTGTGTGTGTGTAATGGTGGGTGTGTGTGATGGTGGTTACTTGTGATTGTGGGTGTATGTGATGGTGGGTATTTGTGATGGTGGGTGTGTGTGATGGTGGGTGTGTGTGATCGTGTGTGTGTGTGGTGGTGTGTGAGTGATGGTGGGTGTGTGTGGTGGTGTGTGTGTGTGTAATGGTGTATGTGTGATGGTGGGTGTGTGTGGTGGTGTGTGTGTGATGGTGGGTGAGTGTGATGGTGGGTGTTTGTGATGGTGGGTATTTGGGATGGTGTGTGTGTGATGGTGGGTATTTGGGATGGTGTGTGTGTGATGGTGGGTGTGTGTGATCATGTGTGTGTGTGGTGGTGTGTGTGTGATGGTGTGTGTGTGTGGTGGTGGTGTGTGTGATGGTGGGTGAGTGTGATGGTGGGTGTTTGTGATGGTGGATATTTGGGATGGTGGGTGTATGTGATGGTGGGTGTGTGTGATGGTGGGTATTTGTGATAGTGGGTGAGTGTGATGGGTGTATGTGATTGTGGGTGTGTGTGATGATAGGTGTGTGTGATGGTGGGTATTTGTCATGGCGTGTATTTGTGATGGTGTGTATTTGTGATGGTGTGTGTGTGATGGTGGGTGTGTGTGATGGTGGGTGTGTGTGATGATGTGTATTTGTGATGGTGGGTGTTTGTAATGGTGTGTATTTGTGATGGTGGGTGTGTGTGATGCTGGGTATTTATGATGGTGGGTGTTTGTAATGGTGTGTATTTGTGATGGTGGGTGTGTGTGATGGTGGGTGAGTGTGATAGTTGGTGTGTGTGATGGTGGGTATTAGTGACGGTGTGTATTTGTGATGGTGAGTGTGTGTGATGGTGTGCGTGTGTGATGGTGGGTATTTGTGATGGTGTGCGTGTGATGGTGGGTGTACGTGATGGTGGGTATTTGTGATGGTGGGTGTGTGTGATGCTGGGTATTTGTGATGGAGGGTGTGTGTAATGGTGGGTGTGTGTGATGGCGGTTACTTGTGATTGTGGGTGTATGTGATGGTGGGTATTTGTGATGGTGGGTGGGTGTGATCATGTGTGTGTGTGGTGGTGTGTGAGTGATGGTGGGTGTGTGTGGTGGTGTGTGTGTGTGTAATGGTGTATGTGTGATGGTGGGTGTGTGTGGTGGTGTGTGTGTGATCGTGTGTGTGTGTGGTGGTGTGTGTGTGATGGTGGGTGTGTGTGGTGGTGTGTGTGATGGTGGGTGAGTGTGATGGTGGGTGTCTGTGATGGTGGGTATTTGGGATGGTGTGTGTGTGATGGTGGGTATTTGGGATGGTGGGCGTGTGTGATGGTGGGTGAGTGGGATGGTGGGTGAGTGTGATGTTGGGTGTGTGCGATGGTGGGTATTTGTGATGGTGGGTATGTGTGTGATGGTGTGTAATTGGGATGTTGTGTGAGTGTGATGGTGGGTGTGTTTGTGATGGTGGGTGTGTGTGATGGTGTGTAATCGGGATTTTGGGTGAGTATGATGGTGGGTATTTGTGATGGTGGGTGTGTGTGATGGTGTGTATTTGTGATCATGTGTGAGTGTGATGGTGGGTATTTGGTATGGTGGGTGTGTGTGATGGTGATTATATGTGATGGTGGGTGTGCGTGATGGGTGAGTGTGATGGTGTGTGTGTGTGATGGTGGCTGTGTAATGGTGAGTATATGTGATGGTGGGTTAGTGTGATGGTGGGTGTGTGTGATGGTGTGTATTTGTGATGGTGTGTGTGTGATTGTGGGTGTGTGTGATGGTGGGTATTTGTGATGGTGGGTGTATGTGATGGTGGGTGTGTGTGATGGTGGGTATTAGTGATGGTGGGTGACTGTGATGGGTGTATGTGATTGTGAGTGTGTGTGATGGTAGGTGTGTGTGATGGTGGGTATTTGTGATGGCGTGTATTTGTGATGGTGTGTGTGTGATGGTGGGTGTGTGTGATGGTGGGTACTTGTGATTGTAGGTGTGTGTGATGGTTGGTATTTGTGATGGTGGGTGAGTGTGATGTTGGGTGTATGTGATGGTTGGTGTGTGTGATTGTAGGTGTGTGTGATGGTGGGTATTTGTGATGGTGTGTATTTGTGATGGCGGGTATTTGTCATGGTGTGTATTTGTGATGGTGGGTGTGTGCGATGGTGGGTGTATGTGATGGTGGGTATTTGTGATGGTGGGTGTTTGTGATGGTGCGTGTGTGTGATGGTGAGTATTTCAGATGGTGCGTGTGTGTGATGGTGTGTGTGTGTGGTGGTGTGTGTGTGATGGTGGGTGTGTGTGGTGGTGGTGTGTGTGATGGTGGGTGAGTGTGATGGTGGGTGTTTGTGATGGTGGGTATTTGGGATGGTGTGTGTGTGATGGTGGGTATTTGGGATGGTGGGCGTGTGTGATGGTGGGTGAGTGGGATGGTGGGTGAGTGTGATGTTGGGTGTGTGCGATGGTGGGTATTTGTGATGGTGGGTGTGTGTGTGATGGTGTGTAATTGGGATGTTGTGTGAGTGTGATGGTGGGTATTTGTGATGGTGGGTGTGTTTGTGATGGTGGGTGTGTGTGATGGTGTGTAATCGGGATGTTGGGTGAGTATGATGGTGGGTATTTGTGATGGTGGGTGTGTGTGATGATGTGTATTTGTGATCATGTGTGAGTGTGGTGGTGGGTATTTGTGATGGTGGGTGTGTGTGATGGTGATTATTTGTGATGGTGGGTGTGCGTGATGGGTGAGTGTGATGGTGGGTGTGTGTGATGGTGGCTGTGTGATGGTGAGTATATGTGATGGTGGGTGAGTGTGATGGTGGGTGTGTGTGATTGTGTGTATTTGTGATGGTGGGTGTGTGTGATGCTGGGTATTTATGATGGTGGGTGTTTGTAATGGTGTGTATTTGTGATGGTGGGTGTGTGTGATGGTGGGTGAGTGTGATAGTTGGTGTGTGTGATGGTGGGTATTAGTGATGGTGTGTATTTGTGATGGTGAGTGTGTGTGATGGTGTGTCTGTGTGATGGTGGGTATTTGTGATGGTGGGTGTGTGTGATGATGTGTATTTGTGATCATGTGTGAGTGTGATGGTGGGTATTTGTGATGGTGGGTGTGTGTGATGGTGATTATTTGTGATGGTGGGTGTGCGTGATGGGTGAGTGTGATGGTGGGTGTGTGTGATGGTGGCTGTGTGATGGTGAGTATATGTGATGGTGGGTGAGTGTGATGGTGGGTGTGTGTGATTGTGTGTATTTGTGATGGTGGGTGTTTGTAATGGTGTGTATTTGTGATGGTGGGTGTGTGTGATGGTGGGTGAGTGTGATAGTTGGTGTGTGTGATGGTGGGTATTAGTGATGGTGTGTATTTGTGATGGTGAGTGTGTGTGATGGTGTGTCTGTGTGATGGTGGGTATTTGTGATGGTGTGCGTGTGATGGTGGGTGTACGTGATGGTGGGTATTTGTGATGGTGGGTGTGTGAGATGGTGTGTATTTGTGATAGTGTGTGTGTGATGGTGTGTGTGTGTGATGGTGGCTGTGTGATGGTGAGTATATGTGATGGTGGGTGAGTGTGATGGTGGGTGTGTGTGATGGTGTATATTTGTGATGGTGTGTGTGTGATTGTGGGTGTGTGTGATGGTGGGTATTTGTGATGGTGGGTGTATGTGATGGTGGGTGTGTGTGATGGTGGGTATTTGTGATGGTGGGTGAGTGTGATGGGTGTATGTGATTGTGGGTGTGTGTGTGATGGTAGGTGTGTGTGATGGTGGGTATTTGTGATGGCGTGTATTTGTGATGGAGTGTATTTGTGATGGTGTGTGTGTGATGGTGGGTGTGTGTGATGGTGGGTGTGTGTGATGATGTGTATTTGTGATGGTGGGTGTGTGACATGGTAGGTGTGTGTGATGGAGGGTGTGTGTGATGCTGGGTATTTGTGATGCTGGGTGTTTGTAATGGTGTGTATTTGTGATGGTGGGTGTGTGTGATGCTGGGTATTTATGATGGTGGGTGTTTGTAATGGTGTGTATTTGTGATGGTGGGTGTGTGTGATGGTGGGTGAGTGTGATAGTTGGTGTGTGTGATGGTGGGTATTAGTGATGGTGTGTATTTGTGATGGTGAGTGTGTGTGATGGTGTGTCTGTGTGATGGTGGGTATTTGTGATGGTGTGCGTGTGATGGTGGGTGTACGTGATGGTGGGTATTTGTGATGGTGGGTGTGTGAGATGGTGTGTATTTGTGATAGTGTGTGTGTGATGGTGTGTGTGTGTGATGGTGGCTGTGTGATGGTGAGTATATGTGATGGTGGGTGAGTGTGATGGTGGGTGTGTGTGATGGTGTATATTTGTGATGGTGTGTGTGTGATTGTGGGTGTGTGTGATGGTGGGTATTTGTGATGGTGGGTGTATGTGATGGTGGGTGTGTGTGATGGTGGGTTTTTGTGATGGTGGGTGAGTGTGATGGGTGTATGTGATTGTGGGTGTGTGTGTGATGGTAGGTGTGTGTGATGGTGGGTATTTGTGATGGCGTGTATTTGTGATGGAGTGTATTTGTGATGGTGTGTGTGTGATGGTGGGTGTGTGTGATGGTGGGTGTGTGTGATGATGTGTATTTGTGATGGTGGGTGTGTGACATGGTAGGTGTGTGTGATGGAGGGTGTGTGATGCTGGGTATTTGTGATGCTGGGTGTTTGTAATGGTGTGTATTTGTGATGGTGGGTGTGTGTGATGCTGGGTATTTATGATGGTGGGTGTTTGTAATGGTGTGTATTTGTGATGGTGGGTGTGTGTGATGGTGGGTGTGTGTGATAGTTGGTGTGTGTGATGGTGGGTATTAGTGATGGTGTGTATTTGTGATGGTGAGTGTGTGTGATGGTGTGTGTGTGTGATGGTGGGTATTTGTGATGGTGTGCGTGTGATGGTGGGTGTACGTGATGGTGGGTATTTGTGATGGTGGGTGTGTGTGATGGTGGGTATTTGTGATGGTGGGTGTGTGTAATGGTGGGTGTGTGTGATGGCGGTTACTTGTGATTGTGGGTGTATGTGATGGTGGGTATTTGTGATGGTGGGTGTGTGTGATGGTGGGTGTGTGTGATCGTGTGTGTGTGTGGTGGTGTGTGAGTGATGGTGGGTGTGTGTGGTGGTGTGTGTGTGTGTAATGGTGTATGTGTGATGGTGGGTGTGTGTGGTGGTGTGTGTGTGATGGTGGGTGAGTGTGATGGTGGGTGTTTGTGATGGTGGGTATTTGGGATGGTGTGTGTGTGATGGTGGGTATTTGGGATGGTGTGTGTGTGATGGTGGGTGTGTGTGATCATGTGTGTGTGTGGTGGTGTGTGTGTGATGGTGTGTGTGTGTGGTGGTGGTGTGTGTGATGGTGGGTGAGTGTGATGGTGGGTGTTTGTGATTGTGGATATTTGGGATGGTGGGTGTATGTGATGGTGGGTGTGTGTGATGGTGGGTATTTGTGATGGTGGGTGAGTGTGATGGGTGTATGTGATTGTGGGTGTGTGTGATGATAGGTGTGTGTGATGGTGGGTATTTGTCATGGCGTGTATTTGTGATGGTGTGTATTTGTGATGGTGTGTGTGTGATGGTGGGTGTGTGTGATGGTGGGTGTGTGTGATGATGTGTATTTGTGATGGTGGGTGTTTGTAATGGTGTGTATTTGTGATGGTGGGTGTGTGTGATGCTGGGTATTTATGATGGTGGGTGTTTGTAATGGTGTGTATTTGTGATGGTGGGTGTGTGTGATGGTGGGTGAGTGTGATAGTTGGTGTGTGTGATGGTGGGTATTAGTGACGGTGTGTATTTGTGATGGTGAGTGTGTGTGATGGTGTGCGTGTGTGATGGTGGGTATTTGTGATGGTGTGCGTGTGATGGTGGGTGTACGTGATGGTGGGTATTTGTGATGGTGGGTGTGTGTGATGCTGGGTATTTGTGATGGAGGGTGTGTGTAATGGTGGGTGTGTGTGATGGCGGTTACTTGTGATTGTGGGTGTATGTGATGGTGGGTATTTGTGATGGTGGGTGGGTGTGATCATGTGTGTGTGTGGTGGTGTGTGAGTGATGGTGGGTGTGTGTGGTGGTGTGTGTGTGTGTAATGGTGTATGTGTGATGGTGGGTGTGTGTGGTGGTGTGTGTGTGATCGTGTGTGTGTGTGGTGGTGTGTGTGTGATGGTGGGTGTGTGTGGTGGTGTGTGTGATGGGTGAGTGTGATGGTGGGTGTCTGTGATGGTGGATATTTGGGATGGTGTGTGTGTGATGGTGGGTATTTGGGATGGTGGGCGTGTGTGATGGTGGGTGAGTGGGATGGTGGGTGAGTGTGATGTTGGGTGTGTGCGATGGTGGGTATTTGTGATGGTGGGTATGTGTGTGATGGTGTGTAATTGGGATGTTGTGTGAGTGTGATGGTGGGTGTGTTTGTGATGGTGGGTGTGTGTGATGGTGTGTAATCGGGATTTTGGGTGAGTATGATGGTGGGTATTTGTGATGGTGGGTGTGTGTGATGGTGTGTATTTGTGATCATGTGTGAGTGTGATGGTGGGTATTTGGTATGGTGGGTGTGTGTGATGGTGATTATATGTGATGGTGGGTGTGCGTGATGGGTGAGTGTGATGGTGTGTGTGTGTGATGGTGGCTGTGTAATGGTGAGTATATGTGATGGTGGGTTAGTGTGATGGTGGGTGTGTGTGATGGTGTGTATTTGTGATGGTGTGTGTGTGATTGTGGGTGTGTGTGATGGTGGGTATTTGTGATGGTGGGTGTATGTGATGGTGGGTGTGTGTGATGGTGGGTATTAGTGATGGTGGGTGACTGTGATGGGTGTATGTGATTGTGAGTGTGTGTGATGGTAGGTGTGTGTGATGGTGGGTATTTGTGATGGCGTGTATTTGTGATGGTGTGTGTGTGATGGTGGGTGTGTGTGATGGTGGGTACTTGTGATTGTAGGTGTGTGTGATGGTGGGTGAGTGTGATGTTGGGTGTATGTGATGGTTGGTGTGTGTGATTGTAGGTGTGTGTGATGGTGGGTATTTGTGATGGTGTGTATTTGTGATGGCGGGTATTTGTCATGGTGTGTATTTGTGATGGTGGGTGTGTGCGATGGTGGGTGTATGTGATGGTGGGTATTTGTGATGGTGGGTGTTTGTGATGGTGCGTGTGTGTGATGGTGAGTATTTCAGATGGTGCGTGTGTGTGATGGTGTGTGTGTGTGGTGGTGTGTGTGTGATGGTGGGTGTGTGTGGTGGTGGTGTGTGTGATGGTGGGTGAGTGTGATGGTGGGTGTTTGTGATGGTGGGTATTTGGGATGGTGTGTGTGTGATGGTGGGTATTTGGGATGGTGGGCGTGTGTGATGGTGGGTGAGTGGGATGGTGGGTGAGTGTGATGTTGGGTGTGTGCGATGGTGGGTATTTGTGATGGTGGGTGTGTGTGTGATGGTGTGTAATTGGGATGTTGTGTGAGTGTGATGGTGGGTATTTGTGATGGTGGGTGTGTTTGTGATGGTGGGTGTGTGTGATGGTGTGTAATCGGGATGTTGGGTGAGTATGATGGTGGGTATTTGTGATGGTGGGTGTGTGTGATGATGTGTATTTGTGATCATGTGTGAGTGTGATGGTGGGTATTTGTGATGGTGGGTGTGTGTGATGGTGATTATTTGTGATGGTGGGTGTGCGTGATGGGTGAGTGTGATGGTGGGTGTGTGTGATGGTGGCTGTGTGATGGTGAGTATATGTGATGGTGGGTGAGTGTGATGGTGGGTGTGTGTGATTGTGTGTATTTGTGATGGTGGGTGTGTGTGATGCTGGGTATTTATGATGGTGGGTGTTTGTAATGGTGTGTATTTGTGATGGTGGGTGTGTGTGATGGTGGGTGAGTGTGATAGTTGGTGTGTGTGATGGTGGGTATTAGTGATGGTGTGTATTTGTGATGGTGAGTGTGTGTGATGGTGTGTCTGTGTGATGGTGGGTATTTGTCATGGCGTGTATTTGTGATGGTGTGTATTTGTGATGGTGTGTGTGTGATGGTGGGTGTGTGTGATGGTGGGTGTGTGTGATGATGTGTATTTGTGATGGTGGGTGTTTGTAATGGTGTGTATTTGTGATGGTGGGTGTGTGTGATGCTGGGTATTTATGATGGTGGGTGTTTGTAATGGTGTGTATTTGTGATGGTGGGTGTGTGTGATGGTGGGTGAGTGTGATAGTTGGTGTGTGTGATGGTGGGTATTAGTGACGGTGTGTATTTGTGATGGTGAGTGTGTGTGATGGTGTGCGTGTGTGATGGTGGGTATTTGTGATGGTGTGCGTGTGATGGTGGGTGTACGTGATGGTGGGTATTTGTGATGGTGGGTGTGTGTGATGCTGGGTATTTGTGATGGAGGGTGTGTGTAATGGTGGGTGTGTGTGATGGCGGTTACTTGTGATTGTGGGTGTATGTGATGGTGGGTATTTGTGATGGTGGGTGGGTGTGATCATGTGTGTGTGTGGTGGTGTGTGAGTGATGGTGGGTGTGTGTGGTGGTGTGTGTGTGTGTAATGGTGTATGTGTGATGGTGGGTGTGTGTGGTGGTGTGTGTGTGATCGTGTGTGTGTGTGGTGGTGTGTGTGTGATGGTGGGTGTGTGTGGTGGTGTGTGTGATGGGTGAGTGTGATGGTGGGTGTCTGTGATGGTGGGTATTTGGGATGGTGTGTGTGTGATGGTGGGTATTTGGGATGGTGGACGTGTGTGATGGTGGGTGAGTGGGATGGTGGGTGAGTGTGATGTTGGGTGTGTGCGATGGTGGGTATTTGTGATGGTGGGTATGTGTGTGATGGTGTGTAATTGGGATGTTGTGTGAGTGTGATGGTGGGTGTGTTTGTGATGGTGGGTGTGTGTGATGGTGTGTAATCGGGATTTTGGGTGAGTATGATGGTGGGTATTTGTGATGGTGGGTGTGTGTGATGGTGTGTATTTGTGATCATGTGTGAGTGTGATGGTGGGTATTTGGTATGGTGGGTGTGTGTGATGGTGATTATATGTGATGGTGGGTGTGCGTGATGGGTGAGTGTGATGGTGTGTGTGTGTGATGGTGGCTGTGTAATGGTGAGTATATGTGATGGTGGGTTAGTGTGATGGTGGGTGTGTGTGATGGTGTGTATTTGTGATGGTGTGTGTGTGATTGTGGGTGTGTGTGATGGTGGGTATTTGTGATGGTGGGTGTATGTGATGGTGGGTGTGTGTGATGGTGGGTATTAGTGATGGTGGGTGACTGTGATTGGTGTATGTGATTGTGAGTGTGTGTGATGGTAGGTGTGTGTGATGGTGGGTATTTGTGATGGCGTGTATTTGTGATGGTGTGTGTGTGATGGTGGGTGTGTGTGATGGTGGGTACTTGTGATTGTAGGTGTGTGTGATGGTTGGTATTTGTGATGGTGGGTGAGTGTGATGTTGGGTGTATGTGATGGTTGGTGTGTGTGATTGTAGGTGTGTGTGATGGTGGGTATTTGTGATGGTGTGTATTTGTGATGGCGGGTATTTGTCATGGTGTGTATTTGTGATGGTGGGTGTGTGCGATGGTGGGTGTATGTGATGGTGGGTATTTGTGATGGTGGGTGTTTGTGATGGTGCGTGTGTGTGATGGTGAGTATTTCAGATGGTGCGTGTGTGTGATGGTGTGTGTGTGTGGTGGTGTGTGTGTGATGGTGGGTGTGTGTGGTGGTGGTGTGTGTGATGGTGGGTGAGTGTGATGGTGGGTGTTTGTGATGGTGGGTATTTGGGATGGTGTGTGTGTGATGGTGGGTATTTGGGATGGTGGGCGTGTGTGATGGTGGGTGAGTGGGATGGTGGGTGAGTGTGATGTTGGGTGTGTGCGATGGTGGGTATTTGTGATGGTGGGTGTGTGTGTGATGGTGTGTAATTGGGATGTTGTGTGAGTGTGATGGTGGGTATTTGTGATGGTGGGTGTGTTTGTGATGGTGGGTGTGTGTGATGGTGTGTAATCGGGATGTTGGGTGAGTATGATGGTGGGTATTTGTGATGGTGGGTGTGTGTGATGATGTGTATTTGTGATCATGTGTGAGTGTGATGGTGGGTATTTGTGATGGTGGGTGTGTGTGATGGTGATTATTTGTGATGGTGGGTGTGCGTGATGGGTGAGTGTGATGGTGGGTGTGTGTGATGGTGGCTGTGTGATGGTGAGTATATGTGATGGTGGGTGAGTGTGATGGTGGGTGTGTGTGATTGTGTGTATTTGTGATGGTGGGTGAGTGTGATGGGTGTATGTGATTGTAGGTGTGTGTGATGGTAGGGGTGTGTGATGGTGCGTATTTGTGATGGCGTGTATTTGTGATGGTGTGTGTGTGATGGTGGGTGTGTGTGATGGTGGGTACTTGTGATTGTAGGTGTGTGTGATGGTTGGTATTTGTGATGGTGGGTGAGTGTGATGTTGGGTGTATGATGGTGGGTGTGTGTGATGGTAGGTGTGTGCGATGGTGGGTGTATGTGATGGTGGGTATTTGTGATGGTGGGTGTTTGTGATGGTGCGTGTGTGTGATGGTGAGTATTTCAGATGGTGCGTGTGTGTGATGGTGTGTGTGTGTGTGGTGGTGTGTGTGTGATGGTGGGTGTGTGTGGTGGTTGTGTGTGTGATGGTGTGTATTTGGGATGGTGGGCGTGTGTGATGGTGGGTGAGTGGGATGGTGGGTGAGTGTGATGTTGGGTGTGTGCGATGGTGGGTATTTGTGATGGTGGGTGTGTGTGTGATGGTGTGTAATTGGGATGTTGTGTGTGTGTGTGGTGGTGTGTGTGTGATGGTGGGTGTGTGTGTTGGTGGGTGTGTGTGATTGTGTGTATTTGTGATGGTGGGTGTGTGTGGTGGTGGTGTGTGTGATGGTGGGTGAGTGTGATGGGTGTTTGTGATGGTGGGTATTTGGGATGGTGTGTGTGTGATGGTGGGTATTTGGGATGGTGGGCGTGTGTGATGGTGGGTGAGTGGGATGGTGGGTGAGTGTGCTGTTGGGTGTGTGCAATGGTGGGTATTTGTGATGGTGGGTGTGTGTGTGATGGTGTGCAATTGGGATGTTGTGTGAGTGTGATGGTGGGTATTTGTGATGGTGGGTGTGTTTGTGATGGTGGGTGTGTGTGATGGTGTGTAATCGGGATGTTGGGTGAGTATGATGGTGGGTATTTGTGATGGTGGGTGTGTGTGATGATGTGTATTTGTGATCATGTGTGAGTGTGATGGTGGGTGTGTGTGATGGTGATTACTTGTGATGGTGGGTGTGCGTGATGGGTGAGTGTGATGGTGTGTGTGTGTGATGGTGTGTGTGTGTGATGGTGGCTGTGTGATGGTGAGTATATGTGATGGTGGGTGAGTGTGATGGTGGGTGTGTGTGATGGTGTGTGTGTGTGATGGTGGCTGTGTGATGGTGAGTATATGTGATGGTGGGTGAGTGTGATGGTGGGTGTGTGTGATGGTGTGTATTTGTGATGGTGTGCGTGTGATTGTGGGTGTGTATGATATTGGGTATTTGTGATGGTGGGTGTATGTGATGGTGGGTGTGTGTGATGGTGGGTATTTGTGATGGTGGGTGAGTGTGATGGGTGTATGTGATTGTGGGTGTGTGTGATGGTAGGTGTGTGTGATGGTGAGTATTTGTGATGGCGTGTATTTGTGATGGTGTGTATTTGTGATGGTGGGTGTGTGCGATGGTGGGTGTATGTGATGGTGGGTAGTTGTGATGGTGGGTGTTTGTGATGGTGCGTGTGTGTGATGGTGAGTATTTCAGATGGTGCGTGTGTGTGATGGTGTGTGTGTGTGGTGGTGTGTGTGTGATGGTGGGTGTGTGTGGTGGTGGTGTGTGTGATGGTGGGTGAGTGTGATGTTGGGTGTATGATGGTGGGTGTGTGTGATGGTAGGTGTGTGCGATGGTGGGTGTATGTGATGGTGGGTATTTGTGATGGTGGGTGTTTGTGATGGTGCGTGTGTGTGATGGTGAGTATTTCAGATGGTGCGTGTGTGTGATGGTGTGTGTGTGTGGTGGTGTGTGTGTGATGGTGGGTGTGTGTGGTGGTGGTGTGTGTGATGGTGGGTGAGTGTGATGTTGGGTGTATGATGGTGGGTGTGTGTGATGGTAGGTGTGTGTGATGGTGTGTGTGTGTGATGGTGGCTGTGTGTGATGGTGATTACTTGTGATGGTGGGTGTGCGTGATGGGTGAGTGTGATGGTGGGTGTGTGTGATGGTGTGTGTGTGTGATGGTGGCTGTGTGATGGTGAGTATATGGGATGGTGGGTGAGTGTGATGGTGGGTGTGTGTGATGGTGTGTGAGTGTGATGGTGGGTGTGTGTGATGGTGTGTATTTGTGATGGTGTGCGTGTGATTGTGGGTGTGTATGATATTGGGTATTTGTGATGGTGGGTGTATGTGATGGTGGGTATTTGTGATGGTGGGTGAGTGTGATGGGTGTATGTGATTGTGGGTGTGTGTGATGGTAGGTGTGTGTGATGGTGGGTATTTGTGATGGCGTGTATTTGTGATGGTGTGTATTTGTGATGGTGGGTGTGTGCGATGGTGGGTGTATGTGATGGTGGGTAGTTGTGATGGTGGGTGTTTGTGATGGTGCGTGTGTGTGATGGTGAGTATTTCAGATGGTGCGTGTGTGTGATGGTGTGTGTGTGTGGTGGTGTGTGTGTGATGGTGGGTGTGTGTGGTGGTGGTGTGTGTGATGGTGGGTGAGTGTGATGGTGGGTGTTTGTGATGGTGGGTATTTGGGATGGTGTGCGTGTGATGGTGGGTATTTGGGATGGTGGGCGTGTGTGATGGTGGGTGAGTGGGATGGTGGGTGAGTGTGACGTTGGGTGTGTGCGATGGTGGGTATTTGTGATGGTGGTTGTGTGTGTGATGGTGTGTAATTGGGATGTTGTGTGAGTGTGATGGTGGGTGTGTTTGTGATGGTGGGTGTGTGTGATGGTGTGTAATCGGGATGTTGGGTGAGTATGATGGTGGGTATTTGTGATGGTGGGTGTGTGTGATGATGTGTATTTGTGATCATGTGTGAGTGTGATGGTGGGTATTTGTGATGGTGGGTGTGTGTGATGGTGATTATTTGTGATGGTGGGTGTGCGTGATGGGTGAGTGTGATGGTGGGTGTGTGTGATGGTGTGTGTGTGTGATGGTGGCTGTGTGATGGTGAGTATATGTGATGGTGGGTGAGTGTGATGGTGGGTGTGTGTGATGGTGTGTATTTGTGATGGTGTGTGTGTGATTGTGGGTGTGTGTGATGGTGGGTATTTGTGATGGTGGGTGTATGTGATGGTGGGTGTGTGTGATGGTGGGTATTTGTGATGGTGGGTGAGTGTGATGGGTGTATGTGATTGTGGGTGTGTGTGATGGTAGGTGTGTGTGATGGTGGGTATTTGTGATGGCATGTATTTGTGATGGCGTGTATTTGTGATGGTGTGCATTTGTGATGGTGGGTGTGTGCAATGGTGGGTGTATGTGATGGTGGGTATTTGTGATGGTGCGTGTGTGTGATGGTGAGTATTTCAGATGGTGCGTGTGTGTGATGGTGTGTGTGTGTGTGGTGGTGTGTGTGTGATGGTGGGTGTGTGTGGTGGTTGTGTGTGTGATGGTGTGTATTTGGGATGGTGGGCGTGTGTGATGGTGGGTGAGTGGGATGGTGGGTGAGTGTGATGTTGGGTGTGTGCGATGGTGGGTATTTGTGATGGTGGGTGTGTGTGTGATGGTGTGTAATTGGGATGTTGTGTGGGTGTGATGATGGGTGTTTGTGATGGTGGGTGTGTTTGTGATGGTGGGTGTGTGTGATGGTGTGTAATCGGGATGTTGGGTGAGTATGATGGTGAGTAGATGTGATGGTGGGTGAGTGTGATGGTGGGTGTGTGTGATGGTGTGTATTTGTGATGGTTTGTGTGTGATTGTGGGTGTGTATGATGGTGGGTATTTGTGATGGTGGGTGTATGTGATGGTGGGTGTGTGTGATGGTGGGTATTTGTGATGGTGGGTGAGTGTGATGGGTGTATGTGATTGTGGGTGTGTGTGATGGTAGGTGTGTGTGATGGTGGGTATTTGGGATGGTGTGTGTGTGATGGTGGGTATTTGGGATGGTGTGTGTGTGATGGTGGGTGTGTGTGATCGTGTGTGTGTGTGGTGGTGTGTGTGTGATGGTGGGTGTTTGTGGTGGTGGTGTGTGTGATGGTGGGTGAGTGTGATGGTGGGTGTTTGTGATGGTGGGTATTTGGGATGGTGTGTGTGTGATGGTGGGTATTTGGGATGGTGGGCGTGTGTGATGCTGGGTATTTGTGATGGTGGGTGTTTGTGATGGTGCGTGTGTGTGATGGTGAGTATTTCAGATGGTGCGTGTGTGTGATGGTGTGTGTGTGTGGTGGTGTGTGTGTGATGGTGGGTGTGTGTGGTGGTGGTGTGTGTGATGGTGGGTGAGTGTGATGGTGGGTATTTGGGATGGTGTGTGTGTGATGGTGGGTATTTGGGATGGTGGGCGTGTGTGATGGTGGGTGAGTGGGATGGTGGGTGAGTGTGATGTTGGGTGTGTGCGATGGTGGGTATTTGTGATGGTGGGTGTGTGTGTGACGGTGTGTAATTGGGATGTTGTGTGAGTGTGATGGTGGGTATTTGTGATGGTGGGTGTGTTTGTGATGGTGGGTGTGTGTGATGGTGTGTAATCGGGATGTTGGGTGAGTATGATGGTGGGTATTTGTGATGGTGGGTGTGTGTGATGGTGATTATTTGTGATGGTGGGTGTGCGTGATGGGTGAGTGTGATGGTGGGTGTGTGTGATGGTGTGTGTGTGTGATGGTGTGTATTTGTGATGGTGTGTGTGTGATAGTGGGTGTGTGTGATGGTGGGTGTGTGTGTGATGGTGTGTGTGTGATGGTGGGTGTGTGTGATGGTGTGTATTTGTGATAGTGTGTGTGTGTGTGAGATGGTGTGTGTGTGATGGTGTGTGTGTGTGATGTTGTGTATTTGTGATGGTGTGTGTGTGATGGTGAGTGTGTGTGTGATGGTGTGTGTGTGTGATGGTGAGTGTGTGTGATGCTGGGTGTGTGTGATGGTGTGTATTTGTGATAGTGTGTGTGTGATGGTGTGTGTGTGTGATGGTGGGTGTGTGTGATGTTGGGTGTGTGTGATGGTGAGTATATGTGATGGTGGGTGTGTGTGATGGTGGGTGTGTGTGATTGTGTGTATTTGTGATAGCGTGTGTGTGATGGTGTGTGTGTGTCATGGTGGGTGTGTGTGATGTTGGGTGTGTGTGATGGTGAGTATATGTGATGGTGGGTGTGTGTGATGGTGGGTGTGTGTGATGGTGTGTATTTGTGATGGTGTGTGTCTGATGGTTTGTGTGTGATTGTGGGTGTGTGTGATGGTGTGTGTGTGATTGTGGGTGTGTGTGATGGGTGTCTTTGATGGTGGGTATTTGTGATGGTGGGTGTGTGTGATGGTGGGTGTGTGTGATGGTGGGTACTTGTGATTGTAGGTGTGTGTGATGGTTGGTATTTGTGATGGTGGGTGAGTGTGATGTTGGGTGTATGTGATGGTGGGTGTGTGTGATGGTAGGTGTGTGTGATGGTGGGTATTTGTGATGGCGTCTATTTGTGATGGCGTGTATTTGTGATGGTGTGTATTTGTGATGGTGGGTGTGTGCGATAGTGGGTGTATGTGATGGTGGGTATTTGTGATGGTGGGTGTGTGTGGTGCTGGGTATTTGTGATGGTGGGTGTTTGTGATGGTGCGTGTGTGTGATGGTGTGTGTGTGTGGTGGTGTGTGTGTGATTGTGGGTGTGTGTGATGGGTGTCTGTGATGGTGGGTATTTGTGATGGTGGGTGTGTGTGATGGTGGGTGTGTGTGATGGTGGGTACTTGTGATTGTAGGTGTGTGTGATGGTTGGTATTTGTGATGGTGGGTGAGTGTGATGTTTGGTGTATGTGATGGTGGGTGTGTGTGATGGTAGGTGTGTGTGATGGTGGGTATTTGTGATGGCGTCTATTTGTGATGGCGTGTATTTGTGATGGTGTGTATTTGTGATGGTGGGTGTGTGCGATAGTGGGTGTATGTGATGGTGGGTATTTGTGATGGGTGTGTGTGATGCTGGGTATTTGTGATGGTGGGTGTTTGTGATGGTGCATGTGTGTGATGGTGTGTGTGTGTGGTGGTGTGTGTGTGATGGTGGGTGTGTGTGGTGGTGGTGTGTGTGATGGTGGGTGAGTGTGATGGTGGGTGTTTGTGATGGTGGGTATTTGGGATGGTGTGTGTGTGATGGTGGGTATTTGGGATGGTGGGCGTGTGTGATGGTGGGTGAGTGGATGGTGGGTGAGTGTGATGTTGGGTGTGTGCGATGGTGGGTATTTGTGATGGTGGGTGTGTGTGTGATGGTGTGTAATTGGGATGTTGTGTGAGTGTGATGGTGGGTATTTGTGATGGTGGGTGTGTTTGTGATGGTGGGTGTGTGTGATGGTGTGTAATCGGGATGTTGGGTGAGTATGATGGTGGGTATTTGTGATGGTGGGTGTGTGTGATGGTGTGTATCTGTGATCATGTGTGAGTGTGATGGTGGGTATTTGTGATGGTGGGTGTGTGTGATGGTGGGTGTGCGTGATGGGTGAGTGTGATGGTGGGTGTGTGTGATGGTGTGTGTGTGTGATGGTGGCTGTGTGATGGTGACTATATGTGATGGTGGGTGAGTGTGATGGTGGGTGGGTGTGATGGTGTGTATTTGTGATGGTGTGTGTGTGGTTGTGGGTGTGTGTGATGGTGGGTATTTGTGATGGTGGGTGTATGTGATGGTGGGTGTGTGTGATGGTGGGTATTTGTGATGGTGGGTGAGTGTGATGGGTGTATGTGATTGTGGGTGTGTGTGATGGTAGGTGTGTGTGATGGTGGGTATTTGTGATGGCGTGTATTTGTGATGGTGTGTATTTGTGATGGTGTGTGTGTGATGGTGGGTGTGTGTGATGGTGGGTGTGTGTGATGGTCGGTGGGTGTGATCGTGTGTGTGTGTGGTGGTGTGTGAGTGATGGTGGGTGTGTGTGGTAGTGTGTGTGTGTGTAATGGTGTATGTGTGATGGTGGGTGTGTGTGGTGGTGTGTGTGTGATGGTGCGTGAGTGTGATGGTGGGTGTTTGTGATGGTGGGTATTTGGGATGGTGTGTGTGTGATGGTGGGTGTGTGTGATCGTGTGTGTGTGTGGTGGTGTGTGTGTGATGGTGGGTGTGTGTGGTGGTGGTGTGTGTGATGGTGGGTGAGTGTGATGGTGGGTGTTTGTGATGGTGGGTATTTGGGATGGTGTGTGTGTGATGGTGGGTATTTGGGATGGTGGGCGTGTGTGATGGTGGGTGTGTGTGACGGTGTGTATTTGTGATGGTGTGTGTCTGATGGTGTGTGTGTGATTGTGGGTGTGTGTGATGGTGTGTGTGTGATTGTGGGTGTGTGTGATGGGTGTGTGTGATGGTGGGTATTTGTGATGGTGGGTGTATGTGATGGTGTGTGTGTGTGATGGTGGGTACTTGTGATTGTAGGTGTGTGTGATGGTTGGTATTTGTGATGGTGGGTGAGTGTGATGTTGGGTGTATGTGATGTTGGGTGTGTGTGATGGTGAGTATATGTGATGGTGGGTGTGTGTGATGGTGTGTGTGTGTGATGGTGGGTGTGTGTGATGTTGGGTGTGTGTGATGGTGAGTATATGTGATGGTGGGTGTGTGTGATGGTGTGTATTTGTGATGGTGGGTGTGTGTGATGGTGGGTGTGTGTGATGGTGTGTATTTGTGATGGTGTGTGTGTGATTGTGGGTGTGTGTGATGGTGGGTATTTGTGATGGTGGGTGTATGTGATGGTGGGTGTGTGTGATGGTGGGTATTTGTGATGGTGGGTGAGTGTGATGGGTGTATGTGATTGTGGGTGTGTGTGATGGTAGGTGTGTGTGATGGTGGGTATTTGTGATGGCGTGTATTTGTGATGGTGTGTATTTGTGATGGTGTGTGTGTGATGGTGGGTGTGTGTGATGGTGGGTGTGTGTGATGGTCGGTGGGTGTGATCGTGTGTGTGTGTGGTGGTGTGTGAGTGATGGTGGGTGTGTGTGGTAGTGTGTGTGTGTGTAATGGTGTATGTGTGATGGTGGGTGTGTGTGGTGGTGTGTGTGTGATGGTGCGTGAGTGTGATGGTGGGTGTTTGTGATGGTGGGTATTTGGGATGGTGTGTGTGTGATGGTGGGTGTGTGTGATCGTGTGTGTGTGTGGTGGTGTGTGTGTGATGGTGGGTGTGTGTGGTGGTGGTGTGTGTGATGGTGGGTGAGTGTGATGGTGGGTGTTTGTGATGGTGGGTATTTGGGATGGTGTGTGTGTGATGGTGGGTATTTGGGATGGTGGGCGTGTGTGATGGTGGGTGTGTGTGACGGTGTGTATTTGTGATGGTGTGTGTCTGATGGTGTGTGTGTGATTGTGGGTGTGTGTGATGGTGTGTGTGTGATTGTGGGTGTGTGTGATGGGTGTGTGTGATGGTGGGTATTTGTGATGGTGGGTGTATGTGATGGTGTGTGTGTGTGATGGTGGGTACTTGTGATTGTAGGTGTGTGTGATGGTTGGTATTTGTGATGGTGGGTGAGTGTGATGTTGGGTGTATGTGATGTTGGGTGTGTGTGATGGTGAGTATATGTGATGGTGGGTGTGTGTGATGGTGTGTGTGTGTGATGGTGGGTGTGTGTGATGTTGGGTGTGTGTGATGGAGAGTATATGTGATGGTGGGTGTGTGTGATGGTGGGTGTGTGTGATGGTGTGTATTTGTGATGGTGTGTGTCTGATGGTTTGTGTGTGATTGTGGGTGTGTGTGATGGTGTGTGTGTGATTGTGGGTGTGTGTGATGGGTGTCTGTGATGGTGGGTATTTGTGATGGTGGGTGTGTGTGATGGTGGGTGTGTGTGATGGTGGGTACTTGTGATTGTAGGTGTGTGTGATGGTTGGTATTTGTGATGGTGGGTGAGTGTGATGTTGGGTGTATGTGATGGTGGGTGTGTGTGATGGTAGGTGTGTGTGATGGTGGGTATTTGTGATGGCGTCTATTTGTGATGGCGTGTATTTGTGATGGTGGGTGTGTGCGATCGTGGGTGTATGTGATGGTGGGTATTTGTGATGGTGGGTGTGTGTGATGCTGGGTATTTGTGATGGTGGGTGTTTGTGATGGTGCGTGTGTGTGATGGTGTGTGTGTGGTGGTGTGTGTGTGATGGTGGGTGTGTGTGGTGGTGGTGTGTGTGATGGTGGGTGAGTGTGATGGTGGGTGTTTGTGATGGTGGATATTTGGGATGGTGTGTGTGTGATGGTGGGTATTTGGGATGGTGGGCGTGTGTGATGGTGGGTGAGTGGGATGGTGGGTGAGTGTGATGTTGGGTGTGTGCGATGGTGGGTATTTGTGATGGTGGGTGTGTGTGTGATGGTGTGTAATCGGGATGTTGTGTGAGTATGATGGTGGGTATTTGTGATGGTGGGTGTGTGTGATGGTGATTATTTGTGATGGTGGGTGTGCGTGATGGGTGAGTGTGATGGTGGGTGTGTGTGATGGTGTGTGTGTGTGATGGTGGCTGTGTGATGGTGAGTATATGTGATGGTGGGTGAGTGTGATGGTGGGTTTGTGTGATGGTGTGTTTTTGTGATGGTGTGTGTGTGATGGTGGGTGTGTGTGATGGTGGGTATTTGTGATGGTGGGTGTATGTGATGGTGGGTGTGTGTGATGGTGGGTGAGTGTGATGGGTGTATGTGATTGTGGGTGTGTGTGATGGTAGGTGTGTGTGATGGTGGGTATTTGTGATGGCGTGTATTTGTGATGGTGTTTATTTGTGATGGTGTGTGTGTGATGGTGGGTGTGTGTGATGGTGGGTGTGTGTGATGATGTGTATTTGTGATGGTGGGTGTGTGACATGGTAGGTGTGTGTGATGGAGGGTGTGTGTGATGCTGGGTATTTGTGATGGTGGGTGTTTGTAATGGTGTGTATTTGTGATGGTGGGTGAGTGTGATAGTTGGTGTGTGTGATGGTGGGTATTAGTGATGGTGTGTATTTGTGATGGTGAGTGTGTGTGATGGTGTGTGTGTGTGATGGTGGGTATTTGTGATGGTGTGCGTGTGATGGTGGGTGTTTGTGATGGTGGGTATTTGGGATGGTGTGTGTGTGATGGTGGGTGTGTGTGATCGTGTGTGTGTGTGGTGGTGTGTGTGTGATGGTGGGTGTGTGTGGTGGTGGTGTGTGTGATGGTGGGTGAGTGTGATGGTGGGTGTTTGTGATGGTGGGTATTTGGGATGGTGTGTGTGTGATGGTGGGTATTTGGGATGGTGGGCGTGTGTGATGGTGGGTGTGTGTGACGGTGTGTATTTGTGATGGTGTGTGTCTGATGGTGTGTGTGTGATTGTGGGTGTGTGTGATGGTGTGTGTGTGATTGTGGGTGTGTGTGATGGGTGTGTGTGATGGTGGGTATTTGTGATGGTGGGTGTATGTGATGGTGTGTGTGTGTGATGGTGGGTACTTGTGATTGTAGGTGTGTGTGATGGTTGGTATTTGTGATGGTGGGTGAGTGTGATGTTGGGTGTATGTGATGTTGGGTGTGTGTGATGGTGAGTATATGTGATGGTGGGTGTGTGTGATGGTGTGTGTGTGTGATGGTGGGTGTGTGTGATGTTGGGTGTGTGTGATGGAGAGTATATGTGATGGTGGGTGTGTGTGATGGTGGGTGTGTGTGATGGTGTTTATTTGTGATGGTGTGTGTCTGATGGTTTGTGTGTGATTGTGGGTGTGTGTGATGGTGTGTGTGTGATTGTGGGTGTGTGTGATGGGTGTCTGTGATGGTGGGTATTTGTGATGGTGGGTGTGTGTGATGGTGGGTGTGTGTGATGGTGGGTACTTGTGATTGTAGGTGTGTGTGATGGTTGGTATTTGTGATGGTGGGTGAGTGTGATGTTGGGTGTATGTGATGGTGGGTGTGTGTGATGGTAGGTGTGTGTGATGGTGGGTATTTGTGATGGCGTCTATTTGTGATGGCGTGTATTTGTGATGGTGGGTGTGTGCGATCGTGGGTGTATGTGATGGTGGGTATTTGTGATGGTGGGTGTGTGTGATGCTGGGTATTTGTGATGGTGGGTGTTTGTGATGGTGCGTGTGTGTGATGGTGTGTGTGTGGTGGTGTGTGTGTGATGGTGGGTGTGGTGGTGGTGTGTGTGATGGTGGGTGAGTGTGATGGTGGGTGTTTGTGATGGTGGATATTTGGGATGGTGTGTGTGTGATGGTGGGTATTTGGGATGGTGGGCGTGTGTGATGGTGGGTGAGTGGGATGGTGGGTGAGTGTGATGTTGGGTGTGTGCGATGGTGGGTATTTGTGATGGTGGGTGTGTGTGTGATGGTGTGTAATCGGGATGTTGTGTGAGTATGATGGTGGGTATTTGTGATGGTGGGTGTGTGTGATGGTGATTATTTGTGATGGTGGGTGTGCGTGATGGGTGAGTGTGATGGTGGGTGTGTGTGATGGTGTGTGTGTGTGATGGTGGCTGTGTGATGGTGAGTATATGTGATGGTGGGTGAGTGTGATGGTGGGTTTGTGTGATGGTGTGTATTTGTGATGGTGTGTGTGTGATGGTGGGTGTGTGTGATGGTGGGTATTTGTGATGGTGGGTGTATGTGATGGTGGGTGTGTGTGATGGTGGGTGAGTGTGATGGGTGTATGTGATTGTGGGTGTGTGTGATGGTAGGTGTGTGTGATGGTGGGTATTTGTGATGGCGTGTATTTGTGATGGTGTTTATTTGTGATGGTGTGTGTGTGATGGTGGGTGTGTGTGATGGTGGGTGTGTGTGATGATGTGTATTTGTGATGGTGGGTGTGTGACATGGTAGGTGTGTGTGATGGAGGGTGTGTGTGATGCTGGGTATTTGTGATGGTGGGTGTTTGTAATGGTGTGTATTTGTGATGGTGGGTGAGTGTGATAGTTGGTGTGTGTGATGGTGGGTATTAGTGATGGTGTGTATTTGTGATGGTGAGTGTGTGTGATGGTGTGTGTGTGTGATGGTGGGTATTTGTGATGGTGTGCGTGTGATGGTGGGTGTTTGTGATGGTGTGTATTTGTGATGGTGTGTGTGTGATGGTGGGTGTGTGTGATGGTGGGTGTGTCTGATGGTGGGTACTTGTGATTGTAGGTGTGTGTGATGGTTGGTATTTGTGATGGTGGGTGTGTGTGATGTTGGGTGTATGTGATGGTGGGTGTGTGTGATGGTAGGTGTGTGTGATGGTGGGTATTTGTGATGGTGTGTATTTGTGATGGCGTGTATTTGTGATGGTGTGTATTTGTGATGGTGGGTGTGTGCGAAGGTGGGTGTATGTGATGGTGGGTATTTGTGATGGTGGGTGTGTGTGATGCTGGGTATTTGTGATGGCGGGTGTTTGTGATGGTGCGTGTGTGTGATGGTGAGTATTTCAGATGGTGCGTGTGTGTGATGGTGTGTGTGTGTGGTGGTGTGTGTGTGATGGTGGGTGTGTGTGGTGGTGGTGTGTGTGATGGTGGGTGAGTGTGATGGTGGGTGTTTGTGATGGTGGGTATTTGGGATGGTGTGTGTGTGATGGTGGGTATTTGGGATGGTGGGCGTGTGTGATGGTGGGTGAGTGGGATGGTGGGTGAGTGTGATGTTGGGTGTGTGCGATGGTGGGTATTTGTGATGGTGGGTGTGTGTGTGATGGTGTGTAATTGGGATGTTGTGTGAGTGTGATGGTGGGTATTTGTGATGGTGGGTGTGTTTGTGATGGTGGGTGTGTGTGATGGTGTGTAATCGGGATGTTGAGTGAGTATGATGGTGGGTATTTGTGATGGTGGGTGTGTGTGATGGTGTGTGTCTGTGATCATGTGTGACTGTGATGGTGGGTATTTGTGATGGTGGGTGTGTGTGATGGTGATTATTTGTGATGGTGGGTGTGCGTAATGGGTGAGTGTGATGGTGGGTGGGTGTGATGGTGTGTATTTGTGATGGTGGGTGTATGTGATGGTGGGTGTGTGTGATGGTGGGTATTTGTGATGGTGGGTGAGTGTGATGGGTGTATGTGATTGTGGGTGTGTGTGATGGTAGGTGTGTGTGATGGTGGGTATTTGTGATGGCGTGTATTTGTGATGGTGTGTATTTGTGATGGTGTGTGTGTGATGGTGGGTGTGTGTGATGGTGGGTGTGTGTGGTGATGTGTATTTGTGATGGTGGGTGTGTGTGATGCTGGGTATTTATGATGGTGGGTGTTTGTAATGGTGTGTATTTGTGATGGTGGGTGTGTGTGATGGTGGATGATTGTGATAGTTGGTGTGTGTGATGGTGGGTATTAGTGACGATGTGTATTTGTGATGGTGGGTGTGTGTGATGGTGATTATTTGTGATGGTGGGTGTGCGTGATGGGTGAGTGTGATGGTGGGTGTGTGTGATGGTGTGTGTGTGTGATGGTGGCTGTGTGATGGTGAGTATATGTGATGGTGGGTGAGTGTGATGGTGGGTGGGTGTGATGGTGTGTATTTGTGATGGTGGGTGTATGTGATGCTGGGTGTGTGTGATGGTGGGTATTTGTGATGGTGGGTGAGTGTGATGGGTGTATGTGATTGTGGGTGTGTGTGATGGTGGGTGTGTGTGATGGTGGGTATTTGTGATGGTGGGTGAGTGTGATGGGTGTATGTGATTGTGGGTGTGTGTGATGGTAGGTGTGTGTGATGGTGGGTATTAGTGATGGCGTGTATTTGTGATGGTGTGTATTTGTGATGGTGTGTGTGTGATGGTGGGTGTGTGTGATGGTGGGTGTGTGAGGTGATGTGTATTTGTGATGGTGGGTGTGTGTGATGCTGGGTATTTATGATGGTGGGTGTTTGTAATGGTGTGTATTTGTGATGGTGGGTGTGTGTGATGGTGGGTGATTGTGATAGTTGGTGTGTGTGATGGTGGGTATTAGTGACGGTGTGTATTTGTGATGGTGAGTGTGTGTGATGGTGTGTGTGTGTGATGGTGGGTATTTGTGATGGTGTGCGTGTGATGGTGGGTGTACATGATGGTGGGTATTTGTGATGGTGGGTGTGTGTGATGGTGGGTATTTGTGATGGTGGGTGTGTGTAATGGTGGGTGTGTGTGATGGCGGTTACTTGTGATTGTGGGTGTATGTGATGGTGGGTATTTGTGATGGTGGGTGTGTGTGATGGTCGGTGGGTGTGATCGTGTGTGTGTGTGGTGGTGTGCGAGTGATGGTGGGTGTGTGTGGTAGTGTGTGTGTGTGTAATGGTGTATGTGTGATGGTGGGTGTGTGTGGTGGTGTGTGTGTGATGGTGCGTGAGTGTGATGGTGGGTGTTTGTGATGGCGGGTATTTGGGATGGTGTGTGTGTGATGGTGGGTGTGTGTGATCGTGTGTGTGTGTGGTGGTGTGTGTGTGATGGTGGGTGTGTGTGGTGGTGGTGTATGTGATGGTGGGTGAGTGAGATGGTGGGTGTTTGTGATGGTGGGTATTTGGGATGGTGTGTGTGTGATGGTGGGTATTTGGGATGGTGGGCGTGTGTGATGGTGGGTGTGTGTGATGGTGTGTATTTGTGATGGTGTGTGTCTGATGGTGTGTGTGTGATTGTGGGTGTGTGTGATGGTGTGTGTGTGTGATTGTGGGTGTGTGTGATGGGTGTGTGTGATGGTGGGTATTTGTGATGGTGGGTGTATGTGATGGTGGGTGTGTGTGATGGTGGGTACTTGTGATTGTAGGTGTGTGTGATGGTTGGTATTTGTGATGGTGGGTGAGTGTGATGTTGGGTGTATGTGATGGTGGGTGTGTGTGATGGTAGGTGTGTGTGATTGTGGGTATTTGTGATGGCGTGTATTTGTGATGGCGTGTATTTGTGATGGTGGGTGTGTGTGATGTTGGGTATTTGTGATGGTGGGTGTTTGTGATGGTGCGTGTGTGTGATGGTGAGTATTTCAGATGGTGCGTGTGTGTGATGGTGTGTGTGTGTGGTGGTGTGTGTGTGTTGGTGGGTGTGTGTGGTGGTGGTGTGTGTGATGGTGGGTGAGTGTGATGGTGGGTATTTGGGATGGTGTGTGTGTAATGGTGGGTATTTGGGATGGTGGGCGTGTGTGATGGTGGGTGAGTGGGATGGTGGGTGAGTGTGATGTTGGGTGTGTGCGATGGTGGGTATTTGTGATGGTGGGTGTGTGTGTGATGGTGTGTAATTGGGATGTTGTGTGAGTGTGATGGTGGGTATTTGTGATGGTGGGTGTGTTTGTGATGGTGGGTGTGTTTGTGATGGTGGGTGTGTGTGATGGTGTGTAATCGGGATGTTGGGTGAGTATGATGGTGGGTATTTGTGATGGTGGGTGTGTGTGATGGTGTGTATTTGTGATCATGTGTGAGTGTGATGGTGGGTATTTGTGATGGTGGGTGTGTGTGATGGTGATTATTTGTGATGGTGGGTGTGCGTGATGGGTGAGTGTGATGGTGGGTGTGTGTGATGGTGTGTGTGTGTGATTGTGGGTGTTTGTGATGGTGCGTGTGTGTGATGGTGAGTATTTCAGATGGTGCGTGTGTGTGATGGTGTGTGTGTGTGGTGGTGTGTGTGTGATGGTGGGTGTGTGTGGTGGTGGTGTGTGTGATGGTGGGTGAGTGTGATGGTGGGTGTTTGTGATGGTGGGTATTTGGGATGGTGTGTGTGTGATGGTGGGTATTTGGGATGGTGGGCGTGTGTGATGGTGGGTGAGTGGGATGGTGGGTGAGTGTGATGTTGGGTGTGTGCGATGGTGGGTATTTGTGATGGTGGGTGTGTGTGTGATGGTGTGTAATCGGGATGTTGTGTGAGTATGATGGTGGGTATTTGTGATGGTGGGTGTGTGTGATGGTGATTATTTGTGATGGTGGGTGTGCGTGATGGGTGAGTGTGATGGTGGGTGTGTGTGATGGTGTGTGTGTGTGATGGTGGCTGTGTGATGGTGAGTATATGTGATGGTGGGTGAGTGTGATGGTGGGTTTGTGTGATGGTGTGTTTTTGTGATGGTGGGTGTGTGTGATTGTGTGTAATTGGGATGTTGGGTGAGTATGATGGTGGGTGTGTGTGATGGTGTGTATTTGTGATGATGTGTGAGTGTGATGGTGGGTATTTGTGATGGTGGGTGTGTGTGATGGTGATTATTTGTGATGGTGGGTGTGCGTGATGGGTGAGTGTGATGGTGGGTGTGTGTGATGGTGTGTGTGTGTGATGGTGGCTGTGTGATGGTGAGTATATGTGATGGTGGGTGAGTGTGATGGTGGATGTGTGTGATGGTGTGTATTTGTGATGGTGTGTGTGTGATTGTGGGTGTGTGTGATGGTGGGTATTTGTGATGGTGGGTGTATGTGATGGTGGGTGTGTGTGATGGTGGGTGTGTGTGATGGTGTGTATTTGTGATGGTGTGTGTTTGATGGTGTGTGTGTGATTGTGGGTGTGTGTGATGGTGTGTGTGTGATTGTGGGTGTGTGTGATGGGTGTGTGTGATGGTGGGTATTTGTGATGGTGGGTGTGTGTGATGGTGGGTGTGTGTGATGGTGGGTACTTGTGATTGTAGGTGTGTGTGATGGTTGGTATTTGTGATGGTGGGTGAGTGTGATGTTGGGTGTATGTGATGGTGTGTATTTGTGATAGTGGGTGTGTGTGATGGTGGGTGAGTGTGATAGTTGGTGTGTGTGATGGTGGGTATTAGTGACGGTGTGTATTTGTGATGGTGAGTGTGTGTGATGGTGTGTGTGTGTGATGGTGGGTATTTGTGATGGTGTGCGTGTGATGGTGGGTGTACGTGATGGTGGGTATTTGTGATGGTGGGTGTGTGTGATGGTGGGTATTTGTGATGGTGGGTGTGTGTAATTGTGGGTGTGTGTGATGGCGGTTACTTTTGATTGTGGGTGTATGTGATGGTGGGTATTTGTGATGGTGGGTGTATGTGATGGTGGGTGGGTGTGATCGTGTGTGTGTGTGGTGGTGTGTGAGTGATGGTGAGTGTGTGTGGTAGTGTGTGTGTGTGTAATGGTGTATGTGTGATGGTGGGTGTGTGTGGTGGTGTGTGTGTGATGGTGCGTGAGTGTGATGGTGGGTGTTTGTGATGGTGGGTATTTGGGATGATGTGTGATGGTGGGTATTTGGGATGGTGTGTGTGTGATGGTGGGTGTGTGTGATCGTGTGTGTGTGTGGTGGTGTGTGTGTGATGGTGGGTGTGTGTGGTGGTGGTGTGTGTGATGGTGGCTGAGTGTGATCGTGGGTGTTTGCGATGGTGGGTATGTGGGATGGTGTGTGTGTGATGGTGGGTATTTGGGATGGTGGGCGTGTGTGATGGTGGGTGAGTGGGATGGTGGGTGAGTGTGATGGTGGGTATTTGTGATTGTGGGTGTGTGTGATGGTGATTATTTGTGATGGTGTGTGTGCGTGATGGGTGAGTGTGATGGTGTGTGTGTGTGATGGTGTGTATTTGTGATGGTCTGTGTGTGATGGTGGGTGTGTGTGATGATGTGTATTTGTGATGGTGGGTGTGTGACATGGTAGGTGTGTGTGATGGAGGGTGTGTGTGATGCTGGGTATTTGTGATGGTGGGTGTTTGTAATGGTGTGTATTTGTGATGGTGGGTGAGTGTGATAGTTGGTGTGTGTGATGGTGGGTATTAGTGATGGTGTGTATTTGTGATGGTGAGTGTGTGTGATGGTGTGTGTGTGTGATGGTGGGTATTTGTGATGGTGTGCGTGTGATGGTGGGTGTTTGTGATGGTGTGTATTTGTGATGGTGTGTGTGTGATGGTGGGTGTGTGTGATGGTGGGTGTGTCTGATGGTGGGTACTTGTGATTGTAGGTGTGTGTGATGGTTGGTATTTGTGATGGTGGGTGTGTGTGATGTTGGGTGTATGTGATGGTGGGTGTGTGTGATGGTAGGTGTGTGTGATGGTGGGTATTTGTGATGGTGTGTATTTGTGATGGCGTGTATTTGTGATGGTGTGTATTTGTGATGGTGGGTGTGTGCGAAGGTGGGTGTATGTGATGGTGGGTATTTGTGATGGTGGGTGTGTGTGATGCTGGGTATTTGTGATGGCGGGTGTTTGTGATGGTGCGTGTGTGTGATGGTGAGTATTTCAGATGGTGCGTGTGTGTGATGGTGTGTGTGTGTGGTGGTGTGTGTGTGATGGTGGGTGTGTGTGGTGGTGGTGTGTGTGATGGTGGGTGAGTGTGATGGTGGGTGTTTGTGATGGTGGGTATTTGGGATGGTGTGTGTGTGATGGTGGGTATTTGGGATGGTGGGCGTGTGTGATGGTGGGTGAGTGGGATGGTGGGTGAGTGTGATGTTGGGTGTGTGCGATGGTGGGTATTTGTGATGGTGGGTGTGTGTGTGATGGTGTGTAATTGGGATGTTGTGTGAGTGTGATGGTGGGTATTTGTGATGGTGGGTGTGTTTGTGATGGTGGGTGTGTGTGATGGTGTGTAATCGGGATGTTGAGTGAGTATGATGGTGGGTATTTGTGATGGTGGGTGTGTGTGATGGTGTGTGTCTGTGATCATGTGTGACTGTGATGGTGGGTATTTGTGATGGTGGGTGTGTGTGATGGTGATTATTTGTGATGGTGGGTGTGCGTGATGGGTGAGTGTGATGGTGGGTGGGTGTGATGGTGTGTATTTGTGATGGTGGGTGTATGTGATGGTGGGTGTGTGTGATGGTGGGTATTTGTGATGGTGGGTGAGTGTGATGGGTGTATGTGATTGTGGGTGTGTGTGATGGTAGGTGTGTGTGATGGTGGGTATTTGTGATGGCGTGTATTTGTGATGGTGTGTATTTGTGATGGTGTGTGTGTGATGGTGGGTGTGTGTGATGGTGGGTGTGTGTGGTGATGTGTATTTGTGATGGTGGGTGTGTGTGATGCTGGGTATTTATGATGGTGGGTGTTTGTAATGGTGTGTATTTGTGATGGTGGGTGTGTGTGATGGTGGATGATTGTGATAGTTGGTGTGTGTGATGGTGGGTATTAGTGACGATGTGTATTTGTGATGGTGGGTGTGTGTGATGGTGATTATTTGTGATGGTGGGTGTGCGTGATGGGTGAGTGTGATGGTGGGTGTGTGTGATGGTGTGTGTGTGTGATGGTGGCTGTGTGATGGTGAGTATATGTGATGGTGGGTGAGTGTGATGGTGGGTGGGTGTGATGGTGTGTATTTGTGATGGTGGGTGTATGTGATGCTGGGTGTGTGTGATGGTGGGTATTTGTGATGGTGGGTGAGTGTGATGGGTGTATGTGATTGTGGGTGTGTGTGATGGTGGGTGTGTGTGATGGTGGGTATTTGTGATGGTGGGTGAGTGTGATGGGTGTATGTGATTGTGGGTGTGTGTGATGGTAGGTGTGTGTGATGGTGGGTATTAGTGATGGCGTGTATTTGTGATGGTGTGTATTTGTGATGGTGTGTGTGTGATGGTGGGTGTGTGTGATGGTGGGTGTGTGAGGTGATGTGTATTTGTGATGGTGGGTGTGTGTGATGCTGGGTATTTATGATGGTGGGTGTTTGTAATGGTGTGTATTTGTGATGGTGGGTGTGTGTGATGGTGGGTGATTGTGATAGTTGGTGTGTGTGATGGTGGGTATTAGTGACGGTGTGTATTTGTGATGGTGAGTGTGTGTGATGGTGTGTGTGTGTGATGGTGGGTATTTGTGATGGTGTGCGTGTGATGGTGGGTGTACATGATGGTGGGTATTTGTGATGGTGGGTGTGTGTGATGGTGGGTATTTGTGATGGTGGGTGTGTGTAATGGTGGGTGTGTGTGATGGCGGTTACTTGTGATTGTGGGTGTATGTGATGGTGGGTATTTGTGATGGTGGGTGTGTGTGATGGTCGGTGGGTGTGATCGTGTGTGTGTGTGGTGGTGTGCGAGTGATGGTGGGTGTGTGTGGTAGTGTGTGTGTGTGTAATGGTGTATGTGTGATGGTGGGTGTGTGTGGTGGTGTGTGTGTGATGGTGCGTGAGTGTGATGGTGGGTGTTTGTGATGGCGGGTATTTGGGATGGTGTGTGTGTGATGGTGGGTGTGTGTGATCGTGTGTGTGTGTGGTGGTGTGTGTGTGATGGTGGGTGTGTGTGGTGGTGGTGTATGTGATGGTGGGTGAGTGAGATGGTGGGTGTTTGTGATGGTGGGTATTTGGGATGGTGTGTGTGTGATGGTGGGTATTTGGGATGGTGGGCGTGTGTGATGGTGGGTGTGTGTGATGGTGTGTATTTGTGATGGTGTGTGTCTGATGGTGTGTGTGTGATTGTGGGTGTGTGTGATGGTGTGTGTGTGTGATTGTGGGTGTGTGTGATGGGTGTGTGTGATGGTGGGTATTTGTGATGGTGGGTGTATGTGATGGTGGGTGTGTGTGATGGTGGGTACTTGTGATTGTAGGTGTGTGTGATGGTTGGTATTTGTGATGGTGGGTGAGTGTGATGTTGGGTGTATGTGATGGTGGGTGTGTGTGATGGTAGGTGTGTGTGATTGTGGGTATTTGTGATGGCGTGTATTTGTGATGGCGTGTATTTGTGATGGTGGGTGTGTGTGATGTTGGGTATTTGTGATGGTGGGTGTTTGTGATGGTGCGTGTGTGTGATGGTGAGTATTTCAGATGGTGCGTGTGTGTGATGGTGTGTGTGTGTGGTGGTGTGTGTGTGTTGGTGGGTGTGTGTGGTGGTGGTGTGTGTGATGGTGGGTGAGTGTGATGGTGGGTATTTGGGATGGTGTGTGTGTAATGGTGGGTATTTGGGATGGTGGGCGTGTGTGATGGTGGGTGAGTGGGATGGTGGGTGAGTGTGATGTTGGGTGTGTGCGATGGTGGGTATTTGTGATGGTGGGTGTGTGTGTGATGGTGTGTAATTGGGATGTTGTGTGAGTGTGATGGTGGGTATTTGTGATGGTGGGTGTGTTTGTGATGGTGGGTGTGTTTGTGATGGTGGGTGTGTGTGATGGTGTGTAATCGGGATGTTGGGTGAGTATGATGGTGGGTATTTGTGATGGTGGGTGTGTGTGATGGTGTGTATTTGTGATCATGTGTGAGTGTGATGGTGGGTATTTGTGATGGTGGGTGTGTGTGATGGTGATTATTTGTGATGGTGGGTGTGCGTGATGGGTGAGTGTGATGGTGGGTGTGTGTGATGGTGTGTGTGTGTGATTGTGGGTGTTTGTGATGGTGCGTGTGTGTGATGGTGAGTATTTCAGATGGTGCGTGTGTGTGATGGTGTGTGTGTGTGGTGGTGTGTGTGTGATGGTGGGTGTGTGTGGTGGTGGTGTGTGTGATGGTGGGTGAGTGTGATGGTGGGTGTTTGTGATGGTGGGTATTTGGGATGGTGTGTGTGTGATGGTGGGTATTTGGGATGGTGGGCGTGTGTGATGGTGGGTGAGTGGGATGGTGGGTGAGTGTGATGTTGGGTGTGTGCGATGGTGGGTATTTGTGATGGTGGGTGTGTGTGTGATGGTGTGTAATCGGGATGTTGTGTGAGTATGATGGTGGGTATTTGTGATGGTGGGTGTGTGTGATGGTGATTATTTGTGATGGTGGGTGTGCGTGATGGGTGAGTGTGATGGTGGGTGTGTGTGATGGTGTGTGTGTGTGATGGTGGCTGTGTGATGGTGAGTATATGTGATGGTGGGTGAGTGTGATGGTGGGTTTGTGTGATGGTGTGTTTTTGTGATGGTGGGTGTGTGTGATTGTGTGTAATTGGGATGTTGGGTGAGTATGATGGTGGGTGTGTGTGATGGTGTGTATTTGTGATGATGTGTGAGTGTGATGGTGGGTATTTGTGATGGTGGGTGTGTGTGATGGTGATTATTTGTGATGGTGGGTGTGCGTGATGGGTGAGTGTGATGGTGGGTGTGTGTGATGGTGTGTGTGTGTGATGGTGGCTGTGTGATGGTGAGTATATGTGATGGTGGGTGAGTGTGATGGTGGATGTGTGTGATGGTGTGTATTTGTGATGGTGTGTGTGTGATTGTGGGTGTGTGTGATGGTGGGTATTTGTGATGGTGGGTGTATGTGATGGTGGGTGTGTGTGATGGTGGGTGTGTGTGATGGTGTGTATTTGTGATGGTGTGTGTTTGATGGTGTGTGTGTGATTGTGGGTGTGTGTGATGGTGTGTGTGTGATTGTGGGTGTGTGTGATGGGTGTGTGTGATGGTGGGTATTTGTGATGGTGGGTGTGTGTGATGGTGGGTGTGTGTGATGGTGGGTACTTGTGATTGTAGGTGTGTGTGATGGTTGGTATTTGTGATGGTGGGTGAGTGTGATGTTGGGTGTATGTGATGGTGTGTATTTGTGATAGTGGGTGTGTGTGATGGTGGGTGAGTGTGATAGTTGGTGTGTGTGATGGTGGGTATTAGTGACGGTGTGTATTTGTGATGGTGAGTGTGTGTGATGGTGTGTGTGTGTGATGGTGGGTATTTGTGATGGTGTGCGTGTGATGGTGGGTGTACGTGATGGTGGGTATTTGTGATGGTGGGTGTGTGTGATGGTGGGTATTTGTGATGGTGGGTGTGTGTAATTGTGGGTGTGTGTGATGGCGGTTACTTTTGATTGTGGGTGTATGTGATGGTGGGTATTTGTGATGGTGGGTGTATGTGATGGTGGGTGGGTGTGATCGTGTGTGTGTGTGGTGGTGTGTGAGTGATGGTGAGTGTGTGTGGTAGTGTGTGTGTGTGTAATGGTGTATGTGTGATGGTGGGTGTGTGTGGTGGTGTGTGTGTGATGGTGCGTGAGTGTGATGGTGGGTGTTTGTGATGGTGGGTATTTGGGATGATGTGTGATGGTGGGTATTTGGGATGGTGTGTGTGTGATGGTGGGTGTGTGTGATCGTGTGTGTGTGTGGTGGTGTGTGTGTGATGGTGGGTGTGTGTGGTGGTGGTGTGTGTGATGGTGGCTGAGTGTGATCGTGGGTGTTTGCGATGGTGGGTATGTGGGATGGTGTGTGTGTGATGGTGGGTATTTGGGATGGTGGGCGTGTGTGATGGTGGGTGAGTGGGATGGTGGGTGAGTGTGATGGTGGGTATTTGTGATGGTGGGTGTGTGTGATGGTGATTATTTGTGATGGTGTGTGTGCGTGATGGGTGAGTGTGATGGTGTGTGTGTGTGATGGTGTGTATTTGTGATGGTCTGTGTGTGATAGTGGGTGTGTGTGATGGTGGGTGTGTGTGTGATGGTGTTTGTGTGTGAGATGGTGTGTGTGTGATGGTGTGTGTGTGTGATGTTGTGTATTTGTGATGGTGTGTGTGTGATGGTGAGTGTGTGTGTGATGGTGTTTGTGTGTGATGGTGAGAGTGTGTGATGGTGCGTGAGTGTGATGGTGGGTGTTTGTGATGGTGGGTATTTGGGATGATGTGTGATGGTGGGTATTTGGGATGGTGTGTGTGTGATGGTGGGTGTGTGTGATCGTGTGTGTGTGTGGTGGTGTGTGTGTGATGGTGGGTGTGTGTGGTGGTGGTGTGTGTGATGGTGGCTGAGTGTGATCGTGGGTGTTTGCGATGGTGGGTATGTGGGATGGTGTGTGTGTGATGGTGGGTATTTGGGATGGTGGGCGTGTGTGATGGTGGGTGAGTGGGATGGTGGGTGAGTGTGATGTTGGGTGTGTGCGATGGTGGGTATTTGTGATGGTGGGTGTGTGTGTGATGGTGTGTAATTGGGATGTTGTGTGAGTGTGATGGTGGGTATTTGTGATGGTGGGTGTGTTTGTGATGGTGGGTGTGTGTGATGGTGTGTAATCGGGATGTTGGGTGAGTGTGATGGTGGGTATTTGTGATGGTGGGTGTGTGTGATGGTGATTATTTGTGATGGTGTGTGTGCGTGATGGGTGAGTGTGATGGTGGGTGTGTGTGATGGTGTGTGTGTGTGATGGTGTGTATTTGTGATGGTCTGTGTGTGATAGTGGGTGTGTGTGATGGTGGGTGTGTGTGTGATGGTGTTTGTGTGTGAGATGGTGTGTGTGTGATGGTGTGTGTGTGTGATGTTGTGTATTTGTGATGGTGTGTGTGTGATGGTGAGTGTGTGTGTGATGGTGTGTGTGTGTGATGGTGAGTGTGTGTGATGGTGGGTGTGTGTGATGGTGTGTATTTGTGATAGTGTGTGTGTGATGGTGTGTGTGTGTGATGGTGGGTGTGTGTGATGTTGGGTGTGTGTGATGGTGAGTATATGTGATGGTGGGTGTGTGTGATGGTGGGTGTGTGTGATGGTGTGTATTTGTGATAGTGTGTTTGTGATGGTGTGTGTGTGTGATGGTGGGTGTGTGTGATGGTGAGTATATGTGATGGTGGGTGTGTGTGATGGTGGGTGTGTGTGGTGGTGTGTATTTGTGATGGTGTGTGTCTGATGGTGTGTGTGTGATTGTGGGTGTGTGTGATGGGTGTGTGTGATGGTGGGTATTTGTGATGGTGGGTGTGTGTGATGGTGGGTACTTGTGATTGTAGGTGTGTGTGATGGTTGGTATTTGTGATGGTGGGTGAGTGTGATGGGTGTATGTGATGGTGGGTGTGTGTGATGGTAGGTGTGTGTGATGGTGGGTATTTGTGATGGCGTGTATTTGTGATGGTGTGTATTTGTGATGGTGGGTGTGTGCGATGGTGGGTGTATGTGATGGTGGGTATTTGTGATGGTGGGTGTGTGTGATGCTGGGTATTTGTGATGGTGGGTGTTTGTGATGGTGCGTGTGTGTGATGGTGAGTATTTCAGATGGTGCGTGTGTGTGATGGTGTCTGTGTGTGATGGCGTGTGTGTGATGATGGGTGTGTGTGATGGTGGGTATTTGTGATGGTGGGTGTGTATGATGGTGATTATTTGTGATCGTGGGTGAGTGATGGTGGGTGTGTTTAATGGTTTGTGTGTGTGATGGTGTGCATTTGGGATGGTGGGTATATGTGATGGTGAGTGTGTGATGGTGTGTATTTGGGATGGTGGGTGTGTGTGATGGTGGGTGTGTGATGGTAGGTATTTGTGATGTGTGTGTGTGATGGTGGGTATTTCAGATGGTGGGTGTGTGTGAAGGTGGATGTGTGTGATGGTGGGTGAGTGTGATGGTGGGTGAGTGTGATGGTGGGTGTGTGTGATGGTGGGTGTATGTGATGGTGTGTATTTGTGATGGTGGGTGTGTGTGATGGTGGGTATTTGTGATGTGTGTGTGATGGTGGTTATTTCAGATGGTGGGTGTGTGTGATGGTGGGTGTGTGTGATGGTGGGTGAGTGTGATGGTGGATGTGTTTGATAGTGGGTATTGGGGATGGTGTGTATTTGTGATGGTGGATGTGTGTGTTGGTGTGCATTTGTGACGGTGGGTGCGTGAGATGGTTGGTGTGTGTGATGGTGTGTATTTGTGATGGTAGATGCGTGTGATTGAGGGTGTGTGTGACAGTGGGTATTGGGGATGGTGAGCATTTGGGATGGTGGGTGTGTGTGATGTTGAGTGTGCGATTGTGGGCGTGTGTGATGGTGGGTATTTGGGATGGTGGGTATGTGTGATGTGTGTGTGTGATGGTGGGTGTGAGATGGTGGGTGTGTGTGATGTTGGGTGTCTGTTATTGTGGGTATTTGGGATGGTGGGTGTGTGTGATGTTGGGTTTGTGTGATGGAGGGTGTGTGTGACAGTGGGTATTGGGGATGCTGGGTATTTGTGATGGTGGGTGTGAGATGGTTGGTGTGTGTTATGGTGCGTGTGTGTGATGGTGGGTGTGTGATCGTGGGTGCTTCGGATGGCGGGCATGCGTGATGGTGGGTAGTTGGGATGGCAGGTGGGTGCGAGAGATGGTGGGGGCACGCGATGGTGGGAGTGTGGAATGGAGAGAGCACGGGATGGTGGGTGTGTGTGATGGTTGTTGCGTGTGATGGTGGGTGCGTATGATAGTGGGTATTTGGGATTGTGGTTATTTGGGATGGAGGGTATTTGGGTTGGTGGGGTCTGGCATGTTTGTGTGCTGGCTGTTGGAGAAATTAGATGATGGGGTGTTTTGGGATGTTGGTTTGTAGAGCGTGAGATTTTGGGGATCTGGAATTAAGTGTGAGATGTGAGATTGTGATTGTGTGTGCTGTAGTGGTTTGTGGTTTGATTATGGGTATTGCGATTGTGAGGGTTTTCAGAGACGTGTGGGGTAGTTGATCGGAAGTGGGTGTGTTGAGGGTGTGAGGCTGAGTCGGTTGGTATGAATACATTGTTTGGGGTGTGAGTGGGTATTTGTGGTTGTCTGTAGTTGGATGTGAGGTGTGGGCTGTGCTTGCAGTGCATGAGGAAGAGTTGGGGGTGTGGCTGAGTTGGGGTGGAGAAGTGTGGGGAAAGCGAGAAGTGGTGTGAGTGTGTGAGGGTTTTGGAAGTGGGACTTGCTGGAGAGTTGTCAGTGGGAGGAGGTGGATTTGGGAATGGTTGACTTCAGAGATTTATGTTTTGTCCTTACAGGCACTGAGCCAATTCCTGTCCTCCCGTCAGCCCGAGATAGTCCCCTGGACCCCTGACACAGTCGGACCCTTTACTCACCTGGCACTGGTCCCTCCTACCTGGTGTGGATTAAACCATACAGCCATGAGACCCAGGAGCAGATCTCGGCCATTTGTCCCATTGAGTCTGCTTCACCATTTGATCGTGTCTGATATTTTTTTCTTCTCAACCCATTCTCTGTTGATGTAACCGTTGATGTGCTCTCTGACCAAGAACCCATTTACTTCTGCTGTTAGTGTACTTACTGACTCGGCTGCCCATGGCAATGAATTCCCCCCAGATTCTACAACCAGCTCGTCATCACGAACTTGCCCTGTCCTGCAGGGACTGGGTCTCGGATTGCTGGTGCCTCCTCCGGCTCCCTATATGTGAGTGGTGTCACCTGGGACACATCCTAGGGGCGGAAGTTGGATCCCTGCTCACTGACACTCATTTACAGACAACCCTGTGATTGCCTCGGTTCCTAATTTAACAGGCGTGCCGGAACAATTTAGCGCACCGAAGGAGTGCAGTCCAATATTTTTATTTTTTATTTTATTTATTTGGAGGTACAGGCCTTCCTGGCCCAAAAATCCCACACCATCCAATTGTCCCCATGTCACCCATTAGCCTCCCAACGGGTACGTCTTTGGAGTGTGGGAGGAAACCAGAACACCCGGAGGAAACCCACACGGTCACGGGGAGAACCTACTAACTCCTGACAGCCAGGGACGGGAATTGAACCTGGTACCGTAATTGCGTTGCACTACCGTTTCGCCCCAATATCTGGGCACGCCACCCTGTTGTGCAGGGAACGTCAGCAGTGCATTCCCAATGCTCTCATTCATCAGGAGTATCACCAGACTCATTCGCATGGCAAGAAATGCTGCTTAATTTTACTCGTAAACCCAATAGCAGGATTTCTTGTATCCTGGATTGTCAGCGACTACTGATACAAGTTTTTGTCAAAGTGTTAGAATGCAGTGGAATAATCAGTACCTTTTGTCTCTCTCCGAGGGCACATTCCAGCACAGGCTCTCCTCTTTTATGGTTGTATTTTATCAGCAGCCTGATCCTCCCCCTCGCATTTGGTCTCTTGTTCTGTAGCTCTCTGCAACTCCGCCACCAGTTCAAGAACTTTGCACGCCGGAATTCGGCGTGCGTCAGAATGGGAAGAGATTGCCTCACACTGAGGGCTGTGGAAGGCAAACAGTCAATGAATTTATACGGAGCTAAACTGCAGCAAATTCATTTAGTGCGAAGACCCTGTTTGAGACCTGCGTCTCAGTGTGTAACCCTTCTCATCTCTGCTGGCCCATTATATCCATTAGAGTGTGGACTCAGCTCTTTACTTAATACAACCGAGACTTTCACTTTCCTTTTGGGAAACTGTTAGAGTAATTTTAGTGATTTCTTAGATCATTCCATAGGTAAATCAAACATCCTTTCAAGCACAGTTATAAAAATCTTGTCCTTTGATACCAGATTCTCGATCAAACCGCAGTAATCCAGATTTACACACTCTAAACCTCAACTAACTTCTTACAACATCCAAGGAGGTATAGTAATTAAATTTGCACTTGATGCAAGTCATACTCAATAAATCGGAATAAATTAACAAGGCATTAGTAAGGCTGCTACATTAAATTTGCATAGTGCATTTAATGAATATGCAACTGCAAGTGAAAAGGTCTACTACTGTGAACCTTCTAAATTAGCATAACTACTTCCAGCATGCATCTTAAATAATGCACTCATTTGCACATCACTGTGTTGGCTAATTCTAACTTCAGTCAGGGTAGCCTTGTAATTAAGGGTTGAGCTTTAATTTTTAATGAAGTTTATGTTGCATCAATCCTGACAGTAATGAGGGGACATGGAAACAAAAAGACTGCTAATAATTAAATTCACAAACCAGTTCCAGGGATAATCACTCCTGAGGAGAAATTACATGACTAATTATTAATTAAATATTCATACCATTGCAAGGCCAACTCACACTCCTGTCCGGGACACACTTTACTGCCGATGATGCTCGGATATCAAATGTCTCTCTGCACCTATTCACAATTTAAGGTTTCAGTATACTACAAGGGAGCCATTAATCAGATTGACGCATAGTCAAATGATTGTAATCAATTTATTGCATCTAGTTGTCCCAATATTGTAACCTTCTGAAGGATTAATCTTGTTACATCATAGACCATTTAAGCTGAAGTAGAATTACATTTTCCCACAAACTAAATCTGATCTTTTTTTTTGTTGGAATTATGTTATACTTTACAGAAAACTAACAGGGCAACAGAACGTTCATCGCAATCGCACTGTAACTAACTACTGGAACAACACCACCCACCAGAGGGTGAGACAACCAGGACAAGGACAGCAGTGGCGGGAACACAATGAACTCGTGGGTAGGGGTGACGCTGCGGTGCAGCAGGTGGAACTGCTGCCTCAGCTCCAGTGAAGGGTTGATCCCGACCGCCTGTGCGGAGATAACACATTCACCCTGTTCTCACCCCTCCCATGTGGCTCCCACTTCCCGCCACATTCCAAGGACCTGCGGGATGTTCGGTCAACTGGACGCTGCAAGCTGCCCCTGGTGCGCTAGAAGCTGGGGTAAGATAGACGACGACGGTTAATGCGGGCTTGTTGGGTGTGTCCTGTGGCAGTGTTTTGACCCAAAACATTGAGAATTCCTTTTCTCCCACAGATGCTGCACGACCTGCCGAGTTTCTCCACTGCATCGTTTCCTGCTTCAGATTCCAGCATCTGTAGCCTTGGGAATGTCAGCCTGGTTTATTTTATTTTAGAGATACAACGAGGTAGCGGGCCTTCCCAGCCGATTGATCCCAGCCGATTGTGACCAATTAACCTACTGACCAAAACCTCTTGGAGCACAGGAGGAAACCGGGCATCTGAAGGAAACCTATGCAGTCATGGGAGAATGTATAAACTCCTTAAAGGCAGCGGTGGAATTGAACCTGGGTCGCTGGTGCTGTGATAGCGTTGCCCTCACCATTACACTACTGCGCTGCTCTAAGTGTACGTGACTTTGTCGCAACCTCCATTTTTAGCCAGAGCCTGTTCAAAGATGTCCAACCTCCTTGTTCTGTAGATCAGTGAGTGCTTCAAAAGGGCTTGGAGTAAGATGATTCTAGCTTCCTGGGGCCACAGTTTAGAGAAAAACACAAAGCACTGTAGTGTTGGAAACTGAGGAAGCTGGTGATGGTCAGCAGGTCAAAGCACATCTGTGGAAGGCATCCCGACAAAAGATCTTCGACCAGAGACATTATCCCGGGTTTTCTTCCCACAGATGTGACCTGACCTGCCAAAGGTTTCCAGCTCTTTCTGTTTTTATACCTTAAGCTAGTTCAGGTTTTAATGTGATGTGAGTAACTGTGGCAAAAGCAGTCAGTCTCAATCCAGCATGGTTCAGAGCGGCCACTCTGTCAACCTGAGAGCAATGAAAGTGTGCAAAGACCTGTCAAGGGATGCTGTGGTAAATATGGACATCCTGAAGTAAAGCGTGACTCTGAAACTCTCCCGGCTGTCGTCGCCACCCACAGCTCAGGTGGGATCCCATCCTACAGTGACACAGAGCTCAGCAGTTACTGAGGCCTGCAGGACAAACGTGACCAGCTAGGAGGAAGAGAAGGCTGGGCAGGCAGGGTCAGGTGAAGCTGGGAGGAGGGAGGTTGGCATGGGGGTTAAACCAGTGGGAATCTGTTGAGTATAAGGGCTGAATTCTGTGCTGTGCATTTTAGGAAATCCAGTCCGTGACTTTTTACAGCACTTATATATGATATACCTAATGCCTTTGTGTGGGCACGTGGCCAAGTGGTTAAGGCATTGGACTAGCGACCTGAAGGTCATGATTTCGAGCCCCAGCCAAGGGAACGTATTGTGTCCTTGAGCAAGGCACTTAATCACACATTGCTCTGCGACGACACTGGTGCCAAGCTGTATGGGTCCTAATGCCCTTCCCTTGGATAACATTGGTGTCACGGAGAGGGGAGACTTGCAGCATGGGCAACTGCCGGTCATCCATACAACCTTGCCTGGGCCTGCGCCCTGGTGAGTGAAGACTTTCCAGGTGCAGATCCATGGTCTTGCAAGACCTACTCAACACTGACCCGGGGAGCAGGAGAGGGAGAAGGTAGTGCATCGATGGTGTTGGTGTCGGTGCAGCAGGAGCTGCAGAGACCAACGACCTGTGTAACAGGGACGGGGTAGAAATTGGACCCTCCCAGTGCCAGGGTCCGGGGGCAGGGACCGCAGCTTCTGGGGGTCTAGGCCCTCTCATGTGGTCTTCACAGGGAAGGCCCTCACCATCAGGGCAGGCCCTCTTCTCATTACTACCATCAGGGACGAGGTACAGGAACCCTGAAAGCACACTTAATGTTTTAGAAACAGCTCCTTCCCATCCATTATCAGATTTCTGAATGGTCCATGAGCACTCCTCACTATTCATTTGTAGCCCCCCCCCCCCGGCCACCCTCAGGGTCGCTCGGCTCGCTGTCGTCCAGGGAAACAGCCTCGGCCCCACCAAACTGGGTAATTCGTTTGTGTGGATGCTGTGTGAGGTACCCCACCCCGCCCAAATAACAGACATTACACCAGATGCAATTAAATGATTTACAGTTTATAGATATTACTGGAACTATATAATTAATAGAGAATAAAATATAAAAGGAAAATAAAAGGCGCCACACTTATCAAAGTTCAATCTCTTCGTGCACAAAAACAGTTGGAGCTCAAGGACCTTCTTCTTCACCCTGCGACCCCCTCGGACCACCTCGACCGGCCGCCTGGGACCAACAACGGTGGTCGACCAGACGCTCCACACGAGTCCGTCTCCGTCTCCTCGCCGAATGTCCCGCTCGGGGTCCGACCCCGTTAGCGGACTCACAGCACCTGGTCCATCCTCTGTCTCGCTCTCCCGCCTTCTGCCCCAAAACCCCGCGCATACAGTATCTTCAAATACACCAAAACCATAACAACTATCCCAATTGGTTAATAACGTATTTCTTATCACACTCTAAACCACAACAAGCTGCTAGCGCAAACTTTCTCAGTGTTTAACACACCAAAGCCGCATTCCCCAGATTAACATAACAAAGACGCCATTTTAATTAGCCTCCGCAGTAACATAAAAGTCGAAACCCCCTTACACATTATTTTAATTTTTATTGTAACTTATAGTTATTTTTAATGTACTGCTGCTACAAAACAATAAATATCATGACAAATGATTACGAACCAGATTCTGATTCTGAGAGCCAGAAATCAATGTAAAATAACGATAGAAAATTCTGAAAATACTCAGCAGGTCAGGCAGCAGCCATGGAGAGAGAAGCAGAGTACGTTTCTAATCCAGGATCACAACTATTAACTGTTTTTCTCTCCGCAGATGCTGCCTATCCTGTTGTTCTCCCATTTTCTATTTTTATTTCAGATTTGAAACGTCTGCAAGTTTTATTTTTATTTTTAGTTGAAGAAATCAAATACTAGGAGCATCATCCTGGGAACGTACCCCCTGTCACTCTGTATGTCAACACCACAGCAGCCACTCACCTTCAGCGACCTCTTCAGGGAACCACCAGAGCGAAAGCAGTTATAGTGTGAACGAGATCTGACAAAATGCCAAAGGGAGTCACACATTGTGTCATTTTCAAAGCGGAGCGGTTTGACCAGAAAGCTGAGTCTGGATTAAATTAACTCTGACAACACTTCTTAATGATTGCTCCGGCCCTGCATGGCTAAATGCTGTTTGGAGAGGTTGTTAATTACAGTACCAGTGTACTTGGCACGCCATTTTTCCAATGAACTCTAGCAAGCAGTGTACTTATCAGTCAGGACTTAATCAACCAGAGTTGGCACATTCTTTAACCAAACTGGCTCCTTATGCAGTGGTGGACAGTCTGAGAAAACTCATCAGCTGGCCTGTTAGACCATTCAAGTATCAACCTTCAACAGTCTATTGTGCATCTCCAATATTTTAAATCATTGCTATTATGAACCACAGATATTTCACACCTTTGAGATTTCACACTTCTGACATAATAAGACACTATTACTTTATAATGGTGGCTTAGAGTCATAGAAAAATACAGCACAGATACAGGCCCTTTGGCCTAATCATGGTGACTATTCACATCCTAATTTCCCATATTCACTCATTTCCCTCTAAGAACACACCCACCCCTTCTCGAACTGCTTAAATGATACTATTATACCGGACTCAGCCACTTCTCCTGGAAGCTTGTTCCACAACTCACCACGCTCTGTCAAAAGCTTGCTCCTCTGTTGCCACTTAAGTCTTTCCCATCTGATCCCAAATCTAGGCCCAACCACCAGTTTTGGATTTCCCTGCTGTGGGGAAGGAAATGTAACTACGCACCTCATGATCTGTGTTGCTGTACGACACAAGGCTGATGACCATTTCTAAACGCCCTGAAGTAAGTGGTGACCTTTTTGAATGGCTGCAGAGCATGTGGTGAAGGATTCCGTAGAGCTGAAGTTAGAGGATCTGAATGTGGATGAAAAGGCAGATACTTTGAAGAGAAGATAGTCTGTGAGTGAGTGGCGGACGAGATAGATGACTGTCCCTTGTCCTTCTGGGTGAGCATCCTGAGGAGCTGTTGAAGTAGGAGACTTGGATCCACGTATAACACTCACAGCTCACCTGTGCTGCAACAAGAAAGGCTTTAGGTCAGTGTGACAAGTGGCTGCCGTGTTCTGGGAGGGTTCTGAAGCATTGTTGGAGCTGCCATCATCATGGAACAGAGAGTAGTTCACAGCACTGCTGTAGATGAGGGAACAGTGAGGTGGAATGGTGTAGATGAGTGAACAGTGAGGGGAAAGACAGCTGTGGATGAGGGAAAACTGAGGGGGAAGACTGGTGCAGATGAGGGAAAAGTGAGGCGGAAAACTGGTGCTGATTAGATATCAGTGAGGTGGAAGACTGGTGCAGGTGAGGGAAGAGTGAGGTGGAACACCACTGTAGATGAGGGAACAGTGTCGTGGAAGACAGCTGTAGATGAGGGAACAGTGAGGTGGAAGACTGGAGTAAATGAGGGAACACTGAGGTGGAAGACTGGTGCAGATGAGGGAACACCAAGGTGGAAGACAGGTGTAGGTGAGGGAACAGTGAGGTGGAAGACTGGTGTAGATGAGGGAACAGTGAGGTGGAAGACTGGAGTAGATGAGGGATCAGTGAGGTGGAAGACTGGTGTAGGTGAGGGAACAGTGAGGTGGAAGACTGCTGTAGATGAGGGAAAACTGAGGTGGAAGACTGGTGTAGGTGAGGGAACAGTGAGGTGGAAGACTGCTGTAGATGAGGGAACAGTGAGGTGGAAGACTGCTGTAGATGAGGGAAAACTGAGGTGGAAGACTGGTGTAGGTGAGGGAACAGTGAGGTGGAAGACTGCTGTAGATGAGGGAAAACTGAGGTGGAAGACTGGTGTAGGTCAGGGAACAGTGAGGTGGAATACTGGTGAAGATGAGGGATCAGTGAGGTGGAAGACTGGTGTAGGTGAGGGAACAGTGAGGTGGAAGACTGCTGTAGATGAGGGAAAACTGAGGTGGAAGACTGGTGTAGGTGAGGGAACAGTGAGGTGGAAGACTGGTGTAGATGAGGGAACACTGAGGTGGAAGACTGGTGTACGTGAGGGAACAGTGAGGAGGAAGACTGCTGTAGATGAGGGAAAACTGAGGTGGAAGACTGGTGTAGGTGAGGGAACAGTGAGGTGGAAGACTGCTGTAGATGAGGGAACAGTGAGGTGGAAGACTAGTGTAGATGACGGAAAACTGAGGTGGAAGACTGGTGTAGGTGAGGGAACAGTGAGGTGGAAGACTGCTGTAGATGAGGGAACAGTGAGGTGGAAGACTTGTGTAGATGAGGGAACAGTGAGGTGGCAGACTGGTGTAGATGAGGGAACAGTGAGGTGGCAGACTGGTGTAGATGAGGGAACAGTGAGGTGGCAGACTGGTGTAGATGAGGGATCAGTGAGGTAGAAGACTGGTGCAGGTGAGGGAACAGTGAGGTGGAAGACTGCTGTAGATGAGGGAACACCGAGGTGGAAGACTGGTGTAGCTGAGGGAACAGTGGAGTGGAAGACAGGTGTATTGTAGCAGACAGTGAGGTGGAAGACTGCTGTAGATGAGGAAAAACTGAGGTGGAAGACTGGTGTAGGTGAGGGAACAGTGAGGTGGAAGACTGGTGTAGATGAGGGAACAGTGAGGATCGGACTGGTAGATGAGGGAACAGTGAGGTGGAAGACTGGTGTAGATGAGGGATCAGTGAGGTGGAAGACTGGTGTAGGTGAGGGAACAGTGAGGTGGAAGACTGCTGTAGATGAGGGAAAACTGAGGTGGAAGACTGGTGTAGGTGAGGGAACAGTGAGGTGGAAGACTGGTGTAGATGAGGGAACAGTGAGGTGGAAGACTGGAGTAGATGAGGGATCAGTGAGGTGGAAGACTGGTGTAGGTGAGGGAACAGTGAGGTGGAAGACTGCTGTAGATGAGGGAAAACTGAGGTGGAAGACTGGTGTAGGTGAGGCAACAGTGAGGTGGAAGACTGCTGTAGATGAGGGAACAGTGAGGAGGAAGACTGCTGTAGATGAGGGAAAACTGAGGTGGAAGACTGGTGTAGGTGAGGGAACAGTGAGGTGGAAGACTGCTGTAGATGAGGGAAAACTGAGGTGGAAGACTGGTGTAGGTCAGGGAACAGTGAGGTGGAAGACTGGTGTAGATGAGGGATCAGTGAGGTGGAAGACTGGTGTAGGTGAGGGAACAGTGAGGTGGAAGACTGGTGTAGATGAGGGAACAGTGAGGATCGGACTGGTAGATGAGGGAACAGTGAGGTGGAAGACTGGTGTAGATGAGGGATCAGTGAGGTGGAAGACTGGTGTAGGTGAGGGAACAGTGAGGTGGAAGACTGCTGTAGATGAGGGAAAACTGAGGTGGAAGACTGGTGTAGGTGAGGGAACAGTGAGGTGGAAGACTGGTGTAGATGAGGGAACAGTGAGGTGGAAGACTGGAGTAGATGAGGGATCAGTGAGGTGGAAGACTGGTGTAAATGAGGGAATAGTGAGGTAGAAGACTGGTGTAGCTGAGGGAACAATGAGGTGGAAGACAGCTGTGGATGAGGGAAAACTGAGGTGGAAGACTGGTGGAGATGAGGGAAAAGTGAGGCGGAAAACTTGTGCTGATTAGATATCAGTGAGGTGGAAGACTGGTGTTGGTGAGGGAAGAGTGAGGTGGAACACCACTGTAAATGAGGGAAAGTGAAGTGGAAGACAGGTGTATTTTAGGGGACAGTGAGGTGGAAGACTGCTGTAGATGAGGAAAAACTGAGGTGGAAGACTGGTGTAGATGAGGGAACAGTGAGGTGGAAGACTGGTGTAGGTGAGGGAACAGTGAGGTGGAAGACTGCTGTAGATGAGGGAAAACTGAGGTGGAAGACTGGTGTAGGTGAGGCAACAGTGAGGTGGAAGACTGCTGTAGATGAGGGAACAGTGAGGTGGAAGACTGCTGTAGATGAGGGAAAACTGAGGTGGAAGACTGGTGTAGGTGAGGGAACAGTGAGGTGGAAGACTGGTGTAGATGAGGGATCAGTGAGGTGGAAGACTGGTGTAGATGAGGCAAAACTGAGGTGGAAGACTGGTGTAGCTGAGGGAAGAGTGAGGTGGACGACTGCTGTAGATGAGGGAAAACGGAGGTGGAAGACTGGTGTAGCTGAGGGAACAGTGAAGTGGAAGACTGCTGTAGATGAGGGAACAGTGAGGTGGAAGACTGCTGTAGATGTGGGAACAGTGAGGTGGAAGACTGGAGTAGATGAGGGATCAGTGAGGTGGCAGACTTGTGTAGATGAGGGACAGTGAGGTGGCAGACTGGTGTAGATGAGGGAACAGTGAGGTGGCAGACTGGTGTAGATGAGGGATCAGTGAGGTGGAAGACTGGTGCAGGTGAGGGAACAGTGAGGTGGAAGACTGCTGTAGATGAGGGAACACTGAGGTGGAAGACTGGTGTAGCTGAGGGAACAGTGGAGTGGAAGACAGGTGTATTGTAGCAGACAGTGAGGTGGAAGACTGCTGTAGATGAGGAAAAATTGAGGTGGAAGACTGGTGTAGGTGAGGGAACAGTGAGGTGGAAGTCTGGTGTAGATGAGGGAACAGTGAGGATCGGACTGGTAGATGAGGGAACAGTGAGGTGGAAGACTGGTGTAGATGAGGGAACAGTGAGGATCGGACTGGTAGATGAGGGAACAGTGAGGTGGAAGACTGGTGTAGATGAGGGATCAGTGAGGTGGAAGACTGGTGTAGGTGAGGGAACAGAGAGGTGGAAGACTGCTGTAGATGAGGGAAAACTGAGGTGGAAGACTGGTGTAGGTGAGGGAACAGTGAGGTGGAAGACTGGTGTAGATGAGGGAACAGTGAGGTGGAAGACTGGAGTAGATGAGGGATCAGTGAGGTGGAAGACTGGTGTAGGTGAGGGAACAGTGAGGTGGAAGACTGCTGTAGATGAGGGAAAACTGAGGTGGAAGACTGGTGTAGGTGAGGCAACAGTGAGGTGGAAGACTGCTGTAGATGAGGGAACAGTGAGGTGGAAGACTGCTGTAGATGAGGGAAAACTGAGGTGGAAGACTGGTGTAGGTGAGGGAACAGTGAGGTGGAAGACTGGTGTAGATGAGGGATCAGTGAGGTGGAAGACTGGTGTAGGTGAGGGAACAGTGAGGATCGGACTGGTAGATGAGGGAACAGTGAGGTGGAAGACTGGTGTAGATGAGGGATCAGTGAGGTGGAAGACTGGTGTAGGTGAGGGAACAGTGAGGTGGAAGACTGCTGTAGATGAGGGAAAACTGAGGTGGAAGACTGGTGTAGGTGAGGGAACAGTGAGGTGGAAGACTGGTGTAGATGAGGGAACAGTGAGGTGGAAGACTGGAGTAGATGAGGGATCAGTGAGGTGGAAGACTGGTGTAAATGAGGGAACAGTGAGGTAGAAGACTGGTGTAGCTGAGGGAACAATGAGGTGGAAGACAGCTGTGGATGAGGGAAAACTGAGGTGGAAGACTGGTGTAGGTGAGGGAACAGTGAGGTGGAAGACTGGTGTAGATGAGGGAACAGTGAGATGGAAGACTGGTGTAGATGATGGATCACTGAGGTGGATAACTGGTGTAGGTGAGGGAACAGTGAGGTGGAAGACTGCTGCAGATGAGGGAACAGTGAGGTGGAAGACTGCTGTAGATGAGGGAAAACTGAGGTGGAAGACTGGTGTAGGTGAGGGTACAGTGAGGTGGAAGACTGGTGTAGATGAGGCAACAGTGAGGTGGAAGACTGGTGTAGATGAGGGATCAGTGAGGTGGATGACTGGTGTAGGTGAGGGAACAGTGAGGTGGAAGACTGCTGTAGATGAGGGAAAACTGAGGTGGAAGACTGGTGTAGGTGAGGGAACAGTGAGTAGGAAGACTGCTGTAGATGAGGGAACAGTGAGGTGGACGACTGCTGTAGATGAGGCAAAACTGAGGTGGAAGTCTGGTGTAGCTGAGGGAACAGTGAGGTGGACGACTGCTGTAGATGAGGGAAAACTGAGGTGGAAGACTGGTGTAGCTGAGGGAACAGTGAAGTGGAAGACTGCTGTAGATGAGGGAACAGTGAGGTGGAAGACTGCTGTAGATGAGGGAACAGTGAGGTGGAAGACTGCTGTAGATGTGGGAACAGTGAGGTGGAAGACTGGAGTAGATGAGGGATCAGTGAGGTGGAAGACTGGTGTAGGTGAGGGAACAGTGAGGTGGAAGACTGCTGTAGATGAGGGAATAATGAGGTGGAAGACTGCAGTAGGTGAGGGAAAACTGAGGTGGAAGACTGGTGTAGGTGAGGGAACAGTAAGTTGGAAGACTGCTGTTGATGAGGGAAAACTGAGGTGGAAGACTGGTGTAGTTGAGGGAACAGTGAGGTGAAAGACTGCTGTAGATGAGGGAACATTGAGGTGGAAGACTGCTGTAGATGAGGGAACAGTGAGGTGGAATACTGGTGTAGATGAGGGAACAGTCAGGTGGCAGACTGGTGTAGATGACGGATCAGTGAGGTGGAAGACTGGTGTAGATGAGGGAACAGTGAGGTGGAAGACTGCTGTAGATGAGGGAAAACTGAGGTGGAAGACTGGTGTAGGTGAGGGAACAGTGAGGTGGAAGACTGCTGCAAATGAGGGAACAGTGAGGTGGAAGACTGCTGCAGATGAGGGAAAACTTAGGTGGAAGACTGGTGTAGATGAGGGAACAGTGAGGTGGAAGACTGCTGTAGATGAGGGAACAGTGCGCTGGAAGACTGGTGTAGATGAGGGAACAGTGAGGTGGAAGACTGGTGCAGATGAGGGAACAGTGAGGTAGAAGACTGGTGTAGCTGAGGGAACAGTGAAGTGGAAGACTGGTGTAAATGAGGGAACAGTGAGGTAGAAGACTGGTGTAGCTGAGGGAACAGTGAGGAGGAAGACAGCTGTGGATGAGGGAAAACTGAGGTGGAAGACTGGTGCAGATGAGGGAATAGTGAGGTGAAAAATGGTGTTGATTAGGTATCAGTGAGGTGGAAGACTGGTGTTGGTGAGGGAAGAGTGAGGTGCAACACCACTGTAGATGAGGGAAAGTGAAGTGGAAGACAGGTGTATTTTAGGGGACAGTGAGGTGGAAGACTGCTGTAGATGAGTAAAAACTGAGGTGGAAGACTGGTGTAGGTGAGGGAACAGTGAGGTGGAAGACTGCTGTAGATGAGGGAAAACTGAGGTGGAAGACTGGTGTAGGTGAGGGAACAGTGAGGTGGAAGACTGGTGTAGATGAGGGAACAGTGAGGTGGAAGTCTGGAGTAGATGAGGGATCAGTGAGGTGGAAGACTGGTGTAGGTGAGCGAACAGTGAGGTGGAAGACTGCTGTAGATGAGGGAAAACTGAGGTGGAAGACTGGTGTAGGTGAGGCAACAGTGAGGTGGAAGACTGCTGTATATGAGGGAACAGTGAGGTGGAAGACTGCTGTAGATGAGGGAAAACTGAGGTGGAAGACTGGTGTAGGTGAGGGAACAGTGAGGTGGAAGACTGCTGTAGATGAGGGAAAACTGAGGTGGAAGACTGGTGTAGGTCAGGGAACAGTGAGGTGGAAGACTGGTGTAGATGAGGGATCAGTGAGGTGGAAGACTGGTGTAGGTGAGGGAACAGTGAGGTGGAAGACTGCTGTAGATGAGGGAAAACTGAGGTGGAAGACTGGTGTAGGTGAGGGAACAGTGAGGTGGAAGACTGGTGTAGATGAGGGAACAGTGAGGTGGAAGACTGGTGTAGATGAGGGAACAGTGAGGATCGGACTGGTAGATGAGGGAACGGTGAGGTGGAAGACTGGTGTAGATGAGGGATCAGTGAGGTGGAAGACTGGTGTAGGTGAGGGAACTGTGAGGTGGAAGACTGCTGTAGATGAGGGAAAACTGAGGTGGAAGACTGGTGTAGGTGAGGGAACAGTGAGGTGGAAGACTGGTGTAGAGGAGGGAACAGTGAGGTGGAAGACTGGAGTAGATGAGGGATCAGTGAGGTGGAAGACTGGTGTAAATGAGGGAACAGTGAGGTAGAAGACTGGTGTAGCTGAGGGAACAATGAGGTGGAAGACAGCTGTGGATGAGGGAAAACTGAGGTGGAAGACTGGTGGAGATGAGGGAAAAGTGAGGCGGAAAACTTGTGCTGATTAGATATCAGTGAGGTGGAAGACTGGTGTTGGTGAGGGAAGAGTGAGGTGGAACACCACTGTAGATGAGGGAAAGTGAAGTGGAAGACAGGTGTATTTTAGGGGACAGTGAGGTGGAAGACTGCTGCAGATGAGGAAAAACTGAGGTGGAAGACTGGTGTAGGTGAGGGAACAGTGAGGTTGAAGACTGGTGCAGATGAGGGAACAGTGAGGTGGAAGACTGCTGTAGATGAGGGAACAGTGAGGTGGAAGACTGGTGTAGATGATGGATCACTGAGGAGGATAACTGGTGTAGGTGAGGGAACAGTGAGGTGGAAGACTGCTGCAGATGAGGGAACAGTGAGGTGGAAGACTGCTGTAGATGAGGGAAAACTGAGGTGGAAGACTGGTGTAGGTGAGGGTACAGTGAGGTGGAAGACTGGTGTAGATGAGGCAACAGTGAGGTGGAAGACTGGTGTAGATGAGGGATCAGTGAGGTGGATGACTGGTGTAGGTGAGGGAACAGTGAGGTGGAAGACTGCTGTAGATGAGGGAAAACTGAGGTGGAAGACTGGTGTAGGTGAGGGAACAGTGAGTTGGAAGACTGCTGTAGATGAGGGAACAGTGAGGTGGACGACTGCTGTAGATGAGGCAAAACTGAGGTGGAAGACTGGTGTAGCTGAGGGAACAGTGAGGTGGACGACTGATGTAGATGAGGGAAAACTGAGGTGGAAGACTGGTGTAGCTGAGCTAACAGTGAAGTGGAAGACTGCTGTAGATGAGGGAACAGTGAGGTGGAAGACTGCTGTAGATGAGGGAACAGTGAGGTGGAAGACAGCTGTAGATGTGGGAACAGTGAGGTGGAAGACTGGAGTAGATGAGGGATCAGTGAGGTGGAAGACTGGTGTAGGTGAGGGAACAGTGAGGTGGAAGACTGCAGTAGGTGAGGGAAAACTGAGGTGGAAGACTGGTGTAGGTGAGGGAACAGTAAGTTGGAAGACTGCTGTTGATGAGGGAAAACTGAGGTGGAAGACTGGTGTAGGTGAGGGAACAGTGAGGTGAAAGACTGCTGTAGATGAGGGAACATTGAGGTGGAAGACTGCTGTAGATGAGGGAACAGTGAAGTGGAATACTGGTGTAGATGAGGGAGCAGTCAGGTGGCAGACTGGTGTAGATGACGGATCAGTGAGGTGGAAGACAGGTGTAGATGAGGGAACAGTGAGGTGGAAGACTGCTGTAGATGAGGGAAAACTGAGGTGGAAGACTGGTGCAGATGAGGGAACAGTGAGGTAGAAGACTGGTGTAGCTGAGGGAACAGTGAAGTGGAAGACTGGTGTAAATGAGGGAACAGTGAGGTAGAAGACTGGTGTAGCTGAGGGAACAGTGAGGTGGAAGACAGCTGTGGATGAGGGAAAACTGAGGTGGAAGACTGGTGTAGGTGAGGGAACAGTGAGGTGGAAGACTGGTGTAGATGAGGGAACAGTGAGGTGGAAGACTGGTGTAGATGAGGGAACAGTGAGGATCGGACTGGTAGATGAGGGAACAGTGAGGTGGAAGACTGGTGTAGATGAGGGATCAGTGAGGTGGAAGACTGGTGTAGGTGAGGGAACAGTGAGGTGGAAGACTGCTGTAGATGAGGGAAAACTGAGGTGGAAGACTGGTGTAGGTGAGGGAACAGTGAGGTGGAAGACTGGTGTAGAGGAGGGAACAGTGAGGTGGAAGACTGGAGTAGATGAGGGATCAGTGAGGTGGAAGACTGGTGTAAATGAGGGAACAGTGAGGTAGAAGACTGGTGTAGCTGAGGGAACAATGAGGTGGAAGACAGGTGTGGATGAGGGAAAACTGAGGTGGAAGACTGGTGGAGATGAGGGAAAAGTGAGGCGGAAAACTTGTGCTGATTAGATATCAGTGAGGTGGAAGACTGGTGTTGGTGAGGGAAGAGTGAGGTGGAACACCACTGTAGATGAGGGAAAGTGAAGTGGAAGACAGATGTATTTTAGGGGACAGTGAGGTGGAAAACTGCTGCAGATGAGGAAAAACTGAGGTGGAAGACTGGTGTAGGTGAGGGAACAGTGAGGTGGAAGACTGGTGCAGATGAGGGAACAGTGAGGTGTCAGACTGGTGTAGATGAGGGTACAGTGAGGTGGAAGACTGCTGTAGATGAGGGAACAGTGAGGTGGAAGACTGGTGTAGATGATGGATCACTGAGGAGGATAACTGGTGTAAATGAGGGAACAGTGAGGTAGAAGACTGGTGTAGCTGAGGGAACAGTGAGGTGGAAGACAGCTGTGGATGAGGGAAAACTGAGGTGGAAGACTGGTGTAGGTGAGGGAACAGTGAGGTGAAAGACTGCTGTAGATGAGGGAACATTGAGGTGGAAGACTGCTGTAGATGAGGGAACAGTGAGGTGTAATACTGGTGTAGATGAGGGAGCAGTCAGGTGGCAGACTGGTGTAGATGACGGATCAGTGAGGTGGAAGACAGGTGTAGATGAGGGAACAGTGAGGTGGAAGACTGCTGTAGATGAGGGAAAACTGAGGTGGAAGACTGGTGTAGATGAGGGAACAGTGAGGTGGAAGACTGGTGCAGATGAGGGAACAGTGAGGTAGAAGACTGGTGTAGCTGAGGGAACAGTGAAGTGGAAGACTGGTGTAAATGAGGGAACAGTGAGGTAGAAGACTGGTGTAGCTGAGGGAACAGTGAGGTGGAAGACAGCTGTGGATGAGGGAAAACTGAGGTGGAAGACTGGTGTAGGTGAGGGAACAGTGAGGTGGAAGACTGGTGTAGATGAGGGAACAGTGAGGTGGAAGACTGGTGTAGATGAGGGAACAGTGAGGATCGGACTGGTAGATGAGGGAACAGTGAGGTGGAAGACTGGTGTAGATGAGGGATCAGTGAGGTGGAAGACTGGTGTAAATGAGGGAACAGTGAGGTAGAAGACTGGTGTAGCTGAGGGAACAATGAGGTGGAAGACAGGTGTGGATGAGGGAAAACTGAGGTGGAAGACTGGTGGAGATGAGGGAAAAGTGAGGCGGAAAACTTGTGCTGATTAGATATCAGTGAGGTGGAAGACTGGTGTTGGTGAGGGAAGAGTGAGGTGGAACACCACTGTAGATGAGGGAAAGTGAAGTGGAAGACAGATGTATTTTAGGAGACAGTGAGGTGGAAGACTGCTGCAGATGAGGAAAAACTGAGGTGGAAGACTGGTGTAGGTGAGGGAACAGTGAGGTGGAAGACTGGTGCAGATGAGGGAACAGTGAGGTGTCAGACTGGTGTAGATGAGGGTACAGTGAGGTGGAAGACTGCTGTAGATGAGGGAACAGTGAGGTGGAAGACTGGTGTAGATGATGGATCACTGAGGAGGATAACTGGTGTAAATGAGGGAACAGTGAGGTAGAAGACTGGTGTAGCTGAGGGAACAGTGAGGTGGAAGACAGCTGTGGATGAGGGAAAACTGAGGTGGAAGACTGGTGTAGGTGAGGGAACAGTGAGGTGGAAGACTGGTGTAGATGAGGGAACTGTGAGGTGGAAGACTGGTGTAGATGAGGGAACAGTGAGGATCGGACTGGTAGATGAGGGAACAGTGAGGTGGAAGACTGGTGTAGATGAGGGATCAGTGAGGTGGAAGACTGGTGTAGGTGAGGGAACAGTGAGGTGGAAGACTGCTGTAGATGAGGGAAAACTGAGGTGGAAGACTGGTGTAGGTGAGGGAACAGTGAGGTGGAAGACTGCTGTAGATGAGGGAAAACTGAGGTGGAAGACTGGTGTAGAGGAGGGAACAGTGAGGTGGAAGACTGGAGTAGATGAGGGATCAGTGAGGTGGAAGACTGGTGTAAATGAGGGAACAGTGAGGTAGAAGACTGGTGTAGCTGAGGGAACAATGAGGTGGAAGACAGCTGTGGATGAGGGAAAACTGAGGTGGAAGACTGGTGGAGATGAGGGAAAAGTGAGGCGGAAAACTTGTGCTGATTAGATATCAGTGAGGTGGAAGACTGGTGTTGGTGAGGGAAGAGTGAGGTGGAACACCACTGTAGATGAGGGAAAGTGAAGTGGAAGACAGGTGTATTTTAGGGGACAGTGAGGTGGAAGACTGCTGCAGATGAGGAAAAAATGAGGTGGAAGACTGGTGTAGGTGAGGGAACAGTGAGGTGGAAGACTGGTGCAGATGAGGGAACAGTGAGGTGTCAGACTGGTGTAGATGAGGGTACAGTGAGGTGGAAGACTGCTGCAGATGAGGGAACAGTGAGGTGGAAGACTGCTGTAGATGAGGGAAAACTGAGGTGGAAGACTGGTGTAGGTGAGGGAACAGTGAGTTGGAAGACTGCTGTTGATGAGGGAAAACAGGTGGAAGACTGGTGTAGGTGAGGGAACAGTGAGGTGAAAGACTGCTGTAGATGAGGGAACATTGAGGTGGAAGACTGCTGTAGATGAGGGAACAGTGAGGTGGAATACTGGTGTAGATGAGGGAGCAGTCAGGTGGCAGACTGGTGTAGATGACGGATCAGTGAGGTGGAAGACAGGTGTAGATGAGGGAACAGTGAGGTGGAAGACTGCTGTAGATGAGGGAAAACTGAGGTGGAAGACTGGTGTAGGTGAGGGAACAGTGAGGTTGACGACTGCTGGAAATGAGGGAACAGTGAGGTGGAAGACTGCTGCAGATGAGGGAAAACTGCGGTGGAAGACTGGTGTAGGTGAGGGAACAGTGAGGTGGAAGACTGGTGTAGATGAGGGAACAGTGAGGTGGAAGACTGGTGTAGATGAGGGAACAGTGAGGATCGGACTGGTAGATGAGGGAACAGTGAGGTGGAAGACTGGTGTAGATGAGGGATCAGTGAGGTGGAAGACTGGTGTAGGTGAGGGAACAGTGAGGTGGAAGACTGCTGTAGATCAGGGATCACTGAGGTGGAAGACTGGTGGAGATGAGGGAAAAGTGAGGCGGAAAACTTGTGCTGATTAGATATCAGTGAGGTGGAAGACTGGTGTTGGTGAGGGAAGAGTGAGGTGGAACAGCACTGTAGATGAGGGAAAGTGAAGTGGAAGACAGGTGTATTTTAGGGGACAGTGAGGTGGAAGACTGCTGTAGATGAGGAAAAACTGAGGTGGAAGACTGGTGTAGGTGAGGGAACAGTGAGGTGGAAGACTGGTGCAGATGAGGGAACAGTGAGGTGTCAGACTGGTGTAGATGAGGGTACAGTGAGGTGGAAGACTGCTGTAGATGAGGGAACAGTGAGGTGGAAGACTGGTGTAGATGATGGATCACTGAGGAGGATAACTGGTGTAGGTGAGGGAACAGTGAGGTGGAAGACTGCTGCAGATGAGGGAACAGTGAGGTGGAAGACTGCTGTAGATGAGGGAAAACTGAGGTGGAAGACTGGTGTAGGTGAGGGTACAGTGAGGTGGAAGACTGGTGTAGATGAGGGAGCAGTCAGGTGGCAGACTGGTGTAGATGAGGGAACAGTGAGGTGGAAGACTGGTGTAGATGAGGGAACAGTGAGGTGGAAGACTGCTGTAGATGAGGGAAAACTGAGGTGGAAGACTGGTGTAGGTGAGTGAACAGTGAGGTTGACGACTGCTGGAAATGAGGGAACAGTGAGGTGGAAGACTGCTGCAGATGAGGGAAAACTGAGGTGGAAGACTGGTGTAGGTGAGGGAACAGTGAGGTGGAAGACTGGTGTAGATGAGGGAACGGTGAGGTGGAAGACTGGTGTAGATGAGGGAACAGTGAGGATCGGACTGGTAGATGAGGGAACAGTGAGGTGGAAGACTTGTGTAGATGAGGGATCAGTGAGGTGGAAGACTGGTGTAGGTGAGGGAACAGTGAGGTGGAAGACTGCTGTAGATGAGGGAACACTGAGGTGGAAGACTGGTGTAGGTGAGGGAACAGTGAGGTGGAAGACTGGTGTAGAGGAGGGAACAGTGAGGTGGAAGACTGGAGTAGATGAGGGATCAGTGAGGTGGAAGACTGGTGTAAATGAGGTAACAGTGAGGTAGAAGACTGGTGTAGCTGAGGGAACAATGAGGTGGAAGACAGCTGTGGATGAGGGAAAACTGAGGTGGAAGACTGTTGGAGATGAGGGAACAGTGAGGTGGAAGACTGGTGTAGATGAGGGAACAGTGAGGTGGAAGACTGGTGTTGGTCAGGGAAGAGTGAGGTGGAACACCACTGTAGATGAGGGAAAGTGAAGTGGAAGACAGGTGTATTTTAGGGGACAGTGAGGTGGAAGACTGCTGCAGATGAGGAAAAACTGAGGTGGAAGACTGGTGTAGGTGAGGGAACAGTGAGGTGGAAGACTGGTGCAGATGAGGGAACAGTGAGGTGTCAGACTGGTGTAGATGAGGGTACAGTGAGGTGGAAGACTGCTGTAGATGAGGGAACAGTGAGGTGGAAGACTGCTGTAGATGAGGGAAAACTGAGGTGGAAGAGTGGTGTAGGTGAGGGTACAGTGAGGTGGAAGACTGGTGTAGATGAGGCAACAGTGAGGTGGAAGACTGGTGTAGATGAGGGATCAGTGAGGTGGATGACTGGTGTAGGTGAGGGAACAGTGAGGTGGACGACTGATGTAGATGAGGGAAAACTGAGGTGGAAGACTGGTGTAGCTGAGGGAACAGTGAGGTGGAAGACTGCTGCAGATGAGGGAACAGTGAGGTGGAAAACTGCTGTAGATGAGGGATAACTGAGGTGGAAGACTGGTGTAGGTGAGGGTACAGTGAGGTGGAAGACTGGTGTAGATGAGGGAGCAGTCAGGTGGCAGACTGGTGTAGATGAGGGAACAGTGAGGTGGAAGACTGGTGTAGATGAGGGAACAGTGAGGTGGAAGACTGCTGTAGATGAGGGAAAACTGAGGTGGAAGACTGGTGTAGGTGAGGGAACAGTGAGGTTGACGACTGCTGCAAATGAGGGAACAGTGAGGTGGAAGACTGCTGCAGATGAGGGAAAACTTAGGTGGAAGACTGGTGTAGATGAGGGAACAGTGAGGTGGAAGACTGCTGTAGATGTGGGAACAGTGAGGTGGAAGACTGGAGTAGATGAGGGATCAGTGAGGTGGAAGACTGGTGTAGGTGAGGGAACAGTGAGGTGGAAGACTGCTGTAGATGAGGGAATAATGAGGTGGAAGACTGCAGTAGGTGAGGGAAAAGTGAGGTGGAAGACTGGTGTAGGTGAGGGAACAGTAAGTTGGAAGACTGCTGTTGATGAGGGAAAACTGAGGTGGAAGACTGGTGTAGGTGAGGGAACAGTGAGGTGAAAGACTGCTGTAGATGAGGGAACATTGAGGTGGAAGACTGCTGTAGATGAGGGAACAGTGAGGTGGAATACTGGTGTAGATGAGGGAACAGTCAGGTGGCAGACTGGTGTAGATGACAGATCAGTGAGGTGGAAGACTGGTGTAGATGAGGGAACAGTGAGGTGGAAGACTGCTGTAGATGAGGGAAAACTGAGGTGGAAGACTGGTGTAGGTGAGGGAACAGTGAGGTGGAAGACTGCTGCAAATGAGGGAACAGTGAGGTGGAAGACTGCTGCAGATGAGGGAAAACTTAGGTGGAAGACTGGTGTAGATGAGGGAACAGTGAGCTGGAAGACTGCTGCAGATGAGGGAAAACTGAGGTGGAAGACTGGTGTAGGTGAGGGAACAGTGAGGTGGAAGACTGGTGTAGATGAGTGAACGGTGAGGTGGAAGACTGGTGTAGATGAGGGAACAGTGAGGATCGGACTGGTAGATGAGGGAACAGTGAGGTGGAAGACTTGTGTAGATGAGGGATCAGTGAGGTGGAAGACTGGTGTAGGTGAGGGAACAGTGAGGTGGAAGACTGCTGTAGATGAGGGAACACTGAGGTGGAAGACTGGTGTAGGTGAGGGAACAGTGAGGTGGAAGACTGGTGTAGAGGAGGGAACAGTGAGGTGGAAGACTGGAGTAGATGAGGGATCAGTGAGGTGGAAGACTGGTGTAAATGAGGGAACAGTGAGGTAGAAGACTGGTGTAGCTGAGGGAACAATGAGGTGGAAGACAGCTGTGGATGAGGGAAAACTGAGGTGGAAGACTGTTGGAGATGAGGGAACAGTGAGGTGGAAGACTGGTGTAGATGAGGGAACAGTGAGGTGGAAGACTGGTGTAGATGAGGGAACAGTGAGGATCGGACTGGTAGATGAGGGAACAGTGAGGTGGAAGACTGGTGTAGGTGAGGGAACAGTGAGGTGGAAGACTGCTGTAGATGAGGGAAAACTGAGGTGGAAGACTGGTGTAGGTGAGGGAACAGTGAGGTGGAAGACTGGTGTAGAGGAGGGAACAGTGTGGTGGAAGACTGGAGTAGATGAGGGATCAGTGAGGTGGAAGACTGGTGTAAATGAGGGAACAGTGAGGTAGAAGACTGGTGTAGCTGAGGGAACAATGAGGTGGAAGACAGCTGTGGATGAGGGAAAACTGAGGTGGAAGACTGGTGGAGATGAGGGAAAAGTGAGGCGGAAAACTTGTGCTGATTAGATATCAGTGAGGTGGAAGACTGGTGTTGGTCAGGGAAGAGTGAGGTGGAACACCACTGTAGATGAGGGAAAGTGAAGTGGAAGACAGGTGTATTTTAGGGGACAGTGAGGTGGAAGACTGCTGCAGATGAGGAAAAACTGAGGTGGAAGACTGGTGTAGGTGAGGGAACAGTGAGGTGGAAGACTGGTGCAGATGAGGGAACAGTGAGGTGTCAGACTGGTGTAGATGAGGGTACAGTGAGGTGGAAGACTGCTGTAGATGAGGGAACAGTGAGGTGGAAGACTGCTGTAGATGAGGGAAAACTGAGGTGGAAGAGTGGTGTAGGTGAGGGTACAGTGAGGTGGAAGACTGGTGTAGATGAGGCAACAGTGAGGTGGAAGACTGGTGTAGATGAGGGATCAGTGAGGTGGATGACTGGTGTAGGTGAGGGAACAGTGAGGTGGACGACTGATGTAGATGAGGGAAAACTGAGGTGGAAGACTGGTGTAGCTGAGGGAACAGTGAGGTGGAAGACTGCTGCAGATGAGGGAACAGTGAGGTGGAAAACTGCTGTAGATGAGGGAAAACTGAGGTGGAAGACTGGTGTAGGTGAGGGTACAGTGAGGTGGAAGACTGGTGTAGATGAGGGAGCAGTCAGGTGGCAGACTGGTGTAGATGAGGGAACAGTGAGGTGGAAGGCTGGTGTAGATGAGGGAACAGTGAGGTGGAAGACTGCTGTAGATGAGGGAAAACTGAGGTGGAAGACTGGTGTAGGTGAGGGAACAGTGAGGTTGACGACTGCTGCAAATGAGGGAACAGTGAGGTGGAAGACTGCTGCAGATGAGGGAAAACTTAGGTGGAAGACTGGTGTAGATGAGGGAACAGTGAGGTGGAAGACTGCTGTAGATGTGGGAACAGTGAGGTGGAAGACTGGAGTAGATGAGGGATCAGTGAGGTGGAAGACTGGTGTAGGTGAGGGAACAGTGAGGTGGAAGACTGCTGTAGATGAGGGAATAATGAGGTGGAAGACTGCAGTAGGTGAGGGAAAAGTGAGGTGGAAGACTGGTGTAGGTGAGGGAACAGTAAGTTGGAAGACTGCTGTTGATGAGGGAAAACTGAGGTGGAAGACTGGTGTAGGTGAGGGAACAGTGAGGTGAAAGACTGCTGTAGATGAGGGAACATTGAGGTGGAAGACTGCTGTAGATGAGGGAACAGTGAGGTGGAATACTGGTGTAGATGAGGGAACAGTCAGGTGGCAGACTGGTGTAGATGACAGATCAGTGAGGTGGAAGACTGGTGTAGATGAGGGAACAGTGAGGTGGAAGACTGCTGTAGATGAGGGAAAACTGAGGTGGAAGACTGGTGTAGGTGAGGGAACAGTGAGGTGGAAGACTGCTGCAAATGAGGGAACAGTGAGGTGGAAGACTGCTGCAGATGAGGGAAAACTTAGGTGGAAGACTGGTGTAGAAGAGGGAACAGTGAGGTGGAAGACTGCTGTAGATGAGGGAACAGTGAGCTGGAAGACTGATGTAGATGAGGGAACAGTGAGGTGGAAGACTGGTGCAGATGAGGGAACAGTGAGGTAGAAGACTGGTGTAGCTGAGGGAACAGTGAAGTGGAAGACTGGTGTAAATGAGGGAACAGTGAGGTAGAAGACTGGTGTAGCTGAGGGAACAGTGAGGTGAAAAATGGAGTTGATTAGGTATCAGTGAGGTGGAAGACTGGTGTTGGTGAGGGAAGAGTGAGGTGCAACACCACTGTAGATGAGGGAAAGTGAAGTGGAAGACAGGTGTATTTTAGGGGACAGTGAGGTGGAAGACTGCTGTAGATGAGTAAAAACTGAGGTGGAAGACTGGTGTAGGTGAGGGAACAGTGAGGTGTAAGACTGCTGCAGATGAGGGAACAGTGAGGTGGAAGACTGCTGTAGATGAGGGAAAACTGAGGTGGAAGACTGGTGTAGGTGAGGGTACAGTGAGGTGGAAGACTGGTGTAGATGAGGGAGCAGTCAGGTGGCAGACTGGTGTAGATGAGGGAACAGTGAGGTGGAAGACTGGTGTAGATGAGGGAACAGTGAGGTGGAAGACTGCTGTAGATGAGGGAAAACTGAGGTGGAAGACTGGTGTAGGTGAGGGAACAGTGAGGTTGACGACTGCTGCAAATGAGGGAACAGTGAGGTGGAAGACTGCTGCAGATGAGGGAAAACTTAGGTGGAAGACTGGTGTAGATGAGGGAACAGTGAGGTGGAAGACTGCTGTAGATGTGGGAACAGTGAGGTGGAAGACTGGAGTAGATGAGGGATCAGTGAGGTGGAAGACTGGTGTAGGTGAGGGAACAGTGAGGTGGAAGACTGCTGTAGATGAGGGAATAATGAGGTGGAAGACTGCAGTAGGTGAGGGAAAAGTGAGGTGGAAGACTGGTGTAGGTGAGGGAACAGTAAGTTGGAAGACTGCTGTTGATGAGGGAAAACTGAGGTGGAAGACTGGTGTAGGTGAGGGAACAGTGAGGTGAAAGACTGCTGTAGATGAGGGAGCATTGAGGTGGAAGACTGCTGTAGATGAGGGAACAGTGAAGTGGAATACTGGTGTAGATGAGGGAACAGTCAGGTGGCAGACTGGTGTAGATGACAGATCAGTGAGGTGGAAGACTGGTGTAGATGAGGGAACAGTGAGGTGGAAGACTGCTGTAGATGAGGGAAAACTGATGTGGAAGACTGGTGTAGGTGAGGGAACAGTGAGGTTGACGACTGCTGCAAATGAGGGAACAGTGAGGTGGAAGACTGCTGCAGATGAGGGAAAACTTAGGTGGAAGACTGGTGTAGATGAGGGAACAGTGAGGTGGAAGACTGCTGTAGATGTGGGAACAGTGAGGTGGAAGACTGGAGTAGATGAGGGATCAGTGAGGTGGAAGACTGGTGTAGGTGAGGGAACAGTGAGGTGGAAGACTGCTGTAGATGAGGGAATAATGAGGTGGAAGACTGCAGTAGGTGAGGGAAAAGTGAGGTGGAAGACTGGTGTAGGTGAGGGAACAGTAAGTTGGAAGACTGCTGTTGATGAGGGAAAACTGAGGTGGAAGACTGGTGTAGGTGAGGGAACAGTGAGGTGAAAGACTGCTGTAGATGAGGGAGCATTGAGGTGGAAGACTGCTGTAGATGAGGGAACAGTGAAGTGGAATACTGGTGTAGATGAGGGAACAGTCAGGTGGCAGACTGGTGTAGATGACAGATCAGTGAGGTGGAAGACTGGTGTAGATGAGGGAACAGTGAGGTGGAAGACTGCTGTAGATGAGGGAAAACTGAGGTGGAAGACTGGTGTAGGTGAGGGAACAGTGAGGTGGAAGACTGCTGCAAATGAGGGAACAGTGAGGTGGAAGACTGCTGCAGATGAGGGAAAACTTAGGTGGAAGACTGGTGTAGATGAGGGAACAGTGAGGTGGAAGACTGCTGTAGATGAGGGAACAGTGAGCTGGAAGACTGGTGTAGATGAGGGAACAGTGAGGTGGAAGACTGGTGCAGATGAGGGAACAGTGAGGTAGAAGACTGGTGTAGCTGACGGAACAGTGAAGTGGAAGACTGGTGTAAATGAGGGAACAGTGAGGTAGAAGACTGGTGTAGCTGAGGGAACAGTGAGGTGGAAGACAGCTGTGGATGAGGGAAAACTGAGGTGGAAGACCGGTGCAGATGAGGGAATAGTGAGGTGAAAAATGGTGTTGATTAGGTATCAGTGAGGTGGAAGACTGGTGTTGGTGAGGGAAGAGTGAGGTGCAACACCACTGTAGATGAGGGAAAGTGAAGTGGAAGACAGGTGTATTTTAGGGGGACAGTGAGGTGGAAGACTGCTGTAGATGAGTAAAAACTGAGGTGGAAGACTGGTGTAGGTGAGGGAACAGTGAGGTGGAAGACTGGTGCAGATGAGGGAACAGTGAGGTGTCAGACTGGTGTAGATGATGGAACAGTGAGGTGGAAGACTGGTGTAGATGAGGGATCAGTGAGGTGGAAGACTGGTGTAGGTGAGGGAACAGTGAGGTGGAAGACTGCTGTAGATGAGGGAAAACTGAGGTGGAAGACTGGTGTAGGTGAGGGAACAGTGAGGTGGAAGACTGGTGTAGATGAGGGAACAGTGAGGTGGAAGACTGGAGTAGATGAGGGATCAGTGAGGTGGAAGACTGGTGTAGGTGAGGGAACAGTGAGGTGGAAGACTGCTGTAGATGAGGGAAAACTGAGGTGGAAGACTGGTGTAGGTGAGGCAACAGTGAGGTGGAAGACTGCTGTATATGAGGGAACAGTGAGGTGGAAGACTGCTGTAGATGAGGGAAAACTGAGGTGGAAGACTGGTGTAGGTGAGGGAACAGTGAGGTGGAAGACTGCTGTAGATGAGGGAAAACTGAGGTGGAAGACTGGTGTAGGTCAGGGAACAGTGAGGTGTAAGACTGGTGTAGGTGAGGAACAGTGAGGTGGAAGACTGCTGTAGATGAGGGAAAACTGAGGTGGAAGACTGGTGTAGGTGAGGGAACAGTGAGGTGGAAGACTGGTGTAGATGAGGGAACAGTGAGGATCGGACTGGTAGATGAGGGAACAGTGAGGTGGAAGACTGGTGTAGATGAGGGATCAGTGAGGTGGAAGACTGGTGTAGGTGAGGGAACAGTGAGGTGGAAGACTGCTGTAGATGAGGGAAAACTGAGGTGGAAGACTGGTGTAGGTGAGGGAACAGTGAGGTGGAAGACTGGTGTAGAGGAGGGAACAGTGAGGTGGAAGACTGGAGTAGATGAGGGATCAGTGAGGTGGAAGACTGGTGTAAATGAGGGAACAGTGAGGTAGAAGACTGGTGTAGCTGAGGGAACAAGGAGGTGGAAGACAGCTGTGGATGAGGGAAAACTGAGGTGGAAGACTGGTGGAGATGAGGGAAAAGTGAGGCGGAAAACTTGTGCTGATTAGATATCAGTGAGGTGGAAGACTGGTGAGGGAAGAGTGAGGTGGAACACCACTGTAGATGAGGGAAAGTGAAGTGGAAGACAGGTGTATTTTCGGGGACAGTGAGGTGGAATAATGCTGTAGATGAGGAAAAACTGAGGTGGAGGACTGGTGTAGGTGAGGGAACAGTGAGATGGAAGACTGGTGCAGATGAGGGAACAGTGAGGTGTCAGACTGGTGTAGATGAGGGTACAGTGAGGTGGAAGACTGCTGTAGATGAGGGAACAGTGAGGTGGAAGACAGCTGTAGATGTGGGAACAGTGAGGTGGAAGACTGCTGTAGATGATGGATCACTGAGGAGGATAACAGGTGTAGGTGAGGGAACAGTGAGGTGGAAGACTGCTGCAGATGAGGGAACAGTGAGGTGGAAGACTGCTGTAGATGAGGGAAAACTGAGGTGGAAGACTGGTGTAGGTGAGGGTACAGTGAGGTGGAAGACTGGTGTAGATGAGGCAACAGTGAGGTGGAAGACTGGTGTAGATGAGGGATCAGTGAGGTGGATGACTGGTGTAGCTGAGGGAACAGTGAGGTGGAAGACTGCTGTAGATGAGGGAAAACTGAGGTGGAAGAGTGGTGTAGGTGAGGGAACAGTGAGTTGGAAGACTGCTGTAGATGAGGGAACAGTGAGGTGGAAGACTGCTGTAGATGAGGGAACAGTGAGGTGGAAGACAGCTGTAGATGTGGGAACAGTGAGGTGGAAGACTGGAGTAGATGAGGGATCAGTGAGGTGGAAGACTGGTGTAGGTGAGGGAACAGTGAGGTGGAAGACTGCTGTAGATAAGGGAAAACTGAGGTGGAAGACTGGTGTAGGTGAGGGAACAGTGAGGTGGAAGACTGCTGTAGATGAGGGAATAATGAGGTGGAAGACTGCAGTAGGTGAGGGAAAACTGAGGTGGAAGACTGGTGTAGGTGAGGGAACAGTAAGTTGGAAGACTGCTGTTGATGAGGGAAAACTGAGGTGGAAGACTGGTGTAGGTGAGGGAACAGTGAGGTGAAAGACTGATGTAGATGAGGGAACATTGAGGTGGAAGACTGCTGTAGATGAGGGAAAACTGAGGTGGAAGACTGGTGTAGGTGAGGGAACAGTGAGGTGGAAGACTGCTGTAGATGAGGGAATAATGAGGTGGAAGACTGCAGTAGGTGAGGGAAAAGTGAGGTGGAAGACTGGTGTAGGTGAGGGAACAGTAAGTTGGAAGACTGCTGTTGATGAGGGAAAACTGAGGTGGAAGACTGGTGTAGGTGAGGGAACAGTGAGGTGAAAGACTGCTGTAGATGAGGGAACATTGAGGTGGAAGACTGCTGTAGATGAGGGAACAGTGAGGTGGAATACTGGTGTAGATGAGGGAACAGTCAGGTGGCAGACTGGTGTAGATGACAGATCAGTGAGGTGGAAGACTGGTGTAGATGAGGGAACAGTGAGGTGGAAGACTGCTGTAGATGAGGGAAAACTGAGGTGGAAGACTGGTGTAGGTGAGGGAACAGTGAGGTGGAAGACTGCTGCAAATGAGGGAACAGTGAGGTGGAAGACTGCTGCAGATGAGGGAAAACTTAGGTGGAAGACTGGTGTAGAAGAGGGAACAGTGAGGTGGAAGACTGCTGTAGATGAGGGAACAGTGAGCTGGAAGACTGGTGTAGATGAGGGAACAGTGAGGTGGAAGACTGGTGCAGATGAGGGAACAGTGAGGTAGAAGACTGGTGTAGCTGAGGGAACAGTGAAGTGGAAGACTGGTGTAAATGAGGGAACAGTGAGGTAGAAGACTGGTGTAGCTGAGGGAACAGTGAGGTGGAAGACAGCTGTGGATGAGGGATAACTGAGGTGGAAGACCGGTGCAGATGAGGGAATAGTGAGGTGAAAAATGGTGTTGATTAGGTATCAGTGAGGTGGAAGACTGGTGTTGGTGAGGGAAGAGTGAGGTGCAACACCACTGTAGATGAGGGAAAGTGAAGTGGAAGACAGGTGTATTTTAGGGGACAGTGAGGTGGAAGACTGCTGTAGATGAGTAAAAACTGAGGTGGAAGACTGGTGTAGGTGAGGGAACAGTGAGGTGGAAGACTGCTGCAGATGAGGGAACAGTGAGGTGGAAGACTGCTGTAGATGAGGGAAAACTGAGGTGGAAGACTGGTGTAGGTGAGGGTACAGTGAGGTGGAAGACTGGTGTAGATGAGGGAGCAGTCAGGTGGCAGACTGGTGTAGATGAGGGAACAGTGAGGTGGAAGACTGGTGTAGATGAGGGAACAGTGAGGTGGAAGACTGCTGTAGATGAGGGAAAACTGAGGTGGAAGACTGGTGTAGGTGAGGGAACAGTGAGGTTGACGACTGCTGCAAATGAGGGAACAGTGAGGTGGAAGACTGCTGCAGATGAGGGAAAACTTAGGTGGAAGACTGGTGTAGATGAGGGAACAGTGAGGTGGAAGACTGCTGTAGATGTGGGAACAGTGAGGTGGAAGACTGGAGTAGATGAGGGATCAGTGAGGTGGAAGACTGGTGTAGGTGAGGGAACAGTGAGGTGGAAGACTGCTGTAGATGAGGGAATAATGAGGTGGAAGACTGCAGTAGGTGAGGGAAAAGTGAGGTGGAAGACTGGTGTAGGTGAGGGAACAGTAAGTTGGAAGACAGCTGTTTATGAGGGAAAACTGAGGTGGAAGACTGGTGTAGGTGAGGGAACAGTGAGGTGAAAGACTGCTGTAGATGAGGGAGCATTGAGGATCGGACTGGTAGATGAGGGAACAGTGAGGTGGAAGACTGGTGTAGATGAGGGATCAGTGAGGTGGAAGACTGGTGTAGGTGAGGGAACAGTGAGGTGGAAGACTGCTGCAAATGAGGGAACAGTGAGGTGGAAGACTGCTGCAGATGAGGGAAAACTTAGGTGGAAGACTGGTGTAGAAGAGGGAACAGTGAGGTGGAAGACTGCTGTAGATGAGGGAACAGTGAGCTGGAAGACTGGTGTAGATGAGGGAACAGTGAGGTGGAAGACTGGTGCAGATGAGGGAACAGTGAGGTAGAAGACTGGTGTAGCTGAGGGAACAGTGAAGTGGAAGACTGGTGTAAATGAGGGAACAGTGAGGTAGAAGACTGGTGTAGCTGAGGGAACAGTGAGGTGGAAGACAGCTGTGGATGAGGGATAACTGAGGTGGAAGACCGGTGCAGATGAGGGAATAGTGAGGTGAAAAATGGTGTTGATTAGGTATCAGTGAGGTGGAAGACTGGTGTTGGTGAGGGAAGAGTGAGGTGCAACACCACTGTAGATGAGGGAAAGTGAAGTGGAAGACAGGTGTATTTTAGGGGACAGTGAGGTGGAAGACTGCTGTAGATGAGTAAAAACTGAGGTGGAAGACTGGTGTAGGTGAGGGAACAGTGAGGTGGAAGACTGCTGCAGATGAGGGAACAGTGAGGTGGAAGACTGCTGTAGATGAGGGAAAACTGAGGTGGAAGACTGGTGTAGGTGAGGGTACAGTGAGGTGGAAGACTGGTGTAGATGAGGGAGCAGTCAGGTGGCAGACTGGTGTAGATGAGGGAACAGTGAGGTGGAAGACTGGTGTAGATGAGGGAACAGTGAGGTGGAAGACTGCTGTAGATGAGGGAAAACTGAGGTGGAAGACTGGTGTAGGTGAGGGAACAGTGAGGTTGACGACTGCTGCAAATGAGGGAACAGTGAGGTGGAAGACTGCTGCAGATGAGGGAAAACTTAGGTGGAAGACTGGTGTAGATGAGGGAACAGTGAGGTGGAAGACTGCTGTAGATGTGGGAACAGTGAGGTGGAAGACTGGAGTAGATGAGGGATCAGTGAGGTGGAAGACTGGTGTAGGTGAGGGAACAGTGAGGTGGAAGACTGCTGTAGATGAGGGAATAATGAGGTGGAAGACTGCAGTAGGTGAGGGAAAAGTGAGGTGGAAGACTGGTGTAGGTGAGGGAACAGTAAGTTGGAAGACAGCTGTTTATGAGGGAAAACTGAGGTGGAAGACTGGTGTAGGTGAGGGAACAGTGAGGTGAAAGACTGCTGTAGATGAGGGAGCATTGAGGATCGGACTGGTAGATGAGGGAACAGTGAGGTGGAAGACTGGTGTAGATGAGGGATCAGTGAGGTGGAAGACTGGTGTAGGTGAGGGAACAGTGAGGTGGAAGACTGCTGTAGATGAGGGAAAACTGAGGTGGAAGACTGGTGTAGGTGAGGGAACAGTGAGGTGGAAGACTGGTGTAGAGGAGGGAACAGTGAGGTGGAAGACTGGAGTAGATGAGGGATCAGTGAGGTGGAAGACTGGTGTAAATGAGGGAACAGTGAGGTAGAAGACTGGTGTAGCTGAGGGAACAAGGAGGTGGAAGACAGCTGTGGATGAGGGAAAACTGAGGTGGAAGACTGGTGGAGATGAGGGAAAAGTGAGGCGGAAAACTTGTGCTGATTAGATATCAGTGAGGTGGAAGACTGGTGAGGGAAGAGTGAGGTGGAACACCACTGTAGATGAGGGAAAGTGAAGTGGAAGACAGGTGTATTTTCGGGGACAGTGAGGTGGAATAATGCTGTAGATGAGGAAAAACTGAGGTGGAGGACTGGTGTAGGTGAGGGAACAGTGAGATGGAAGACTGGTGCAGATGAGGGAACAGTGAGGTGTCAGACTGGTGTAGATGAGGGTACAGTGAGGTGGAAGACTGCTGTAGATGAGGGAACAGTGAGGTGGAAGACAGCTGTAAATGTGGGAACAGTGAGGTGGAAGACTGCTGTAGATGATGGATCACTGAGGAGGATAACAGGTGTAGGTGAGGGAACAGTGAGGTGGAAGACTGCTGCAGATGAGGGAACAGTGAGGTGGAAGACTGCTGTAGATGAGGGAAAACTGAGGTGGAAGACTGGTGTAGGTGAGGGTACAGAGAGGTGGAAGACTGGTGTAGATGAGGCAACAGTGAGGTGGAAGACTGGTGTAGATGAGGGATCAGTGAGGTGGATGACTGGTGTAGCTGAGGGAACAGTGAGGTGGAAGACTGCTGTAGATGAGGGAAAACTGAGGTGGAAGAGTGGTGTAGGTGAGGGAACAGTGAGTTGGAAGACTGCTGTAGATGAGGGAACAGTGAGGTGGAAGACTGCTGTAGATGAGGGAACAGTGAGGTGGAAGACAGCTGTAGATGTGGGAACAGTGAGGTGGAAGACTGGAGTAGATGAGGGATCAGTGAGGTGGAAGACTGGTGTAGGTGAGGGAACAGTGAGGTGGAAGACTGCTGTAGATAAGGGAAAACTGAGGTGGAAGACTGGTGTAGGTGAGGGAACAGTGAGGTGGAAGACTGCTGTAGATGAGGGAATAATGAGGTGGAAGACTGCAGTAGGTGAGGGAAAACTGAGGTGGAAGACTGGTGTAGGTGAGGGAACAGTAAGTTGGAAGACTGCTGTTGATGAGGGAAAACTGAGGTGGAAGACTGGTGTAGGTGAGGGAACAGTGAGGTGAAAGACTGATGTAGATGAGGGAACATTGAGGTGGAAGACTGCTGTAGATGAGGGAAAACTGAGGTGGAAGACTGGTGTAGGTGAGGGAACAGTGAGGTGGAAGACTGCTGTAGATGAGGGAATAATGAGGTGGAAGACTGCAGTAGGTGAGGGAAAAGTGAGGTGGAAGACTGGTGTAGGTGAGGGAACAGTAAGTTGGAAGACTGCTGTTGATGAGGGAAAACTGAGGTGGAAGACTGGTGTAGGTGAGGGAACAGTGAGGTGAAAGACTGCTGTAGATGAGGGAACATTGAGGTGGAAGACTGCTGTAGATGAGGGAACAGTGAGGTGGAATACTGGTGTAGATGAGGGAACAGTCAGGTGGCAGACTGGTGTAGATGACAGATCAGTGAGGTGGAAGACTGGTGTAGATGAGGGAACAGTGAGGTGGAAGACTGCTGTAGATGAGGGAAAACTGAGGTGGAAGACTGGTGTAGGTGAGGGAACAGTGAGGTGGAAGACTGCTGCAAATGAGGGAACAGTGAGGTGGAAGACTGCTGCAGATGAGGGAAAACTTAGGTGGAAGACTGGTGTAGAAGAGGGAACAGTGAGGTGGAAGACTGCTGTAGATGAGGGAACAGTGAGCTGGAAGACTGGTGTAGATGAGGGAACAGTGAGGTGGAAGACTGGTGCAGATGAGGGAACAGTGAGGTAGAAGACTGGTGTAGCTGAGGGAACAGTGAAGTGGAAGACTGGTGTAAATGAGGGAACAGTGAGGTAGAAGACTGGTGTAGCTGAGGGAACAGTGAGGTGGAAGACAGCTGTGGATGAGGGAAAACTGAGGTGGAAGACCGGTGCAGATGAGGGAATAGTGAGGTGAAAAATGGTGTTGATTAGGTATCAGTGAGGTGGAAGACTGGTGTTGGTGAGGGAAGAGTGAGGTGCAACACCACTGTAGATGAGGGAAAGTGAAGTGGAAGACAGGTGTATTTTAGGGGACAGTGAGGTGGAAGACTGCTGTAGATGAGTAAAAACTGAGGTGGAAGACTGGTGTAGGTGAGGGAACAGTGAGGTGGAAGACTGCTGCAGATGAGGGAACAGTGAGGTGGAAGACTGCTGTAGATGAGGGAAAACTGAGGTGGAAGACTGGTGTAGGTGAGGGTACAGTGAGGTGGAAGACTGGTGTAGATGAGGGAGCAGTCAGGTGGCAGACTGGTGTAGATGAGGGAACAGTGAGGTGGAAGACTGGTGTAGATGAGGGAACAGTGAGGTGGAAGACTGCTGTAGATGAGGGAAAACTGAGGTGGAAGACTGGTGTAGGTGAGGGAACAGTGAGGTTGACGACTGCTGCAAATGAGGGAACAGTGAGGTGGAAGACTGCTGCAGATGAGGGAAAACTTAGGTGGAAGACTGGTGTAGATGAGGGAACAGTGAGGTGGAAGACTGCTGTAGATGTGGGAACAGTGAGGTGGAAGACTGGAGTAGATGAGGGATCAGTGAGGTGGAAGACTGGTGTAGGTGAGGGAACAGTGAGGTGGAAGACTGCTGTAGATGAGGGAATAATGAGGTGGAAGACTGCAGTAGGTGAGGGAAAAGTGAGGTGGAAGACTGGTGTAGGTGAGGGAACAGTAAGTTGGAAGACAGCTGTTTATGAGGGAAAACTGAGGTGGAAGACTGGTGTAGGTGAGGGAACAGTGAGGTGAAAGACTGCTGTAGATGAGGGAGCATTGAGGTGGAAGACTGCTGTAGATGAGGGAACAGTGAAGTGGAATACTGGTGTAGATGAGGGAACAGTCAGGTGGCAGACTGGTGTAGATGACAGATCAGTGAGGTGGAAGACTGGTGTAGATGAGGGAACAGTGAGGTGGAAGACTGCTGTAGATGAGGGAAAACTGAAGTGGAAGACTGGTGTAGGTGAGGGAACAGTGAGGTGGAAGACTGCTGCAAATGAGGGAACAGTGAGGTGGAAGACTGCTGCAGATGAGGGAAAACTTAGGTGGAAGACTGGTGTAGATGAGGGAACAGTGAGGTGGAAGACTGCTGTAGATGAGGGAACAGTGAGCTGGAAGACTGGTGTAGATGAGGGAACAGTGAGGTGGAAGACTGGTGCAGATGAGGGAACAGTGAGGTAGAAGACTGGTGTAGCTGACGGAACAGTGAAGTGGAAGACTGGTGTAAATGAGGGAACAGTGAGGTAGAAGACTGGTGTAGCTGAGGGAACAGTGAGGTGGAAGACAGCTGTGGATGAGGGAAAACTGAGGTGGAAGACCGGTGCAGATGAGGGAATAGTGAGGTGAAAAATGGTGTTGATTAGGTATCAGTGAGGTGGAAGACTGGTGTTGGTGAGGGAAGAGTGAGGTGCAACACCACTGTAGATGAGGGAAAGTGAAGTGGAAGACAGGTGTATTTTAGGGGACAGTGAGGTGGAAGACTGCTGTAGATGAGTAAAAACTGAGGTGGAAGACTGGTGTAGGTGAGGGAACAGTGAGGTGGAAGACTGGTGCAGATGAGGGAACAGTGAGGTGTCAGACTGGTGTAGATGATGGAACAGTGAGGTGGAAGACTGGTGTAGATGAGGGATCAGTGAGGTGGAAGACTGGTGTAGGTGAGGGAACAGTGAGGTGGAAGACTGCTGTAGATGAGGGAAAACTGAGGTGGAAGACTGGTGTAGGTGAGGGAACAGTGAGGTGGAAGACTGGTGTAGATGAGGGAACAGTGAGGTGGAAGACTGGAGTAGATGAGGGATCAGTGAGGTGGAAGACTGGTGTAGGTGAGGGAACAGTGAGGTGGAAGACTGCTGTAGATGAGGGAAAACTGAGGTGGAAGACTGGTGTAGGTGAGGCAACAGTGAGGTGGAAGACTGCTGTATATGAGGGAACAGTGAGGTGGAAGACTGCTGTAGATGAGGGAAAACTGAGGTGGAAGACTGGTGTAGGTGAGGGAACAGTGAGGTGGAAGACTGCTGTAGATGAGGGAAAACTGAGGTGGAAGACTGGTGTAGGTCAGGGAACAGTGAGGTGGAAGACTGGTGTAGGTGAGGGAACAGTGAGGTGGAAGACTGCTGTAGATGAGGGAAAACTGAGGTGGAAGACTGGTGTAGGTGAGGGAACAGTGAGGTGGAAGACTGGTGTAGATGAGGGAACAGTGAGGTGGAAGACTGCTGTAGATGAGGGAACAGTGAGCTGGAAGACTGGTGTAGATGAGGGAACAGTGAGGTGGAAGACTGGTGCAGATGAGGGAACAGTGAGGTAGAAGACTGGTGTAGCTGACGGAACAGTGAAGTGGAAGACTGGTGTAAATGAGGGAACAGTGAGGTAGAAGACTGGTGTAGCTGAGGGAACAGTGAGGTGGAAGACAGCTGTGGATGAGGGAAAACTGAGGTGGAAGACCGGTGCAGATGAGGGAATAGTGAGGTGAAAAATGGTGTTGATTAGGTATCAGTGAGGTGGAAGACTGGTGTTGGTGAGGGAAGAGTGAGGTGCAACACCACTGTAGATGAGGGAAAGTGAAGTGGAAGACAGGTGTATTTTAGGGGACAGTGAGGTGGAAGACTGCTGTAGATGAGTAAAAACTGAGGTGGAAGACTGGTGTAGGTGAGGGAACAGTGAGGTGGAAGACTGGTGCAGATGAGGGAACAGTGAGGTGTCAGACTGGTGTAGATGATGGAACAGTGAGGTGGAAGACTGGTGTAGATGAGGGATCAGTGAGGTGGAAGACTGGTGTAGGTGAGGGAACAGTGAGGTGGAAGACTGCTGTAGATGAGGGAAAACTGAGGTGGAAGACTGGTGTAGGTGAGGGAACAGTGAGGTGGAAGACTGGTGTAGATGAGGGAACAGTGAGGTGGAAGACTGGAGTAGATGAGGGATCAGTGAGGTGGAAGACTGGTGTAGGTGAGGGAACAGTGAGGTGGAAGACTGCTGTAGATGAGGGAAAACTGAGGTGGAAGACTGGTGTAGGTGAGGCAACAGTGAGGTGGAAGACTGCTGTATATGAGGGAACAGTGAGGTGGAAGACTGCTGTAGATGAGGGAAAACTGAGGTGGAAGACTGGTGTAGGTGAGGGAACAGTGAGGTGGAAGACTGCTGTAGATGAGGGAAAACTGAGGTGGAAGACTGGTGTAGGTCAGGGAACAGTGAGGTGGAAGACTGGTGTAGGTGAGGGAACAGTGAGGTGGAAGACTGCTGTAGATGAGGGAAAACTGAGGTGGAAGACTGGTGTAGGTGAGGGAACAGTGAGGTGGAAGACTGGTGTAGATGAGGGAACAGTGAGGATCGGACTGGTAGATGAGGGAACAGTGAGGTGGAAGACTGGTGTAGATGAGGGATCAGTGAGGTGGAAGACTGGTGTAGGTGAGGGAACAGTGAGGTGGAAGACTGCTGTAGATGAGGGAAAACTGAGGTGGAAGACTGGTGTAGGTGAGGGAACAGTGAGGTGGAAGACTGGTGTAGAGGAGGGAACAGTGAGGTGGAAGACTGGAGTAGATGAGGGATCAGTGAGGTGGAAGACTGGTGTAAATGAGGGAACAGTGAGGTAGAAGACTGGTGTAGCTGAGGGAACAATGAGGTGGAAGACAGCTGTGGATGAGGGAAAACTGAGGTGGAAGACTGGTGGAGATGAGGGAAAAGTGAGGCGGAAAACTTGTGCTGATTAGATATCAGTGAGGTGGAAGACTGGTGAGGGAAGAGTGAGGTGGAACACCACTGTAGATGAGGGAAAGTGAAGTGGAAGACAGGTGTATTTTCGGGGACAGTGAGGTGGAAGAATGCTGTAGATGAGGAAAAACTGAGGTGGAGGACTGGTGTAGGTGAGGGAACAGTGAGATGGAAGACTGGTGCAGATGAGGGAACAGTGAGGTGTCAGACTGGTGTAGATGAGGGTACAGTGAGGTGGAAGACAGCTGTAGATGTGGGAACAGTGAGGTGGAAGACTGGTGTAGATGATGGATCACTGAGGAGGATAACAGGTGTAGGTGAGGGAACAGTGAGGTGGAAGACTGCTGCAGATGAGGGAACAGTGAGGTGGAAGACTGCTGTAGATGAGGGAAAACTGAGGTGGAAGACTGGTGTAGGTGAGGGTACAGTGAGGTGGAAGACTGGTGTAGATGAGGCAACAGTGAGGTGGAAGACTGGTGTAGATGAGGGATCAGTGAGGTGGATGACTGGTGTAGCTGAGGGAACAGTGAGGTGGAAGACTGCTGTAGATGAGGGAAAACTGAGGTGGAAGAGTGGTGTAGGTGAGGGAACAGTGAGTTGGAAGACTGCTGTAGATGAGGGAACAGTGAGGTGGAAGACTGCTGTAGATGAGGGAAAACTGAGGTGGAAGACTGGTGTAGGTGAGGGAACAGTGAGGTGAAAGACTGCTGTAGATGAGGGAGCATTGAGGTGGAAGACTGCTGTAGATGAGGGAACAGTGAAGTGGAATACTGGTGTAGATGAGGGAACAGTCAGGTGGCAGACTGGTGTAGATGACAGATCAGTGAGGTGGAAGACTGGTGTAGATGAGGGAACAGTGAGGTGGAAGACTGCTGTAGATGAGGGAAAACTGAGGTGGAAGACTGGTGTAGGTGAGGGAACAGTGAGGTGGAAGACTGCTGCAAATGAGGGAACAGTGAGGTGGAAGACTGCTGCAGATGAGGGAAAACTTAGGTGGAAGACTGGTGTAGATGAGGGAACAGTGAGGTGGAAGACTGCTGTAGATGAGGGAACAGTGAGCTGGAAGACTGGTGTAGATGAGGGAACAGTGAGGTGGAAGACTGGTGCAGATGAGGGAACAGTGAGGTGGAAGACAGCTGTGGATGAGGGAAAACTGAGGTGGAAGACCGGTGCAGATGAGGGAATAGTGAGGTGAAAAATGGTGTTGATTAGGTATCAGTGAGGTGGAAGACTGGTGTTGGTGAGGGAAGAGTGAGGTGCAACACCACTGTAGATGAGGGAAAGTGAAGTGGAAGACAGGTGTATTTTAGGGGACAGTGAGGTGGAAGACTGCTGTAGATGAGTAAAAACTGAGGTGGAAGACTGGTGTAGGTGAGGGAACAGTGAGGTGGAAGACTGGTGCAGATGAGGGAACAGTGAGGTGTCAGACTGGTGTAGATGATGGAACAGTGAGGTGGAAGACTGGTGTAGATGAGGGATCAGTGAGGTGGAAGACTGGTGTAGGTGAGGGAACAGTGAGGTGGAAGACTGGTGTAGATGAGGGAAAACTGAGGTGGAAGACTGGTGTAGGTGAGGGAAAACTGAGGTGGAAGACTGGTGTAGGTGAGGGAACAGTGAGGTGGAAGACTGGTGTAGATGAGGGAACAGTGAGGTGGAAGACTGGAGTAGATGAGGGATCAGTGAGGTGGAAGACTGGTGTAGGTGAGGGAACAGTGAGGTGGAAGACTGCTGTAGATGAGGGAAAACTGAGGTGGAAGACTGGTGTAGGTGAGGCAACAGTGAGGTGGAAGACTGCTGTATATGAGGGAACAGTGAGGTGGAAGACTGCTGTAGATGAGGGAAAACTGAGGTGGAAGACTGGTGTAGGTGAGGGAACAGTGAGGTGGAAGACTGCTGTAGATGAGGGAAAACTGAGGTGGAAGACTGGTGTAGGTCAGGGAACAGTGAGGTGGAAGACTGGTGTAGGTGAGGGAACAGTGAGGTGGAAGACTGCTGTAGATGAGGGAAAACTGAGGTGGAAGACTGGTGTAGGTGAGGGAACAGTGAGGTGGAAGACTGGTGTAGATGAGGGAACAGTGAGGATCGGACTGGTAGATGAGGGAACAGTGAGGTGGAAGACTGGTGTAGATGAGAGATCAGTGAGGTGGAAGACTGGTGTAGGTGAGGGAACAGTGAGGTGGAAGACTGCTGTAGATGAGGGAAAACTGAGGTGGAAGACTGGTGTAGGTGAGGGGACAGTGAGGTGGAAGACTGGTGTAGAGGAGGGAACAGTGAGGTGGAAGACTGGAGTAGATGAGGGATCAGTGAGGTGGAAGACTGGTGTAAATGAGGGAACAGTGAGGTAGAAGACTGGTGTAGCTGAGGGAACAATGAGGTGGAAGACAGCTGTGGATGAGGGAAAACTGAGGTGGAAGACTGGTGGAGATGAGGGAAAAGTGAGGCGGAAAACTTGTGCTGATTAGATATCAGTGAGGTGGAAGACTGGTGTTGGTGAGGGAAGAGTGAGGTGGAACACCACTGTAGATGAGGGAAAGTGAAGTGGAAGACAGGTGTATTTTCGGGGACAGTGAGGTGGAAGACTGCTGTAGATGAGGAAAAACTGAGGTGGAAGACTGGTGTAGGTGAGGGAACAGTGAGATGGAAGACTGGTGCAGATGAGGGAACAGTGAGGTGTCAGACTGGTGTAGATGAGGGTACAGTGAGGTGGAAGACTGCTGTAGATGAGGGAACAGTGAGGTGGAAGACAGCTGTAGATGTGGGAACAGTGAGGTGGAAGACTGCTGTAGATGATGGATCACTGAGGAGGATAACAGGTGTAGGTGAGGGAACAGTGAGGTGGAAGACTGCTGCAGATGAGGGAACAGTGAGGTGGAAGACTGCTGTAGATGAGGGAAAACTGAGGTGGAAGACTGGTGTAGGTGAGGGTACAGTGAGGTGGAAGACTGGTGTAGATGAGGCAACAGTGAGGTGGATGACTGGTGTAGCTGAGGGAACAGTGAGGTGGAAGACTGCTGTAGATGAGGGAAAACTGAGGTGGAAGAGTGGTGTAGGTGAGGGAACAGTGAGTTGGAAGACTGCTGTAGATGAGGGAACAGTGAGGTGGAAGACTGCTGTAGATGAGGGAACAGTGAGGTGGAAGACAGCTGTAGATGTGGGAACAGTGAGGTGGAAGACTGGAGTAGATGAGGGATCAGTGAGGTGGAAGACTGGTGTAGGTGAGGGAACAGTGAGGTGGAATACTGCTGTAGATGAGGGAAAACTGAGGTGGAAGACTGGTGTAGGTGAGGGAACAGTGAGGTGGAAGACTGCTGTAGATGAGGGAATAATGAGGTGGAAGACTGCAGTAGGTGAGGGAAAACTGAGGTGGAAGACTGGTGTAGGTGAGGGAACAGTAAGTTGGAAGACTGCTGTTGATGAGGGAAAACTGAGGTGGAAGACTGGTGTAGGTGAGGGAACAGTGAGGTGAAAGACTGATGTAGATGAGGGAACATTGAGGTGGAAGACTGCTGTAGATGAGGGAAAACTGAGGTGGAAGACTGGTGTAGGTGAGGGAACAGTGAGGTGGAAGACTGCTGCAGATGAGGGAAAACTTAGGTGGAAGACTGGTGTAGATGAGGGAACAGTGAGGTGGAAGACTGCTGTAGCTGAGGGAACAGTGAGCTGGAAGACTGGTGTAGATGAGGGAACAGTGAGGTGGAAGACTGGTGCAGATGAGGGAACACTGAGGTAGAAGACTGGTGTAGCTGAGGGAACAGTGAGGTGCAAGACTGGTGTAGGTGAGGGAACAGTGAGGTGGAAGACTGCTGCAGATGAGGGAACAGTGAGGTGGAAGACTGCTGTAGATGAGGGAAAACTGAGGTGGAAGACTGGTGTAGGTGAGGGAACTGTGAGGTGGAAGACTGCTGTAGATGAGGGAACAGTGAGGTGGACGACTGCTGTAGATGAGGGAACAGTGAGGTGGAAGACTGCTGTAGATGAGGGAACAGTGAGGTGGACGACTGCTGTAGATGAGGGAAAACTGAGGTGGAAGACTGGTGTAGCTGAGGGAACAGTGAAGTGGAAGACTGCTGTAGATGAGGGAACAGTGAGGTGGAAGAATGCTGAAGATGAGGGAACAGTGAGGTGGAAGACTGCTGTAGATGAGGGAAAACTGAGGTGGAAGACTGGTGTAGGTGAGGGAACAGTGAGGTTGAAGACTGCTGCAAATGAGGGAACAGTGAGGTGGAAGACAGCTGCAGATGAGGGAACAGTGAGGTGGACGACTGCTGTAGATGAGGGAAAACTGAGGTGGAAGACTGGTGTAGCTGAGGGAACAGTGAAGTGGATGACTGCTGAAGATGAGGGAACAGTGAGGTGGAAGACTGCTGTAGATGAGGGAACAGTGAGGTGGAAGACTGCTGTAGATGAGGGAAAACTGTGGTGGAGACTGGTGTAGGTGAGGGAACAGTGAGGTGGAAGACTGGTGTGGATGTGGGAACAGTGAGGTGGAAGACTGGAGTAGATGAGGGATCAGTGAGGTGGAAGTCTGGTGTACGTGAGAGAACAGTGAGGTGGAAGACTGCTGTAGATGAGGGAATAATGAGGTGGAAGACTGCAGTAGGTGAGGGAAAACTGAGGTGGAAGACTGGTGTAGGTGAGGGAACAGTGAGGTGGAAGACTGCTGTAGATGAGGGAAAACTGAGGTGGAAGACTGGTGTAGGTGAGGGAACAGTGAGGTGGAAGACTGCTGTAGATGAGGGAATAATGAGGTGGAAGACTGCAGTAGGTGAGGGAAAACTGAGGTTGAAGACTGGTGTAGGTGAGGGAACAGTAAGTTGGAAGACTGCTGTTGATGAGGGAAAACTGAGGTGGAAGACTGGTGTAGGTGAGGGAACAGTGAGGTGAACGACTGCTGTAGATGAGGGAACATTGAGGTGGAAGACTGCTGTAGATGAGAGAACAGTGAGGTGGAATACTGGTGAAGATGAGGGAACAGTCAGGTGGCAGACTGGTGTAGATGACGGATCAGTGAGGTGGAAGACTGGTGTAGATGAGGGAACAGTGAGGTGGAAGAATGCTGTAGATGAGGGAAAAGTGAGGTGGAAGACTGGTGTAGGTCAGGGAACAGTGAGGTGGAAGACTGCTGCAAATGAGGGAACAGTGAGGTGGAAGACTGCTGCAGATGAGGGAAAACTTAGGTGGAAGACTGGTGTAGGTGAGGGAACAGTGAGGTGGAAGACTGCTGTAGATGAGGGAACAGTGAGCTGGAAGACTGGTGTAGATGAGGGAACAGTGAAGTGGAAGACTGGTGCAGATGAGGGAACAGTGAGGTAGAAGACTGGTTTAGCTGAGGGAACAGTGAGGTGAAAGACTGGTGTAAATGAGGGAACAGTGAGGTAGAAGACTGGTGTAGCTGAGGGAACAGTGAGGTGGAAGACAGCCGTGGATGAGGGAAAACTGAGGTGGAAGACTGGTGCAGATGAGGGAATAGTGAGGTGAAAAATGCTGTTGATTAGGTATCAGTGAGGTGGAAGAGTGGTGTTGGTGAGAGAAGAGTGAAGTGGAACACCACTGTAGATGAGGGAAAGTGAAGTGGAAGACAGGTGAATTTTATGGGACAGTGAGGTGGAAGACTGCTGTAGATGAGGAAAAACTGAGGTGGAAGACTGGTGTAGGTGAGGGAACAGTGAGGTGAAAGACTGGTGCAGATGAGGGAACAGTGAGGTGTCGGACTGGTGTAGATGAGGGAACAGTGAGGTGGAAGACTGGTGTAGATGAGGGAACAGTGAGGTGGAAGACTGCTGTAGATGAGGGAAAACTGAGGTGGAAGACTGGTGTAGGTGAGGGAACAGTGAGGTGGAAGACTGGTGTAGGTGAGGGAACAGTGAGGTGGAAGACTGGTGTAGATGATGGATCACTGAGGTGGATAACTGGTGTAGGTGAGGGAACAGTGAGGTGGAAGACTGCTGCAGATGAGGGAACAGTGAGGTGGAAGACTGCTGTAGATGAGGGAAAACTGAGGTGGAAGACTGGTGTAGGTGGGGGAACAGTGAGGTGGAAGACTGGTGTAGATGAGGGATCAGTGACGTGGATGACTGGTGTAGGTGAGGGAACAGTGAGGTGGAAGACTGCTGTAGATGAGGGAAAACTGAGGTGGAAGACTGGTGTAGGTGAGGGAACAGTGAGTTGGAAGACTGCTGTAGATGAGGGAACAGTGAGGTGGACGACTGCTGTAGATGAGGCAAAACTGAGGTGGAAGACTGGTGTAGCTGAGGGAACAGTGAGGTGGAAAACTGCTGTAGATGAGGGAACAGTGAGGTGGAAGACTGGTGTAGTTGAGGGAACAGTGAGCTGGAAGACTGGTGTAGATGAGGGAACAGTGAGGTGGAAGACTGGTGCCGAAGAGGGAACACTGAGGTAGAAGACTGGTGTAGCTGAGGGAACAGTGAGGTGCAAGACTGGTGTAGGTGAGGGAACAGTGAGGTGGAAGACTGCTGCAGATGAGGGAACAGTGAGGTGGAAGACTGCTGTAGATGAGGGAAAACTGAGGTGGAAGACTGGTGTAGGTGAGGGAACTGTGAGGTGGAAGACTGCTGTAGATGAGGGAACAGTGAGGTGGACGACTGCTGTAGATGAGGGAACAGTGAGGTGGAAGACTGCTGTAGATGAGGGAACAGTGAGGTGGACGACTGCTGTAGATGAGGGAAAACTGAGGTGGAAGACTGGTGTAGCTGAGGGAACAGTGAAGTGGAAGACTGCTGTAGATGAGGGAACAGTGAGGTGGAAGAATGCTGAAGATGAGGGAACAGTGAGGTGGAAGACTGCTGTAGATGAGGGAAAACTGAGGTGGAAGACTGGTGTAGGTGAGGGAACAGTGAGGTTGAAGACTGCTGCAAATGAGGGAACAGTGAGGTGGAAGACAGCTGCAGATGAGGGAACAGTGAGGTGGACGACTGCTGTAGATGAGGGAAAACTGAGGTGGAAGACTGGTGTAGCTGAGGGAACAGTGAAGTGGAAGACTGCTGAAGATGAGGGAACAGTGAGGTGGAAGACTGCTGTAGATGAGGGAACAGTGAGGTGGAAGACTGCTGTAGATGAGGGAAAACTGTGGTGGAGACTGGTGTAGGTGAGGGAACAGTGAGGTGGAAGACTGGTGTGGATGTGGGAACAGTGAGGTGGAAGACTGGGGTAGATGAGGGATCAGTGAGGTGGAAGTCTGGTGTACGTGAGAGAACAGTGAGGTGGAAGACTGCTGTAGAAGAGGGAATAATGAGGTGGAAGACTGCAGTAGGTGAGGGAAAACTGAGGTGGAAGACTGGTGTAGGTGAGGGAACAGTGAGGTGGAAGACTGCTGTAGATGAGGGAAAACTGAGGTGGAAGACTGGTGTAGGTGAGGGAACAGTGAGGTGGAAGACTGCTGTAGATGAGGGAATAATGAGGTGGAAGACTGCAGTAGGTGAGGGAAAACTGAGGTTGAAGACTGGTGTAGGTGAGGGAACAGTAAGTTGGAAGACTGCTGTTGATGAGGGAAAACTGAGGTGGAAGACTGGTGTAGGTGAGGGAACAGTGAGGTGAACGACTGCTGTAGATGAGGGAACATTGAGGTGGAAGACTGCTGTAGATGAGGGAACAGTGAGGTGGAATACTGGTGAAGATGAGGGAACAGTCAGGTGGCAGACTGGTGTAGATGACGGATCAGTGAGGTGGAAGACTGGTGTAGATGAGGGAACAGTGAGGTGGAAGACTGCTGTAGATGAGGGAAAAGTGAGGTGGAAGACTGGTGTAGGTCAGGGAACAGTGAGGTGGAAGACTGCTGCAAATGAGGGAACAGTGAGGTGGAAGACTGCTGCAGATGAGGGAAAACTTAGGTGGAAGACTGGTGCAGGTGAGGGAACAGTGAGGTGGAAGACTGCTGTAGATGAGGGAACAGTGAGCTGGAAGACTGGTGTAGATGAGGGAACAGTGAAGTGGAAGACTGGTGCAGATGAGGGAACAGTGAGGTAGAAGACTGGTGTAGGTGAGGGAACAGTGAGGTGGAAGACTGCTGTAGATGAGGGAAAACTGAGGTGGAAGACTGGTGTAGGTGAGGGAACAGTGAGGTGGAAGACTGCTGTAGATGAGGGAATAATGAGGTGGAAGACTGCAGTAGGTGAGGGAAAACTGAGGTGGAAGACTGGTGTAGGTGAGGGAACAGTAAGTTGGAAGACTGCTGTTGATGAGGGAAAACTGAGGTGGAAGACTGGTGTAGGTGAGGGAACAGTGAGGTGAAAAACTGATGTAGATGAGGGAACATTGAGGTGGAAGACTGCTGTAGATGAGGGAAAACTGAGGTGGAAGACTGGTGTAGGTGAGGGAACAGTGAGGTGGAAGACTGCTGCAGATGAGGGAAAACTTAGGTGGAAGACTGGTGTAGATGAGGGAACAGTGAGGTGGAAGACTGCTGTAGCTGAGGGAACAGTGAGCTGGAAGACTGGTGTAGATGAGGGAACAGTGAGGTGGAAGACTGGTGCAGATGAGGGAACACTGAGGTAGAAGACTGGTGTAGCTGAGGGAACAGTGAGGTGCAAGACTGGTGTAGGTGAGGGAACAGTGAGGTGGAAGACTGCTGCAGATGAGGGAACAGTGAGGTGGAAGACTGCTGTAGATGAGGGAAAACTGAGGTGGAAGACTGGTGTAGGTGAGGGAACTGTGAGGTGGAAGACTGCTGTAGATGAGGGAACAGTGAGGTGGACGACTGCTGTAGATGAGGGAACAGTGAGGTGGAAGACTGCTGTAGATGAGGGAACAGTGAGGTGGACGACTGCTGTAGATGAGGGAAAACTGAGGTGGAAGACTGGTGTAGCTGAGGGAACAGTGAAGTGGAAGACTGCTGTAGATGAGGGAACAGTGAGGTGGAAGAATGCTGAAGATGAGGGAACAGTGAGGTGGAAGACTGCTGTAGATGAGGGAAAACTGAGGTGGAAGACTGGTGTAGGTGAGGGAACAGTGAGGTTGAAGACTGCTGCAAATGAGGGAACAGTGAGGTGGAAGACTGCTGCAGATGAGGGAAAACTTAGGTGGAAGACTGGTGTAGATGAGGGAACAGTGAGGTGGAAGACTGCTGTAGCTGAGGGAACAGTGAGCTGGAAGACTGGTGTAGATGAGGGAACAGTGAGGTGGAAGACTGGTGCAGATGAGGGAACACTGAGGTAGAAGACTGGTGTAGCTGAGGGAACAGTGAGGTGCAAGACTGGTGTAGGTGAGGGAACAGTGAGGTGGAAGACTGCTGTAGATGAGGGAAAACTGAGGTGGAAGACTGGTGTAGGTGAGGGAACTGTGAGGTGGAAGACTGCTGTAGATGAGGGAACAGTGAGGTGGACGACTGCTGTAGATGAGGGAACAGTGAGGTGGAAGACTGCTGTAGATGAGGGAACAGTGAGGTGGACGACTGCTGTAGATGAGGGAAAACTGAGGTGGAAGACTGGTGTAGCTGAGGGAACAGTGAAGTGGAAGACTGCTGTAGATGAGGGAACAGTGAGGTGGAAGAATGCTGAAGATGAGGGAACAGTGAGGTGGAAGACTGCTGTAGATGAGGGAAAACTGAGGTGGAAGACTGCTGTAGGTGAGGGAACAGTGAGGTTGAAGACTGCTGCAAATGAGGGAACAGTGAGGTGGAAGACAGCTGCAGATGAGGGAACAGTGAGGTGGAAGACAGCTGCAGATGAGGGAACAGTGAGGTGGACGACTGCTGTAGATGAGGGAAAACTGAGGTGGAAGACTGGTGTAGCTGAGGGAACAGTGAAGTGGAAGACTGCTGTAGATGAGGGAACAGTGAGGTGGAAGACTGCTGTAGATGAGGGAAAACTGTGGTGGAGACTGGTGTAGGTGAGGGAACAGTGAGGTGGAAGACTGGTGTGGATGTGGGAACAGTGAGGTGGAAGACTGGAGTAGATGAGGGATCAGTGAGGTGGAAGTCTGGTGTACGTGAGAGAACAGTGAGGTGGAAGACTGCTGTAGATGAGGGAATAATGAGGTGGAAGACTGCAGTAGGTGAGGGAAAACTGAGGTGGAAGACTGGTGTAGGTGAGGGAACAGTGAGGTGGAAGACTGCTGTAGATGAGGGAAAACTGAGGTGGAAGACTGGTGTAGGTGAGGGAACAGTGAGGTGGAAGACTGGTGTGGATGTGGGAACAGTGAGGTGGAAGACTGGAGTAGATGAGGGATCAGTGAGGTGGAAGTCTGGTGTACGTGAGAGAACAGTGAGGTGGAAGACTGCTGTAGATGAGGGAATAATGAGGTGGAAGACTGCAGTAGGTGAGGGAAAACTGAGGTGGAAGACTGGTGTAGGTGAGGGAACAGTGAGGTGGAAGACTGCTGTAGATGAGGGAAAACTGAGGTGGAAGACTGGTGTAGGTGAGGGAACTGTGAGGTGGAAGACTGCTGTAGATGAGGGAATAATGAGGTGGAAGACTGCAGTAGGTGAGGGAAAACTGAGGTTGAAGACTGGTGTAGGTGAGGGAACAGTAAGTTGGAAGACTGCTGTTGATGAGGGAAAACTGAGGTGGAAGACTGGTGTAGGTGAGGGAACAGTGAGGTGAACGACTGCTGTAGATGAGGGAACATTGAGGTGGAAGACTGCTGTAGATGAGGGAACAGTGAGGTGGAATACTGGTGAAGATGAGGGAACAGTCAGGTGGCAGACTGGTGTAGATGACGGATCAGTGAGGTGGAAGACTGGTGTAGATGAGGGAACAGTGAGGTGGAAGACTGCTGTAGATGAGGGAAAAGTGAGGTGGAAGACTGGTGTAGGTCAGGGAACAGTGAGGTGGAAGACTGCTGCAAATGAGGGAACAGTGAGGTGGAAGACTGCTGCAGATGAGGGAAAACTTAGGTGGAAGACTGGTGTAGGTGAGGGAACAGTGAGGTGGAAGACTGCTGTAGATGAGGGAACAGTGAGCTGGAAGACTGGTGTAGATGAGGGAACAGTGAAGTGGAAGACTGGTGCAGATGAGGGAACAGTGAGGTAGAAGACTGGTTTAGCTGAGGGAACAGTGAGGTGAAAGACTGGTGTAAATGAGGGAACAGTGAGGTAGAAGACTGGTGTAGCTGAGGGAACAGTGAGGTGGAAGACAGCCGTGGATGAGGGAAAACTGAGGTGGAAGACTGGTGCAGATGAGGGAATAGTGAGGTGAAAAATGCTGTTGATTAGGTATCAGTGAGGTGGAAGAGTGGTGTTGGTGAGAGAAGAGTGAAGTGGAACACCACTGTAGATGAGGGAAAGTGAAGTGGAAGACAGGTGAATTTTAGGGGACAGTGAGGTGGAAGACTGCTGTAGATGAGGAAAAACTGAGGTGGAAGACTGGTGTAGGTGAGGGAACAGTGAGGTGAAAGACTGGTGCAGATGAGGGAACAGTGAGGTGTCAGACTGGTGTAGATGAGGGAACAGTGAGGTGGAAGACTGGTGTAGATGAGGGAACAGTGAGGTGGAAGACTGCTGTAGATGAGGGAAAACTGAGGTGGAAGACTGGTGTAGGTGAGGGAACAGTGAGGTGGAAGATTGGTGTAGGTGAGGGAACAGTGAGGTGGAAGACTGGTGTAGATGATGGATCACTGAGGTGGATAACTGGTGTAGGTGAGGGAACAGTGAGGTGGAAGACTGCTGCAGATGAGGGAACAGTGAGGTGGAAGACTGCTGTAGATGAGGGAAAACTGAGGTGGAAGACTGGTGTAGGTGGGGGAACAGTGAGGTGGAAGACTGGTGTAGATGAGGGATCAGTGACGTGGATGACTGGTGTAGGTGAGGGAACAGTGAGGTGGAAGACTGCTGTAGATGAGGGAAAACTGAGGTGGAAGACTGGTGTAGGTGAGGGAACAGTGAGTTGGAAGACTGCTGTAGATGAGGGAACAGTGAGGTGGACGACTGCTGTAGATGAGGCAAAACTGAGGTGGAAGACTGGTGTAGCTGAGGGAACAGTGAGGTGGAAAACTGCTGTAGATGAGGGAACAGTGAGGTGGAAGACTGGTGTAGTTGAGGGAACAGTGAAGTGGCAGACTGCTGTAGATGAGGGAACAGTGAGGTGGAAGACTGCTGTAGCTGAGGGAACAGTGAGCTGGAAGACTGGTGTAGATGAGGGAACAGTGAGGTGGAAGACTGGTGCAGATGAGGGAACACTGAGGTAGAAGACTGGTGTAGCTGAGGGAACAGTGAGGTGCAAGACTGGTGTAGGTGAGGGAACAGTGAGGTGGAAGACTGCTGCAGACGAGGGAACAGTGAGGTGGAAGACTGCTGTAGATGAGGGAAAACTGAGGTGGAAGACTGGTGTAGGTGAGGGAACTGTGAGGTGGAAGACTGCTGTAGATGAGGGAACAGTGAGGTGGACGACTGCTGTAGATGAGGGAACAGTGAGGTGGAAGACTGCTGTAGATGAGGGAACAGTGAGGTGGACGACTGCTGTAGATGAGGGAAAACTGAGGTGGAAGACTGGTGTAGCTGAGGGAACAGTGAAGTGGAAGACTGCGGTAGATGAGGGAACAGTGAGGTGGAAGAATGCTGAAGATGAGGGAACAGTGAGGTGGAAGACTGCTGTAGATGAGGGAAAACTGAGGTGGAAGACTGGTGTAGGTGAGGGAACAGTGAGGTTGAAGACTGCTGCAAATGAGGGAACAGTGAGGTGGAAGACAGCTGCAGATGAGGGAACAGTGAGGTGGACGACTGCTGTAGATGAGGGAAAACTGAGGTGGAAGACTGGTGTAGCTGAGGGAACAGTGAAGTGGAAGACTGCTGAAGATGAGGGAACAGTGAGGTGGAAGACTGCTGTAGATGAGGGAACAGTGAGGTGGAAGACTGCTGTAGATGAGGGAAAACTGTGGTGGAGACTGGTGTAGGTGAGGGAACAGTGAGGTGGAAGTCTGGTGTACGTGAGAGAACAGTGAGGTGGAAGACTGCTGTAGATGAGGGAATAATGAGGTGGAAGACTGCAGTAGGTGAGGGAAAACTGAGGTGGAAGACTGGTGTAGGTGAGGGAACAGTGAGGTGGAAGACTGCTGTAGATGAGGGAAAACTGAGGTGGAAGACTGGTGTAGGTGAGGGAACAGTGAGGTGGAAGACTGCTGTAGATGAGGGAATAATGAGGTGGAAGACTGCAGTAGGTGAGGGAAAACTGAGGTTGAAGACTGGTGTAGGTGAGGGAACAGTAAGTTGGAAGACTGCTGTTGATGAGGGAAAACTGAGGTGGAAGACTGGTGTAGGTGAGGGAACAGTGAGGTGAACGACTGCTGTAGATGAGGGAACATTGAGGTGGAAGACTGCTGTAGATGAGGGAACAGTGAGGTGGAATACTGGTGAAGATGAGGGAACAGTCAGGTGGCAGACTGGTGTAGATGACGGATCAGTGAGGTGGAAGACTGGTGTAGATGAGGGAACAGTGAGGTGGAAGACTGCTGTAGATGAGGGAAAAGTGAGGTGGAAGACTGGTGTAGGTCAGGGAACAGTGAGGTGGAAGACTGCTGCAAATGAGGGAACAGTGAGGTGGAAGACTGCTGCAGATGAGGGAAAACTTAGGTGGAAGACTGGTGTAGATGAGGGAACAGTGAGGTGGAAGACTGCTGTAGATGAGGGAACAGTGAGCTGGAAGACTGGTGTAGATGAGGGAACAGTGAAGTGGAAGACTGGTGCAGATGAGGGAACAGTGAGGTAGAAGACTGGTGTAGGTGAGGGAACAGTGAGGTGGAAGACTGCTGTAGATGAGGGAAAACTGAGGTGGAAGACTGGTGTAGGTGAGGGAACAGTGAGGTGGAAGACTGCTGTAGATGAGGGAATAGTGAGGTGGAAGACTGCAGTAGGTGAGGGAAAACTGAGGTGGAAGACTGGTGTAGGTGAGGGAACAGTAAGTTGGAAGACTGCTGTTGATGAGGGAAAACTGAGGTGGAAGACTGGTGTAGGTGAGGGAACAGTGAGGTGAAAGACTGATGTAGATGAGGGAACATTGAGGTGGAAGACTGCTGTAGATGAGGGAAAACTGAGGTGGAAGACTGGTGTAGGTGAGGGAACAGTGAGGTGGAAGACTGCTGCAGATGAGGGAAAACTTAGGTGGAAGACTGGTGTAGATGAGGGAACAGTGAGGTGGAAGACTGCTGTAGCTGAGGGAACAGTGAGCTGGAAGACTGGTGTAGATGAGGGAACAGTGAGGTGGAAGACTGGTGCAGATGAGGGAACACTGAGGTAGAAGACTGGAGTAGCTGAGGGAACAGTGAGGTGGAATACTGGAGAAGATGAGGGAACAGTCAGGTGGCAGACTGGTGTAGATGACGGATCAGTGAGGTGGAAGACTGGTGTAGATGAGGGAACAGTGTGGTGGAAGACTGCTGTAGATGAGGGAAAAGTGAGGTGGAAGACTGGTGTAGGTCAGGGAACAGTGAGGTGGAAGACTGCTGCAAATGAGGGAACAGTGAGGTGGAAGACTGCTGCAGATGAGGGAAAACTTAGGTGGAAGACTGGTGTAGGTGAGGGAACAGTGAGGTGGAAGACTGCTGTAGATGAGGGAACAGTGAGCTGGAAGACTGGTGTAGATGAGGGAACAGTGAAGTGGAAGACTGGTGCAGATGAGGGAACAGTGAGGTAGAAGACTGGTTTAGCTGAGGGAACAGTGAGGTGAAAGACTGGTGTAAATGAGGGAACAGTGAGGTAGAAGACTGGTGTAGCTGAGGGAACAGTGAGGTGGAAGACAGCCGTGGATGAGGGAAAACTGAGGTGGAAGACTGGTGCAGATGAGGGAATAGTGAGGTGAAAAATGCTGTTGATTAGGTATCAGTGAGGTGGAAGAGTGGTGTTGGTGAGAGAAGAGTGAAGTGGAACACCACTGTAGATGAGGGAAAGTGAAGTGGAAGACAGGTGAATTTTAGGGGACAGTGAGGTGGAAGACTGCTGTAGATGAGGAAAAACTGAGGTGGAAGACTGGTGTAGGTGAGGGAACAGTGAGGTGAAAGACTGGTGCAGATGAGGGAACAGTGAGGTGTCAGACTGGTGTAGATGAGGGAACAGTGAGGTGGAAGACTGGTGTAGATGAGGGAACAGTGAGGTGGAAGACTGCTGTAGATGAGGGAAAACTGAGGTGGAAGACTAGTGTAGGTGAGGGAACAGTGAGGTGGAAGACTGGTGTAGGTGAGGGAACAGTGAGGTGGAAGACTGGTGTAGATGATGGATCACTGAGGTGGATAACTGGTGTAGGTGAGGGAACAGTGAGGTGGAAGACTGCTGCAGATGAGGGAACAGTGAGGTGGAAGACTGCTGTAGATGAGGGAAAACTGTGGTGGAGACTGGTGTAGGTGAGGGAACAGTGAGGTGGAAGACTGGTGTGGATGTGGGAACAGTGAGGTGGAAGACTGGAGTAGATGAGGGATCAGTGAGGTGGAAGTCTGGTGTACGTGAGAGAACAGTGAGGTGGAAGACTGCTGTAGATGAGGGAATAATGAGGTGGAAGACTGCAGTAGGTGAGGGAAAACTGAGGTGGAAGACTGGTGTAGGTGAGGGAACAGTGAGGTGGAAGACTGCTGTAGATGAGGGAAAACTGAGGTGGAAGACTGGTGTAGGTGAGGGAACAGTGAGGTGGAAGACTGGTGTGGATGTGGAAACAGTGAGGTGGAAGACTGGAGTAGATGAGGGATCAGTGAGGTGGAAGTCTGGTGTACGTGAGAGAACAGTGAGGTGGAAGACTGCTGTAGATGAGGGAATAATGAGGTGGAAGACTGCAGTAGGTGAGGGAAAACTGAGGTGGAAGACTGGTGTAGGTGAGGGAACAGTGAGGTGGAAGACTGCTGTAGATGAGGGAAAACTGAGGTGGAAGACTGGTGTAGGTGAGGGAACTGTGAGGTGGAAGACTGCTGTAGATGAGGGAATAATGAGGTGGAAGACTGCAGTAGGTGAGGGAAAACTGAGGTTGAAGACTGGTGTAGGTGAGGGAACAGTAAGTTGGAAGACTGCTGTTGATGAGGGAAAACTGAGGTGGAAGACTGGTGTAGGTGAGGGAACAGTGAGGTGAACGACTGCTGTAGATGAGGGAACATTGAGGTGGAAGACTGCTGTAGATGAGGGAACAGTGAGGTGGAATACTGGTGAAGATGAGGGAACAGTCAGGTGGCAGACTGGTGTAGATGACGGATCAGTGAGGTGGAAGACTGGTGTAGATGAGGGAACAGTGAGGTGGAAGACTGCTGTAGATGAGGGAAAAGTGAGGTGGAAGACTGGTGTAGGTCAGGGAACAGTGAGGTGGAAGACTGCTGCAAATGAGGGAACAGTGAGGTGGAAGACTGCTGCAGATGAGGGAAAACTTAGGTGGAAGACTGGTGTAGGTGAGGGAACAGTGAGGTGGAAGACTGCTGTAGATGAGGGAACAGTGAGCTGGAAGACTGGTGTAGATGAGGGAACAGTGAAGTGGAAGACTGGTGCAGATGAGGGAACAGTGAGGTAGAAGACTGGTTTAGCTGAGGGAACAGTGAGGTGAAAGACTGGTGTAAATGAGGGAACAGTGAGGTAGAAGACTGGTGTAGCTGAGGGAACAGTGAGGTGGAAGACAGCCGTGGATGAGGGAAAACTGAGGTGGAAGACTGGTGCAGATGAGGGAATAGTGAGGTGAAAAATGCTGTTGATTAGGTATCAGTGAGGTGGAAGAGTGGTGTTGGTGAGAGAAGAGTGAAGTGGAACACCACTGTAGATGAGGGAAAGTGAAGTGGAAGACAGGTGAATTTTAGGGGACAGTGAGGTGGAAGACTGCTGTAGATGAGGAAAAACTGAGGTGGAAGACTGGTGTAGGTGAGGGAACAGTGAGGTGAAAGACTGGTGCAGATGAGGGAACAGTGAGGTGTCAGACTGGTGTAGATGAGGGAACAGTGAGGTGGAAGACTGGTGTAGATGAGGGAACAGTGAGGTGGAAGACTGCTGTAGATGAGGGAAAACTGAGGTGGAAGACTGGTGTAGGTGAGGGAACAGTGAGGTGGAAGATTGGTGTAGGTGAGGGAACAGTGAGGTGGAAGACTGGTGTAGATGATGGATCACTGAGGTGGATAACTGGTGTAGGTGAGGGAACAGTGAGGTGGAAGACTGCTGCAGATGAGGGAACAGTGAGGTGGAAGACTGCTGTAGATGAGGGAAAACTGAGGTGGAAGACTGGTGTAGGTGGGGGAACAGTGAGGTGGAAGACTGGTGTAGATGAGGGATCAGTGACGTGGATGACTGGTGTAGGTGAGGGAACAGTGAGGTGGAAGACTGCTGTAGATGAGGGAAAACTGAGGTGGAAGACTGGTGTAGGTGAGGGAACAGTGAGTTGGAAGACTGCTGTAGATGAGGGAACAGTGAGGTGGACGACTGCTGTAGATGAGGCAAAACTGAGGTGGAAGACTGGTGTAGCTGAGGGAACAGTGAGGTGGAAAACTGCTGTAGATGAGGGAACAGTGAGGTGGAAGACTGGTGTAGTTGAGGGAACAGTGAAGTGGAAGACTGCTGTAGATGAGGGAACAGTGAGGTGGAAGACTGCTGTAGCTGAGGGAACAGTGAGCTGGAAGACTGGTGTAGATGAGGGAACAGTGAGGTGGAAGACTGGTGCAGATGAGGGAACACTGAGGTAGAAGACTGGTGTAGCTGAGGGAACAGTGAGGTGCAAGACTGGTGTAGGTGAGGGAACAGTGAGGTGGAAGACTGCTGCAGACGAGGGAACAGTGAGGTGGAAGACTGCTGTAGATGAGGGAAAACTGAGGTGGAAGACTGGTGTAGGTGAGGGAACTGTGAGGTGGAAGACTGCTGTAGATGAGGGAACAGTGAGGTGGACGACTGCTGTAGATGAGGGAACAGTGAGGTGGAAGACTGCTGTAGATGAGGGAACAGTGAGGTGGACGACTGCTGTAGATGAGGGAAAACTGAGGTGGAAGACAGGTGTAGCTGAGGGAACAGTGAAGTGGAAGACTGCTGTAGATGAGGGAACAGTGAGGTGGAAGAATGCTGAAGATGAGGGAACAGTGAGGTGGAAGACTGCTGTAGATGAGGGAAAACTGAGGTGGAAGACTGGTGTAGGTGAGGGAACAGTGAGGTTGAAGACTGCTGCAAATGAGGGAACAGTGAGGTGGAAGACAGCTGCAGATGAGGGAACAGTGAGGTGGACGACTGCTGTAGATGAGGGAAAACTGAGGTGGAAGACTGGTGTAGCTGAGGGAACAGTGAAGTGGAAGACTGCTGAAGATGAGGGAACAGTGAGGTGGAAGACTGCTGTAGATGAGGGAACAGTGAGGTGGAAGACTGCTGTAGATGAGGGAAAACTGTGGTGGAGACTGGTGTAGGTGAGGGAACAGTGAGGTGGAAGTCTGGTGTACGTGAGAGAACAGTGAGGTGGAAGACTGCTGTAGATGAGGGAATAATGAGGTGGAAGACTGCAGTAGGTGAGGGAAAACTGAGGTGGAAGACTGGTGTAGGTGAGGGAACAGTGAGGTGGAAGACTGCTGTAGATGAGGGAAAACTGAGGTGGAAGACTGGTGTAGGTGAGGGAACAGTGAGGTGGAAGACTGCTGTAGATGAGGGAATAATGAGGTGGAAGACTGCAGTAGGTGAGGGAAAACTGAGGTTGAAGACTGGTGTAGGTGAGGGAACAGTAAGTTGGAAGACTGCTGTTGATGAGGGAAAACTGAGGTGGAAGACTGGTGTAGGTGAGGGAACAGTGAGGTGAACGACTGCTGTAGATGAGGGAACATTGAGGTGGAAGACTGCTGTAGATGAGGGAACAGTGAGGTGGAATACTGGTGAAGATGAGGGAACAGTCAGGTGGCAGACTGGTGTAGATGACGGATCAGTGAGGTGGAAGACTGGTGTAGATGAGGGAACAGTGAGGTGGAAGACTGCTGTAGATGAGGGAAAAGTGAGGTGGAAGACTGGTGTAGGTCAGGGAACAGTGAGGTGGAAGACTGCTGCAAATGAGGGAACAGTGAGGTGGAAGACTGCTGCAGATGAGGGAAAACTTAGGTGGAAGACTGGTGCAGGTGAGGGAACAGTGAGGTGGAAGACTGCTGTAGATGAGGGAACAGTGAGCTGGAAGACTGGTGTAGATGAGGGAACAGTGAAGTGGAAGACTGGTGCAGATGAGGGAACAGTGAGGTAGAAGACTGGTGTAGGTGAGGGAACAGTGAGGTGGAAGACTGCTGTAGATGAGGGAAAACTGAGGTGGAAGACTGGTGTAGGTGAGGGAACAGTGAGGTGGAAGACTGCTGTAGATGAGGGAATAGTGAGGTGGAAGACTGCAGTAGGTGAGGGAAAACTGAGGTGGAAGACTGGTGTAGGTGAGGGAACAGTAAGTTGGAAGACTGCTGTTGATGAGGGAAAACTGAGGTGGAAGACTGGTGTAGGTGAGGGAACAGTGAGGTGAAAGACTGATGTAGATGAGGGAACATTGAGGTGGAAGACTGCTGTAGATGAGGGAAAACTGAGGTGGAAGACTGGTGTAGGTGAGGGAACAGTGAGGTGGAAGACTGCTGCAGATGAGGGAAAACTTAGGTGGAAGACTGGTGTAGATGAGGGAACAGTGAGGTGGAAGACTGCTGTAGCTGAGGGAACAGTGAGCTGGAAGACTGGTGTAGATGAGGGAACAGTGAGGTGGAAGACTGGTGCAGATGAGGGAACACTGAGGTAGAAGACTGGAGTAGCTGAGGGAACAGTGAGGTGGAATACTGGAGAAGATGAGGGAACAGTCAGGTGGCAGACTGGTGTAGATGACGGATCAGTGAGGTGGAAGACTGGTGTAGATGAGGGAACAGTGTGGTGGAAGACTGCTGTAGATGAGGGAAAAGTGAGGTGGAAGACTGGTGTAGGTCAGGGAACAGTGAGGTGGAAGACTGCTGCAAATGAGGGAACAGTGAGGTGGAAGACTGCTGCAGATGAGGGAAAACTTAGGTGGAAGACTGGTGTAGGTGAGGGAACAGTGAGGTGGAAGACTGCTGTAGATGAGGGAACAGTGAGCTGGAAGACTGGTGTAGATGAGGGAACAGTGAAGTGGAAGACTGGTGCAGATGAGGGAACAGTGAGGTAGAAGACTGGTTTAGCTGAGGGAACAGTGAGGTGAAAGACTGGTGTAAATGAGGGAACAGTGAGGTAGAAGACTGGTGTAGCTGAGGGAACAGTGAGGTGGAAGACAGCCGTGGATGAGGGAAAACTGAGGTGGAAGACTGGTGCAGATGAGGGAATAGTGAGGTGAAAAATGCTGTTGATTAGGTATCAGTGAGGTGGAAGAGTGGTGTTGGTGAGAGAAGAGTGAAGTGGAACACCACTGTAGATGAGGGAAAGTGAAGTGGAAGACAGGTGAATTTTAGGGGACAGTGAGGTGGAAGACTGCTGTAGATGAGGAAAAACTGAGGTGGAAGACTGGTGTAGGTGAGGGAACAGTGAGGTGAAAGACTGGTGCAGATGAGGGAACAGTGAGGTGTCAGACTGGTGTAGATGAGGGAACAGTGAGGTGGAAGACTGGTGTAGATGAGGGAACAGTGAGGTGGAAGACTGCTGTAGATGAGGGAAAACTGAGGTGGAAGACTAGTGTAGGTGAGGGAACAGTGAGGTGGAAGACTGGTGTAGGTGAGGGAACAGTGAGGTGGAAGACTGGTGTAGATGATGGATCACTGAGGTGGATAACTGGTGTAGGTGAGGGAACAGTGAGGTGGAAGACTGCTGCAGATGAGGGAACAGTGAGGTGGAAGACTGCTGTAGATGAGGGAATACTGAGGTGGAAGACTGGTGTAGGTGGGGGAACAGTGAGGTGGAAGACTGGTGTAGATGAGGGATCAGTGACGTGGATGACTGGTGTAGGTGAGGGAACAGTGAGGTGGAAGACTGCTGTAGATGAGGGAAAACTGAGGTGGAAGACTGGTGTAGGTGAGGGAACAGTGAGTTGGAAGACTGCTGTAGATGAGGGAACAGTGAGGTGGACGACTGCTGTAGATGAGGCAAAACTGAGGTGGAAGACTGGTGTAGCTGAGGGAACAGTGAGGTGGAAAACTGCTGTAGATGAGGGAACAGTGAGGTGGAAGACTGGTGTAGTTGAGGGAACAGTGAAGTGGAAGACTGCTGTAGATGAGGGAACAGTGAGGTGGAAGACTGCTGTAGATGAGGGAACAGTGAGGTGGAAGACTGCTGTAGCTGAGGGAACAGTGAGCTGGAAGACTGGTGTAGATGAGGGAACAGTGAGGTGGAAGACTGGTGCAGATGAGGGAACACTGAGGTAGAAGACTGGTGTAGCTGAGGGAACAGTGAGGTGCAAGACTGGTGTAGGTGAGGGAACAGTGAGGTGGAAGACTGCTGCAGATGAGGGAACAGTGAGGTGGAAGACTGCTGTAGATGAGGGAAAACTGAGGTGGAAGACTGGTGTAGGTGAGGGAACTGTGAGGTGGAAGACTGCTGTAGATGAGGGAACAGTGAGGTGGACGACTGCTGTAGATGAGGGAACAGTGAGGTGGAAGACTGCTGTAGATGAGGGAACAGTGAGGTGGACGACTGCTGTAGATGAGGGAAAACTGAGGTGGAAGACTGGTGTAGCTGAGGGAACAGTGAAGTGGAAGACTGCTGTAGATGAGGGAACAGTGAGGTGGAAGAATGCTGAAGATGAGGGAACAGTGAGGTGGAAGACTGCTGTAGATGAGGGAAAACTGAGGTGGAAGACTGGTGTAGGTGAGGGAACAGTGAGGTTGAAGACTGCTGCAAATGAGGGAACAGTGAGGTGGAAGACAGCTGCAGATGAGGGAACAGTGAGGTGGACGACTGCTGTAGATGAGGGAAAACTGAGGTGGAAGACTGGTGTAGCTGAGGGAACAGTGAAGTGGAAGACTGCTGAAGATGAGGGAACAGTGAGGTGGAAGACTGCTGTAGATGAGGGAACAGTGAGGTGGAAGACTGCTGTAGATGAGGGAAAACTGTGGTGGAGACTGGTGTAGGTGAGGGAACAGTGAGGTGGAAGACTGGTGTGGATGTGGGAACAGTGAGGTGGAAGACTGGGGTAGATGAGGGATCAGTGAGGTGGAAGTCTGGTGTACGTGAGAGAACAGTGAGGTGGAAGACTGCTGTAGAAGAGGGAATAATGAGGTGGAAGACTGCAGTAGGTGAGGGAAAACTGAGGTGGAAGACTGGTGTAGGTCAGGGAACAGTGAGGTGGAAGACTGCTGTAGATGAGGGAAAACTGAGGTGGAAGACTGGTGTAGGTGAGGGAACAGTGAGGTGGAAGACTGCTGTAGATGAGGGAATAATGAGGTGGAAGACTGCAGTAGGTGAGGGAAAACTGAGGTTGAAGACTGGTGTAGGTGAGGGAACAGTAAGTTGGAAGACTGCTGTTGATGAGGGAAAACTGAGGTGGAAGACTGGTGTAGGTGAGGGATCAGTGAGGTGAACGACTGCTGTAGATGAGGGAACATTGAGGTGGAAGACTGCTGTAGATGAGGGAACAGTGAGGTGGAATACTGGTGAAGATGAGGGAACAGTCAGGTGGCAGACTGGTGTAGATGACGGATCAGTGAGGTGGAAGACTGGTGCAGATGAGGGAACAGTGAGGTGGAAGACTGCTGTAGATGAGGGAAAAGTGAGGTGGAAGACTGGTGTAGGTCAGGGAACAGTGAGGTGGAAGACTGCTGCAAATGAGGGAACAGTGAGGTGGAAGACTGCTGCAGATGAGGGAAAACTTAGGTGGAAGACTGGTGCAGGTGAGCGAACAGTGAGGTGGAAGACTGCTGTAGATGAGGGAACAGTGAGCTGGAAGACTGGTGTAGATGAGGGAACAGTGAAGTGGAAGACTGGTGCAGATGAGGGAACAGTGAGGTAGAAGACTGGTGTAGGTGAGGGAACAGTGAGGTGGAAGACTGCTGTAGATGAGGAAAAACTGAGGTGGAAGACTGGTGTAGGTGAGGGAACAGTGAGGTGAAAGACTGGTGCAGATGAGGGAACAGTGAGGTGTCAGACTGGTGTAGATGAGGGAACAGTGAGGTGGAAGACTGGTGTAGATGAGGGAACAGTGAGGTGGAAGACTGCTGTAGATGAGGGAAAACTGAGGTGGAAGACTGGTGTAGGTGAGGGAACAGTGAGGTGGAAGATTGGTGTAGGTGAGGGAACAGTGAGGTGGAAGACTGGTGTAGATGATGGATCACTGAGGTGGATAACTGGTGTAGGTGAGGGAACAGTGAGGTGGAAGACTGCTGCAGATGAGGGAACAGTGAGGTGGAAGACTGCTGTAGATGAGGGAAAACTGAGGTGGAAGACTGGTGTAGGTGGGGGAACAGTGAGGTGGAAGACTGGTGTAGATGAGGGATCAGTGACGTGGATGACTGGTGTAGGTGAGGGAACAGTGAGGTGGAAGACTGCTGTAGATGAGGGAAAACTGAGGTGGAAGACTGGTGTAGGTGAGGGAACAGTGAGTTGGAAGACTGCTGTAGATGAGGGAACAGTGAGGTGGACGACTGCTGTAGATGAGGCAAAACTGAGGTGGAAGACTGGTGTAGCTGAGGGAACAGTGAGGTGGAAAACTGCTGTAGATGAGGGAACAGTGAGGTGGAAGACTGGTGTAGTTGAGGGAACAGTGAAGTGGAAGACTGCTGTAGATGAGGGAACAGTGAGGTGGAAGACTGCTGTAGCTGAGGGAACAGTGAGCTGGAAGACTGGTGTAGATGAGGGAATAGTGAGGTGGAAGACTGGTGCAGATGAGGGAACACTGAGGTAGAAGACTGGTGTAGCTGAGGGAACAGTGAGGTGCAAGACTGGTGTAGGTGAGGGAACAGTGAGGTGGAAGACTGCTGCAGACGAGGGAACAGTGAGGTGGAAGACTGCTGTAGATGAGGGAAAACTGAGGTGGAAGACTGGTGTAGGTGAGGGAACTGTGAGGTGGAAGACTGCTGTAGATGAGGGAACAGTGAGGTGGACGACTGCTGTAGATGAGGGAACAGTGAGGTGGAAGACTGCTGTAGATGAGGGAACAGTGAGGTGGACGACTGCTGTAGATGAGGGAAAACTGAGGTGGAAGACTGGTGTAGCTGAGGGAACAGTGAAGTGGAAGACTGCTGTAGATGAGGGAACAGTGAGGTGGAAGAATGCTGAAGATGAGGGAACAGTGAGGTGGAAGACTGCTGTAGATGAGGGAAAACTGAGGTGGAAGACTGGTGTAGGTGAGGGAACAGTGAGGTTGAAGACTGCTGCAAATGAGGGAACAGTGAGGTGGAAGACAGCTGCAGATGAGGGAACAGTGAGGTGGACGACTGCTGTAGATGAGGGAAAACTGAGGTGGAAGACTGGTGTAGCTGAGGGAACAGTGAAGTGGAAGACTGCTGAAGATGAGGGAACAGTGAGGTGGAAGACTGCTGTAGATGAGGGAACAGTGAGGTGGAAGACTGCTGTAGATGAGGGAAAACTGTGGTGGAGACTGGTGTAGGTGAGGGAACAGTGAGGTGGAAGTCTGGTGTACGTGAGAGAACAGTGAGGTGGAAGACTGCTGTAGATGAGGGAATAATGAGGTGGAAGACTGCAGTAGGTGAGGGAAAACTGAGGTGGAAGACTGGTGTAGGTGAGGGAACAGTGAGGTGGTAGACTGCTGTAGATGAGGGAAAACTGAGGTGGAAGACTGGTGTAGGTGAGGGAACAGTGAGGTGGAAGACTGCTGTAGATGAGGGAATAATGAGGTGGAAGACTGCAGTAGGTGAGGGAAAACTGAGGTTGAAGACTGGTGTAGGTGAGGGAACAGTAAGTTGGAAGACTGCTGTTGATGAGGGAAAACTGAGGTGGAAGACTGGTGTAGGTGAGGGAACAGTGAGGTGAACGACTGCTGTAGATGAGGGAACATTGAGGTGGAAGACTGCTGTAGATGAGGGAACAGTGAGGTGGAATACTGGTGAAGATGAGGGAACAGTCAGGTGGCAGACTGGTGTAGATGACGGATCAGTGAGGTGGAAGACTGGTGTAGATGAGGGAACAGTGAGGTGGAAGACTGCTGTAGATGAGGGAAAAGTGAGGTGGAAGACTGGTGTAGGTCAGGGAACAGTGAGGTGGAAGACTGCTGCAAATGAGGGAACAGTGAGGTGGAAGACTGCTGCAGATGAGGGAAAACTTAGGTGGAAGACTGGTGCAGGTGAGGGAACAGTGAGGTGGAAGACTGCTGTAGATGAGGGAACAGTGAGCTGGAAGACTGGTGTAGATGAGGGAACAGTGAAGTGGAAGACTGGTGCAGATGAGGGAACAGTGAGGTAGAAGACTGGTGTAGGTGAGGGAACAGTGAGGTGGAAGACTGCTGTAGATGAGGGAAAACTGAGGTGGAAGACTGGTGTAGGTGAGGGAACAGTGAGGTGGAAGACTGCTGTAGATGAGGGAATAGTGAGGTGGAAGACTGCAGTAGGTGAGGGAAAACTGAGGTGGAAGACTGGTGTAGGTGAGGGAACAGTAAGTTGGAAGACTGCTGTTGATGAGGGAAAACTGAGGTGGAAGACTGGTGTAGGTGAGGGAACAGTGAGGTGAAAGACTGATGTAGATGAGGGAACATTGAGGTGGAAGACTGCTGTAGATGAGGGAAAACTGAGGTGGAAGACTGGTGTAGGTGAGGGAACAGTGAGGTGGAAGACTGCTGCAGATGAGGGAAAACTTAGGTGGAAGACTGGTGTAGATGAGGGAACAGTGAGGTGGAAGACTGCTGTAGCTGAGGGAACAGTGAGCTGGAAGACTGGTGTAGATGAGGGAACAGTGAGGTGGAAGACTGGTGCAGATGAGGGAACACTGAGGTAGAAGACTGGAGTAGCTGAGGGAACAGTGAGGTGGAATACTGGAGAAGATGAGGGAACAGTCAGGTGGCAGACTGGTGTAGATGACGGATCAGTGAGGTGGAAGACTGGTGTAGATGAGGGAACAGTGTGGTGGAAGACTGCTGTAGATGAGGGAAAAGTGAGGTGGAAGACTGGTGTAGGTCAGGGAACAGTGAGGTGGAAGACTGCTGCAAATGAGGGAACAGTGAGGTGGAAGACTGCTGCAGATGAGGGAAAACTTAGGTGGAAGACTGGTGTAGGTGAGGGAACAGTGAGGTGGAAGACTGCTTCAGATGAGGGAACAGTGAGCTGGAAGACTGGTGTAGATGAGGGAACAGTGAAGTGGAAGACTGGTGCAGATGAGGGAACAGTGAGGTAGAAGACTGGTTTAGCTGAGGGAACAGTGAGGTGAAAGACTGGTGTAAATGAGGGAACAGTGAGGTAGAAGACTGGTGTAGCTGAGGGAACAGTGAGGTGGAAGACAGCCGTGGATGAGGGAAAACTGAGGTGGAAGACTGGTGCAGATGAGGGAATAGTGAGGTGAAAAATGCTGTTGATTAGGTATCAGTGAGGTGGAAGAGTGGTGTTGGTGAGAGAAGAGTGAAGTGGAACACCACTGTAGATGAGGGAAAGTGAAGTGGAAGACAGGTGAATTTTAGGGGACAGTGAGGTGGAAGACTGCTGTAGATGAGGAAAAACTGAGGTGGAAGACTGGTGTAGGTGAGGGAACAGTGAGGTGAAAGACTGGTGCAGATGAGGGAACAGTGAGGTGTCAGACTGGTGTAGATGAGGGAACAGTGAGGTGGAAGACTGGTGTAGATGAGGGAACAGTGAGGTGGAAGACTGCTGTAGATGAGGGAAAACTGAGGTGGAAGACTGGTGTAGGTGAGGGAACAGTGAGGTGGAAGACTGGTGTAGGTGAGGGAACAGTGAGGTGGAAGACTGGTGTAGATGATGGATCACTGAGGTGGATAACTGGTGTAGGTGAGGGAACAGTGAGGTGGAAGACTGCTGCAGATGAGGGAACAGTGAGGTGGAAGACTGCTGTAGATGAGGGAATACTGAGGTGGAAGATTGGTGTAGGTGGGGGAACAGTGAGGTGGAAGACTGGTGTAGATGAGGGATCAGTGACGTGGATGACTGGTGTAGGTGAGGGAACAGTGAGGTGGAAGACTGCTGTAGATGAGGGAAAACTGAGGTGGAAGACTGGTGTAGGTGAGGGAACAGTGAGTTGGAAGACTGCTGTAGATGAGGGAACAGTGAGGTGGACGACTGCTGTAGATGAGGCAAAACTGAGGTGGAAGACTGGTGTAGCTGAGGGAACAGTGAGGTGGAAAACTGCTGTAGATGAGGGAACAGTGAGGTGGAAGACTGGTGTAGTTGAGGGAACAGTGAAGTGGAAGACTGCTGTAGATGAGGGAACAGTGAGGTGGAAGACTGCTGTAGATGAGGGAACAGTGAGGTGGAAGACTGCTGTAGCTGAGGGAACAGTGAGCTGGAAGACTGGTGTAGATGAGGGAACAGTGAGGTGGAAGACTGGTGCAGATGAGGGAACACTGAGGTAGAAGACTGGTGTAGCTGAGGGAACAGTGAGGTGCAAGACTGGTGTAGGTGAGGGAACAGTGAGGTGGAAGACTGCTGCAGATGAGGGAACAGTGAGGTGGAAGACTGCTGTAGATGAGGGAAAACTGAGGTGGAAGACTGGTGTAGGTGAGGGAACTGTGAGGTGGAAGACTGCTGTAGATGAGGGAACAGTGAGGTGGACGACTGCTGTAGATGAGGGAACAGTGAGGTGGAAGACTGCTGTAGATGAGGGAACAGTGAGGTGGACGACTGCTGTAGATGAGGGAAAACTGAGGTGGAAGACTGGTGTAGCTGAGGGAACAGTGAAGTGGAAGACTGCTGTAGATGAGGGAACAGTGAGGTGGAAGAATGCTGAAGATGAGGGAACAGTGAGGTGGAAGACTGCTGTAGATGAGGGAAAACTGAGGTGGAAGACTGGTGTAGGTGAGGGAACAGTGAGGTTGAAGACTGCTGCAAATGAGGGAACAGTGAGGTGGAAGACAGCTGCAGATGAGGGAACAGTGAGGTGGACGACTGCTGTAGATGAGGGAAAACTGAGGTGGAAGACTGGTGTAGCTGAGGGAACAGTGAAGTGGAAGACTGCTGAAGATGAGGGAACAGTGAGGTGGAAGACTGCTGTAGATGAGGGAACAGTGAGGTGGAAGACTGCTGTAGATGAGGGAAAACTGTGGTGGAGACTGGTGTAGGTGAGGGAACAGTGAGGTGGAAGACTGGTGTGGATGTGGGAACAGTGAGGTGGAAGACTGGGGTAGATGAGGGATCAGTGAGGTGGAAGTCTGGTGTACGTGAGAGAACAGTGAGGTGGAAGACTGCTGTAGAAGAGGGAATAATGAGGTGGAAGACTGCAGTAGGTGAGGGAAAACTGAGGTGGAAGACTGGTGTAGGTGAGGGAACAGTGAGGTGGAAGACTGCTGTAGATGAGGGAAAACTGAGGTGGAAGACTGGTGTAGGTGAGGGAACAGTGAGGTGGAAGACTGCTGTAGATGAGGGAATAATGAGGTGGAAGACTGCAGTAGGTGAGGGAAAACTGAGGTTGAAGACTGGTGTAGGTGAGGGAACAGTAAGTTGGAAGACTGCTGTTGATGAGGGAAAACTGAGGTGGAAGACTGGTGTAGGTGAGGGATCAGTGAGGTGAACGACTGCTGTAGATGAGGGAACATTGAGGTGGAAGACTGCTGTAGATGAGGGAACAGTGAGGTGGAATACTGGTGAAGATGAGGGAACAGTCAGGTGGCAGACTGGTGTAGATGACGGATCAGTGAGGTGGAAGACTGGTGCAGATGAGGGAACAGTGAGGTGGAAGACTGCTGTAGATGAGGGAAAAGTGAGGTGGAAGACTGGTGTAGGTCAGGGAACAGTGAGGTGGAAGACTGCTGCAAATGAGGGAACAGTGAGGTGGAAGACTGCTGCAGATGAGGGAAAACTTAGGTGGAAGACTGGTGCAGGTGAGGGAACAGTGAGGTGGAAGACTGCTGTAGATGAGGGAACAGTGAGCTGGAAGACTGGTGTAGATGAGGGAACAGTGAAGTGGAAGACTGGTGCAGATGAGGGAACAGTGAGGTAGAAGACTGGTGTAGGTGAGGGAACAGTGAGGTGGAAGACTGCTGTAGATGAGGGAAAACTGAGGTGGAAGACTGGTGTAGGTGAGGGAACAGTGAGGTGGAAGACTGCTGTAGATGAGGGAATAATGAGGTGGAAGACTGCAGTAGGTGAGGGAAAACTGAGGTGGAAGACTGGTGTAGGTGAGGGAACAGTAAGTTGGAAGACTGCTGTTGATGAGGGAAAACTGAGGTGGAAGACTGGTGTAGGTGAGGGAACAGTGAGGTGAAAGACTGATGTAGATGAGGGAACATTGAGGTGGAAGACTGCTGTAGATGAGGGAAAACTGAGGTGGAAGACTGGTGTAGGTGAGGGAACAGTGAGGTGGAAGACTGCTGCAGATGAGGGAAAACTTAGGTGGAAGACTGGTGTAGATGAGGGAACAGTGAGGTGGAAGACTGGTGTAGCTGAGGGAACAGTGAGCTGGAAGACTGGTGTAGATGAGGGAACAGTGAGGTGGAAGACTGGTGCAGATGAGGGAACACTGAGGTAGAAGACTGGTGTAGCTGAGGGAACAGTGAGGTGCAAGACTGGTGTAGGTGAGGGAACAGTGAGGTGGAAGACTGCTGCAGATGAGGGAACAGTGAGGTGGAAGACTGCTGTAGATGAGGGAAAACTGAGGTGGAAGACTGGTGTAGGTGAGGGAACTGTGAGGTGGAAGACTGCTGTAGATGAGGGAACAGTGAGGTTTACGACTGCTGTAGATGAGGGAACAGTGAGGTGGAAGACTGCTGTAGATGAAGGAACAGTGAGGTGGACGACTGCTGTAGATGAGGGAAAACTGAGGTGGAAGACTGGTGTAGCTGAGGGAACAGTGAAGTGGAAGACTGCTGTAGATGAGGGAACAGTGAGGTGGAAGAATGCTGAAGATGAGGGAACAGTGAGGTGGAAGACTGCTGTAGATGAGGGAAAACTGAGGTGGAAGACTGGTGTAGGTGAGGGAACAGTGAGGTTGAAGACTGCTGCAAATGAGGGAACAGTGAGGTGGAAGACTGCTGCAGATGAGGGAAAACTTAGGTGGAAGACTGGTGTAGATGAGGGAACAGTGAGGTGGAAGACTGCTGTAGCTGAGGGAACAGTGAGCTGGAAGACTGGTGTAGATGAGGGAACAGTGAGGTGGAAGACTGGTGCAGATGAGGGAACACTGAGGTAGAAGACTGGTGTAGCTGAGGGAACAGTGAGGTGCAAGACTGGTGTAGGTGAGGGAACAGTGAGGTGGAAGACTGCTGCAGATGAGGGAACAGTGAGGTGGAAGACTGCTGTAGATGAGGGAAAACTGAGGTGGAAGACTGGTGTAGGTGAGGGAACTGTGAGGTGGAAGACTGCTGTAGATGAGGGAACAGTGAGGTGGACGACTGCTGTAGATGAGGGAACAGTGAGGTGGAAGACTGCTGTAGATGAGGGAACAGTGAGGTGGACGACTGCTGTAGATGAGGGAAAACTGAGGTGGAAGACTGGTGTAGCTGAGGGAACAGTGAAGTGGAAGACTGCTGTAGATGAGGGAACAGTGAGGTGGAAGAATGCTGAAGATGAGGGAACAGTGAGGTGGAAGACTGCTGTAGATGAGGGAAAACTGAGGTGGAAGACTGGTGTAGGTGAGGGAACAGTGAGGTTGAAGACTGCTGCAAATGAGGGAACAGTGAGGTGGAAGACAGCTGCAGATGAGGGAACAGTGAGGTGGACGACTGCTGTAGATGAGGGAAAACTGAGGTGGAAGACTGGTGTAGCTGAGGGAACAGTGAAGTGGAAGACTGCTGTAGATGAGGGAACAGTGAGGTGGAAGACTGCTGTAGATGAGGGAACAGTGAGGTGGAAGACTGCTGTAGATGACGGAAAACTGTGGTGGAGACTGGTGTAGGTGAGGGAACAGTGAGGTGGAAGACTGGTGTGGATGTGGGAACAGTGAGGTGGAAGTCTGGTGTACGTGAGAGAACAGTGAGGTGGAAGACTGCTGTAGATGAGGGAATAATGAGGTGGAATACTGGTGAAGATGAGGGAACAGTCAGGTGGCAGACTGGTGTAGATGACGGATCAGTGAGGTGGAAGACTGGTGCAGATGAGGGAACAGTGAGGTGGAAGACTGCTGTAGATGAGGGAAAAGTGAGGTGGAAGACTGGTGTAGGTCAGGGAACAGTGAGGTGGAAGACTGCTGCAAATGAGGGAACAGTGAGGTGGAAGACTGCTGCAGATGAGGGAAAACTTAGGTGGAAGACTGGTGCAGGTGAGGGAACAGTGAGGTGGAAGACTGCTGTAGATGAGGGAACAGTGAGCTGGAAGACTGGTGTAGATGAGGGAACAGTGAAGTGGAAGACTGGTGCAGATGAGGGAACAGTGAGGTAGAAGACTGGTGTAGGTGAGGGAACAGTGAGGTGGAAGACTGCTGTAGATGAGGGAAAACTGAGGTGGAAGACTGGTGTAGGTGAGGGAACAGTGAGGTGGAAGACTGCTGTAGATGAGGGAATAATGAGGTGGAAGACTGCAGTAGGTGAGGGAAAACTGAGGTGGAAGACTGGTGTAGGTGAGGGAACAGTAAGTTGGAAGACTGCTGTTGATGAGGGAAAACTGAGGTGGAAGACTGGTGTAGGTGAGGGAACAGTGAGGTGAAAGACTGATGTAGATGAGGGAACATTGAGGTGGAAGACTGCTGTAGATGAGGGAAAACTGAGGTGGAAGACTGGTGTAGGTGAGGGAACAGTGAGGTGGAAGACTGCTGCAGATGAGGGAAAACTTAGGTGGAAGACTGGTGTAGATGAGGGAACAGTGAGGTGGAAGACTGGTGTAGCTGAGGGAACAGTGAGCTGGAAGACTGGTGTAGATGAGGGAACAGTGAGGTGGAAGACTGGTGCAGATGAGGGAACACTGAGGTAGAAGACTGGTGTAGCTGAGGGAACAGTGAGGTGCAAGACTGGTGTAGGTGAGGGAACAGTGAGGTGGAAGACTGCTGCAGATGAGGGAACAGTGAGGTGGAAGACTGCTGTAGATGAGGGAAAACTGAGGTGGAAGACTGGTGTAGGTGAGGGAACTGTGAGGTGGAAGACTGCTGTAGATGAGGGAACAGTGAGGTTTACGACTGCTGTAGATGAGGGAACAGTGAGGTGGAAGACTGCTGTAGATGAAGGAACAGTGAGGTGGACGACTGCTGTAGATGAGGGAAAACTGAGGTGGAAGACTGGTGTAGCTGAGGGAACAGTGAAGTGGAAGACTGCTGTAGATGAGGGAACAGTGAGGTGGAAGAATGCTGAAGATGAGGGAACAGTGAGGTGGAAGACTGCTGTAGATGAGGGAAAACTGAGGTGGAAGACTGGTGTAGGTGAGGGAACAGTGAGGTTGAAGACTGCTGCAAATGAGGGAACAGTGAGGTGGAAGACTGCTGCAGATGAGGGAAAACTTAGGTGGAAGACTGGTGTAGATGAGGGAACAGTGAGGTGGAAGACTGCTGTAGCTGAGGGAACAGTGAGCTGGAAGACTGGTGTAGATGAGGGAACAGTGAGGTGGAAGACTGGTGCAGATGAGGGAACACTGAGGTAGAAGACTGGTGTAGCTGAGGGAACAGTGAGGTGCAAGACTGGTGTAGGTGAGGGAACAGTGAGGTGGAAGACTGCTGCAGATGAGGGAACAGTGAGGTGGAAGACTGCTGTAGATGAGGGAAAACTGAGGTGGAAGACTGGTGTAGGTGAGGGAACTGTGAGGTGGAAGACTGCTGTAGATGAGGGAACAGTGAGGTGGACGACTGCTGTAGATGAGGGAACAGTGAGGTGGAAGACTGCTGTAGATGAGGGAACAGTGAGGTGGACGACTGCTGTAGATGAGGGAAAACTGAGGTGGAAGACTGGTGTAGCTGAGGGAACAGTGAAGTGGAAGACTGCTGTAGATGAGGGAACAGTGAGGTGGAAGAATGCTGAAGATGAGGGAACAGTGAGGTGGAAGACTGCTGTAGATGAGGGAAAACTGAGGTGGAAGACTGGTGTAGGTGAGGGAACAGTGAGGTTGAAGACTGCTGCAAATGAGGGAACAGTGAGGTGGAAGACAGCTGCAGATGAGGGAACAGTGAGGTGGACGACTGCTGTAGATGAGGGAAAACTGAGGTGGAAGACTGGTGTAGCTGAGGGAACAGTGAAGTGGAAGACTGCTGTAGATGAGGGAACAGTGAGGTGGAAGACTGCTGTAGATGAGGGAACAGTGAGGTGGAAGACTGCTGTAGATGACGGAAAACTGTGGTGGAGACTGGTGTAGGTGAGGGAACAGTGAGGTGGAAGACTGGTGTGGATGTGGGAACAGTGAGGTGGAAGTCTGGTGTACGTGAGAGAACAGTGAGGTGGAAGACTGCTGTAGATGAGGGAATAATGAGGTGGAAGACTGCAGTAGGTGAGGGAAAACTGAGGTGGAAGACTGGTGTAGGTGAGGGAACAGTGAGGTGGAAGACTGCTGTAGATGAGGGAAAACTGAGGTGGAAGACTGGTGTAGGTGAGGGAACAGTGAGGTGGAAGACTGCTGTAGATGAGGGAACAGTGAGCTGGAAGACTGGTGTAGATGAGGGAACAGTGAAGTGGAAGACTGGTGCAGATGAGGGAACAGTGAGGTAGAAGACTGGTTTAGCTGAGGGAACAGTGAGGTGAAAGACTGGTGTAAATGAGGGAACAGTGAGGTAGAAGACTGGTGTAGCTGAGGGAACAGTGAGGTGGAAGACAGCCGTGGATGAGGGAAAACTGAGGTGGAAGACTGGTGCAGATGAGGGAATAGTGAGGTGAAAAATGCTGTTGATTAGGTATCAGTGAGGTGGAAGAGTGGTGTTGGTGAGAGAAGAGTGAAGTGGAACACCACTGTAGATGAGGGAAAGTGAAGTGGAAGACAGGTGAATTTTAGGGGACAGTGAGGTGGAAGACTGCTGTAGATGAGGAAAAACTGAGGTGGAAGACTGGTGTAGGTGAGGGAACAGTGAGGTGAAAGACTGGTGCAGATGAGGGAACAGTGAGGTGTCAGACTGGTGTAGATGAGGGAACAGTGAGGTGGAAGACTGGTGTAGATGAGGGAACAGTGAGGTGGAAGACTGCTGTAGATGAGGGAAAACTGAGGTGGAAGACTGGTGTAGGTGAGGGAACAGTGAGGTGGAAGACTGGTGTAGGTGAGGGAACAGTGAGGTGGAAGACTGGTGTAGATGATGGATCACTGAGGTGGATAACTGGTGTAGGTGAGGGAACAGTGAGGTGGAAGACTGCTGCAGATGAGGGAACAGTGAGGTGGAAGACTGCTGTAGATGAGGGAAAACTGAGGTGGAAGACTGGTGTAGGTGGGGGAACAGTGAGGTGGAAGACTGGTGTAGATGAGGGATCAGTGACGTGGATGACTGGTGTAGGTGAGGGAACAATGAGGTGGAAGACTGCTGTAGATGAGGGAAAACTGAGGTGGAAGACTGGTGTAGGTGAGGGAACAGTGAGTTGGAAGACTGCTGTAGATGAGGGAACAGTGAGGTGGACGACTGCTGTAGATGAGGCAAAACTGAGGTGGAAGACTGGTGTAGCTGAGGGAACAGTGAGGTGGAAAACTGCTGTAGATGAGGGAACAGTGAGGTGGAAGACTGGTGTAGTTGAGGGAACAGTGAAGTGGAAGACTGCTGTAGATGAGGGAACAGTGAGGTGGAAGACTGCTGTAGATGAGGGAACAGTGAGGTGGAAGACTGCTGTAGCTGAGGGAACAGTGAGCTGGAAGACTGGTGTAGATGAGGGAACAGTGAGGTGGAAGACTGGTGCAGATGAGGGAACACTGAGGTAGAAGACTGGTGTAGCTGAGGGAACAGTGAGGTGCAAGACTGGTGTAGGTGAGGGAACAGTGAGGTGGAAGACTGCTGCAGATGAGGGAACAGTGAGGTGGAAGACTGCTGTAGATGAGGGAAAACTGAGGTGGAAGACTGGTGTAGGTGAGGGAACTGTGAGGTGGAAGACTGCTGTAGATGAGGGAACAGTGAGGTGGACGACTGCTGTAGATGAGGGAACAGTGAGGTGGAAGACTGCTGTAGATGAGGGAACAGTGAGGTGGACGACTGCTGTAGATGAGGGAAAACTGAGGTGGAAGACTGGTGTAGCTGAGGGAACAGTGAAGTGGAAGACTGCTGTAGATGAGGGAACAGTGAGGTGGAAGAATGCTGAAGATGAGGGAACAGTGAGGTGGAAGACTGCTGTAGATGAGGGAAAACTGAGGTGGAAGACTGGTGTAGGTGAGGGAACAGTGAGGTTGAAGACTGCTGCAAATGAGGGAACAGTGAGGTGGAAGACAGCTGCAGATGAGGGAACAGTGAGGTGGACGACTGCTGTAGATGAGGGAAAACTGAGGTGGAAGACTGGTGTAGCTGAGGGAACAGTGAAGTGGAAGACTGCTGAAGATGAGGGAACAGTGAGGTGGAAGACTGCTGTAGATGAGGGAACAGTGAGGTGGAAGACTGCTGTAGATGAGGGAAAACTGTGGTGGAGACTGGTGTAGGTGAGGGAACAGTGAGGTGGAAGACTGGTGTGGATGTGGGAACAGTGAGGTGGAAGACTGGGGTAGATGAGGGATCAGTGAGGTGGAAGTCTGGTGTACGTGAGAGAACAGTGAGGTGGAAGACTGCTGTAGATGAGGGAATAATGAGGTGGAAGACTGCAGTAGGTGAGGGAAAACTGAGGTGGAAGACTGGTGTAGGTGAGGGAACAGTGAGGTGGAAGACTGCTGTAGATGAGGGAAAACTGAGGTGGAAGACTGGTGTAGGTGAGGGAACAGTGAGGTGGAAGACTGCTGTAGATGAGGGAATAATGAGGTGGAAGACTGCAGTAGGTGAGGGAAAACTGAGGTTGAAGACTGGTGTAGGTGAGGGAACAGTAAGTTGGAAGACTGCTGTTGATGAGGGAAAACTGAGGTGGAAGACTGGTGTAGGTGAGGGAACAGTGAGGTGAACGACTGCTGTAGATGAGGGAACATTGAGGTGGAAGACTGCTGTAGATGAGGGAACAGTGAGGTGGAATACTGGTGAAGATGAGGGAACAGTCAGGTGGCAGACTGGTGTAGATGACAGATCAGTGAGGTGGAAGACTGGTGTAGATGAGGGAACAGTGAGGTGGAAGACTGCTGTAGATGAGGGAAAAGTGAGGTGGAAGACTGGTGTAGGTCAGGGAACAGTGAGGTGGAAGACTGCTGCAAATGAGGGAACAGTGAGGTGGAAGACTGCTGCAGATGAGGGAAAACTTAGGTGGAAGACTGGTGCAGGTGAGGGAACAGTGAGGTGGAAGACTGCTGTAGATGAGGGAACAGTGAGCTGGAAGACTGGTGTAGATGAGGGAACAGTGAAGTGGAAGACTGCTGTAGATGAGGGAACAGTGAGGTGGAAGAATGCTGAAGATGAGGGAACAGTGAGGTGGAAGACTGCTGTAGATGAGGGAAAACTGAGGTGGAAGACTGGTGTAGGTGAGGGAACAGTGAGGTTGAAGACTGCTGCAAATGAGGGAACAGTGAGGTGGAAGACTGCTGCAGATGAGGGAAAACTTAGGTGGAAGACTGGTGTAGATGAGGGAACAGTGAGGTGGAAGACTGCTGTAGCTGAGGGAACAGTGAGCTGGAAGACTGGTGTAGATGAGGGAACAGTGAGGTGGAAGACTGGTGCAGATGAGGGAACACTGAGGTAGAAGACTGGTGTAGCTGAGGGAACAGTGAGGTGCAAGACTGGTGTAGGTGAGGGAACAGTGAGGTGGAAGACTGCTGCAGATGAGGGAACAGTGAGGTGGAAGACTGCTGTAGATGAGGGAAAACTGAGGTGGAAGACTGGTGTAGGTGAGGGAACTGTGAGGTGGAAGACTGCTGTAGATGAGGGAACAGTGAGGTGGACGACTGCTGTAGATGAGGGAACAGTGAGGTGGAAGACTGCTGTAGATGAGGGAACAGTGAGGTGGACGACTGCTGTAGATGAGGGAAAACTGAGGTGGAAGACTGGTGTAGCTGAGGGAACAGTGAAGTGGAAGACTGCTGTAGATGAGGGAACAGTGAGGTGGAAGAATGCTGAAGATGAGGGAACAGTGAGGTGGAAGACTGCTGTAGATGAGGGAAAACTGAGGTGGAAGACTGGTGTAGGTGAGGGAACAGTGAGGTTGAAGACTGCTGCAAATGAGGGAACAGTGAGGTGGAAGACAGCTGCAGATGAGGGAACAGTGAGGTGGACGACTGCTGTAGATGAGGGAAAACTGAGGTGGAAGACTGGTGTAGCTGAGGGAACAGTGAAGTGGAAGACTGCTGTAGATGAGGGAACAGTGAGGTGGAAGACTGCTGTAGATGAGGGAACAGTGAGGTGGAAGACTGCTGTAGATGAGGGAAAACTGTGGTGGAGACTGGTGTAGGTGAGGGAACAGTGAGGTGGAAGACTGGTGTGGATGTGGGAACAGTGAGGTGGAAGTCTGGTGTACGTGAGAGAACAGTGAGGTGGAAGACTGCTGTAGATGAGGGAATAATGAGGTGGAAGACTGCAGTAGGTGAGGGAAAACTGAGGTGGAAGACTGGTGTAGGTGAGGGAACAGTGAGGTGGAAGACTGCTGTAGATGAGGGAAAACTGAGGTGGAAGACTGGTGTAGGTGAGGGAACAGTGAGGTGGAAGACTGCTGTAGATGAGGGAATAATGAGGTGGAAGACTGCAGTAGGTGAGGGAAAACTGAGGTTGAAGACTGGTGTAGGTGAGGGAACAGTAAGTTGGAAGACTGCTGTTGATGAGGGAAAACTGAGGTGGAAGACTGGTGTAGGTGAGGGAACAGTGAGGTGAACGACTGCTGTAGATGAGGGAACATTGAGGTGGAAGACTGCTGTAGATGAGGGAACAGTGAGGTGGAATACTGGTGAAGATGAGGGAACAGTCAGGTGGCAGACTGGTGTAGATGACGGATCAGTGAGGTGGAAGACTGGTGTAGATGAGGGAACAGTGAGGTGGAAGACTGCTGTAGATGAGGGAAAAGTGAGGTAGAAGACTGGTGTAGGTCAGGGAACAGTGAGGTGGAAGACTGCTGCAAATGAGGGAACAGTGAGGTGGAAGACTGCTGCAGATGAGGGAAAACTTAGATGGAAGACTGGTGTAGGTGAGGGAACAGTGAGGTGGAAGACTGCTGTAGATGAGGGAACAGTGAGCTGGAAGACTGGTGTAGATGAGGGAACAGTGAAGTGGAAGACTGGTGCAGATGAGGGAACAGTGAGGTAGAAGACTGGTTTAGCTGAGGGAACAGTGAGGTGAAAGACTGGTGTAAATGAGGGAACAGTGAGGTAGAAGACTGGTGTAGCTGAGGGAACAGTGAGGTGGAAGACAGCCGTGGATGAGGGAAAACTGAGGTGGAAGACTGGTGCAGATGAGGGAATAGTGAGGTGAAAAATGCTGTTGATTAGGTATCAGTGAGGTGGAAGAGTGGTGTTGGTGAGAGAAGAGTGAAGTGGAACACCACTGTAGATGAGGGAAAGTGAAGTGGAAGACAGGTGAATTTTAGGGGACAGTGAGGTGGAAGACTGCTGTAGATGAGGAAAAACTGAGGTGGAAGACTGGTGTAGGTGAGGGAACAGTGAGGTGAAAGACTGGTGCAGATGAGGGAACAGTGAGGTGTCAGACTGGTGTAGATGAGGGAACAGTGAGGTGGAAGACTGGTGTAGATGAGGGAACAGTGAGGTGGAAGACTGCTGTAGATGAGGGAAAACTGAGGTGGAAGACTGGTGTAGGTGAGGGAACAGTGAGGTGGAAGACTGGTGTAGGTGAGGGAACAGTGAGGTGGAAGACTGGTGTAGATGATGGATCACTGAGGTGGATAACTGGTGTAGGTGAGGGAACAGTGAGGTGGAAGACTGCTGCAGATGAGGGAACAGTGAGGTGGAAGACTGCTGTAGATGAGGGAAAACTGAGGTGGAAGACTGGTGTAGGTGGGGGAACAGTGAGGTGGAAGACTGGTGTAGATGAGGGATCAGTGACGTGGATGACTGGTGTAGGTGAGGGAACAGTGAGGTGGAAGACTGCTGTAGATGAGGGAAAACTGAGGTGGAAGACTGGTGTAGGTGAGGGAACAGTGAGTTGGAAGACTGGTGTAGATGAGGGAACAGTGAGGTGGACGACTGCTGTAGATGAGGCAAAACTGAGGTGGAAGACTGGTGTAGCTGAGGGAACAGTGAGGTGGAAAACTGCTGTAGATGAGGGAACAGTGAGGTGGAAGACTGGTGTAGTTGAGGGAACAGTGAAGTGGAAGACTGCTGTAGATGAGGGAACAGTGAGGTGAAAGACTGCTGTAGATGAGGGAACAGTGAGGTGGAAGACTGCTGTAGCTGAGGGAACAGTGAGCTGGAAGACTGGTGTAGATGAGGGAACAGTGAGGTGGAAGACTGGTGCAGATGAGGGAACACTGAGGTAGAAGACTGGTGTAGCTGAGGGAACAGTGAGGTGCAAGACTGGTGTAGGTGAGGGAACAGTGAGGTGGAAGACTGCTGCAGATGAGGGAACAGTGAGGTGGAAGACTGCTGTAGATGAGGGAAAACTGAGGTGGAAGACTGGTGTAGGTGAGGGAACTGTGAGGTGGAAGACTGCTGTAGATGAGGGAACAGTGAGGTGGACGACTGCTGTAGATGAGGGAACAGTGAGGTGGAAGACTGCTGTAGATGAGGGAACAGTGAGGTGGACGACTGCTGTAGATGAGGGAAAACTGAGGTGGAAGACTGGTGTAGCTGAGGGAACAGTGAAGTGGAAGACTGCTGTAGATGAGGGAACAGTGAGGTGGAAGAATGCTGAAGATGAGGGAACAGTGAGGTGGAAGACTGCTGTAGATGAGGGAAAACTGAGGTGGAAGACTGGTGTAGGTGAGGGAACAGTGAGGTTGAAGACTGCTGCAAATGAGGGAACAGTGAGGTGGAAGACAGCTGCAGATGAGGGAACAGTGAGGTGGACGACTGCTGTAGATGAGGGAAAACTGAGGTGGAAGACTGGTGTAGCTGAGGGAACAGTGAAGTGGAAGACTGCTGAAGATGAGGGAACAGTGAGGTGGAAGACTGCTGTAGATGAGGGAACAGTGAGGTGGAAGACTGCTGTAGATGAGGGAAAACTGTGGTGGAGACTGGTGTAGGTGAGGGAACAGTGAGGTGGAAGACTGGTGTGGATGTGGGAACAGTGAGGTGGAAGACTGGGGTAGATGAGGGATCTGTGAGGTGGAAGTCTGGTGTACGTGAGAGAACAGTGAGGTGGAAGACTGCTGTAGATGAGGGAATAATGAGGTGGAAGACTGCAGTAGGTGAGGGAAAACTGAGGTGGAAGACTGGTGTAGGTGAGGGAACAGTGAGGTGGAAGACTGCTGTAGATGAGGGAAAACTGAGGTGGAAGACTGGTGTAGGTGAGGGAACAGTGAGGTGGAAGACTGCTGTAGATGAGGGAATAATGAGGTGGAAGACTGCAGTAGGTGAGGGAAAACTGAGGTTGAAGACTGGTGTAGGTGAGGGAACAGTAAGTTGGAAGACTGCTGTTGATGAGGGAAAACTGAGGTGGAAGACTGGTGTAGGTGAGGGAACAGTGAGGTGAACGACTGCTGTAGATGAGGGAACATTGAGGTGGAAGACTGCTGTAGATGAGGGAACAGTGAGGTGGAATACTGGTGAAGATGAGGGAACAGTCAGGTGGCAGACTGGTGTAGATGACAGATCAGTGAGGTGGAAGACTGGTGTAGGTGAGGGAACAGTGAGGTGGAAGACTGCTGCAGATGAGGGAAAACTTAGGTGGAAGACTGGTGCAGGTGAGGGAACAGTGAGGTGGAAGACTGCTGTAGATGAGGGAACAGTGAGCTGGAAGACTGGTGTAGATGAGGGAACAGTGAAGTGGAAGACTGGTGCAGATGAGGGAACAGTGAGGTAGAAGACTGGTGTAGGTGAGGGAACAGTGAGGTGGAAGACTGCTGTAGATGAGGGAAAACTGAGGTGGAAGACTGGTGTAGGTGAGGGAACAGTGAGGTGGAAGACTGCTGTAGATGAGGGAATAATGAGGTGGAAGACTGCAGTAGGTGAGGGAAAACTGAGGTGGAAGACTGGTGTAGGTGAGGGAACAGTAAGTTGGAAGACTGCTGTTGATGAGGGAAAACTGAGGTGGAAGACTGGTGTAGGTGAGGGAACAGTGAGGTGAAAGACTGATGTAGATGAGGGAACATTGAGGTGGAAGACTGCTGTAGATGAGGGAAAACTGAGGTGGAAGACTGGTGTAGGTGAGGGAACAGTGAGGTGGAAGACTGCTGCAGATGAGGGAAAACTTAGGTGGAAGACTGGTGTAGATGAGGGAACAGTGAGGTGGAAGACTGCTGTAGCTGAGGGAACAGTGAGCTGGAAGACTGGTGTAGATGAGGGAACAGTGAGGTGGAAGACTGGTGCAGATGAGGGAACACTGAGGTAGAAGACTGGTGTAGCTGAGGGAACAGTGAGGTGCAAGACTGGTGTAGGTGAGGGAACAGTGAGGTGGAAGACTGCTGCAGATGAGGGAACAGTGAGGTGGAAGACTGCTGTAGATGAGGGAAAACTGAGGTGGAAGACTGGTGTAGGTGAGGGAACTGTGAGGTGGAAGACTGCTGTAGATGAGGGAACAGTGAGGTGGACGACTGCTGTAGATGAGGGAACAGTGAGGTGGAAGACTGCTGTAGATGAGGGAACAGTGAGGTGGACGACTGCTGTAGATGAGGGAACACTGAGGTGGAAGACTGGTGTAGCTGAGGGAACAGTGAAGTGGAAGACTGCTGTAGATGAGGGAACAGTGAGGTGGAAGAATGCTGAAGATGAGGGAACAGTGAGGTGGAAGACTGCTGTAGATGAGGGAAAACTGAGGTGGAAGACTAGTGTAGGTGAGGGAACAGTGAGGTTGAAGACTGCTGCAAATGAGGGAACAGTGAGGTGGAAGACTGCTGCAGATGAGGGAAAACTGAGGTGGAAGACTGGTGTAGATGAGGGAACAGTGAGGTGGAAGACTGCTGTAGCTGAGGGAACAGTGAGCTGGAAGACTGGTGTAGATGAGGGAACAGTGAGGTGGAAGACTGGTGGAGATGAGGGAACACTGAGGTAGAAGACTGCTGTAGATGAGGGAACAGTGAGGTGGAAGACTGCTGTAGATGAGGGAAAACTGTGGTGGAGACTGGTGTAGGTGAGGGAACAGTGAGGTGGAAGACTGGTGTGGATGTGGGAACAGTGAGGTGGAAGACTGGGGTAGATGAGGGATCAGTGAGGTGGAAGTCTGGTGTACGTGAGAGAACAGTGAGGTGGAAGACTGCTGTAGATGAGGGAATAATGAGGTGGAAGACTGCAGTAGGTGAGGGAAAACTGAGGTGGAAGACTGGTGTAGGTGAGGGAACAGTGAGGTGGAAGACTGCTGTAGATGAGGGAAAACTGAGGTGGAAGACTGGTGTAGGTGAGGGAACAGTGAGGTGGAAGACTGCTGTAGATGAGGGAATAATGAGGTGGAAGACTGCAGTAGGTGAGGGAAAACTGAGGTTGAAGACTGGTGTAGGTGAGGGAACAGTAAGTTGGAAGACTGCTGTTGATGAGGGAAAACTGAGGTGGAAGACTGGTGTAGGTGAGGGAACAGTGAGGTGAACGACTGCTGTAGATGAGGGAACATTGAGGTGGAAGACTGCTGTAGATGAGGGAACAGTGAGGTGGAATACTGGTGAAGATGAGGGAACAGTCAGGTGGCAGACTGGTGTAGATGACAGATCAGTGAGGTGGAAGACTGGTGTAGATGAGGGAACAGTGAGGTGGAAGACTGCTGTAGATGAGGGAAAAGTGAGGTGGAAGACTGGTGTAGGTCAGGGAACAGTGAGGTGGAAGACTGCTGCAAATGAGGGAACAGTGAGGTGGAAGACTGCTGCAGATGAGGGAAAACTTAGGTGGAAGACTGGTGCAGGTGAGGGAACAGTGAGGTGGAAGACTGCTGTAGATGAGGGAACAGTGAGCTGGAAGACTGGTGTAGATGAGGGAACAGTGAAGTGGAAGACTGCTGTAGATGAGGGAACAGTGAGGTGGAAGAATGCTGAAGATGAGGGAACAGTGAGGTGGAAGACTGCTGTAGATGAGGGAAAACTGAGGTGGAAGACTGGTGTAGGTGAGGGAACAGTGAGGTTGAAGACTGCTGCAAATGAGGGAACAGTGAGGTGGAAGACTGCTGCAGATGAGGGAAAACTTAGGTGGAAGACTGGTGTAGATGAGGGAACAGTGAGGTGGAAGACTGCTGTAGCTGAGGGAACAGTGAGCTGGAAGACTGGTGTAGATGAGGGAACAGTGAGGTGGAAGACTGGTGCAGATGAGGGAACACTGAGGTAGAAGACTGGTGTAGCTGAGGGAACAGTGAGGTGCAAGACTGGTGTAGGTGAGGGAACAGTGAGGTGGAAGACTGCTGCAGATGAGGGAACAGTGAGGTGGAAGACTGCTGTAGATGAGGGAAAACTGAGGTGGAAGACTGGTGTAGGTGAGGGAACTGTGAGGTGGAAGACTGCTGTAGATGAGGGAACAGTGAGGTGGACGACTGCTGTAGATGAGGGAACAGTGAGGTGGAAGACTGCTGTAGATGAGGGAACAGTGAGGTGGACGACTGCTGTAGATGAGGGAAAACTGAGGTGGAAGACTGGTGTAGCTGAGGGAACAGTGAAGTGGAAGACTGCTGTAGATGAGGGAACAGTGAGGTGGAAGAATGCTGAAGATGAGGGAACAGTGAGGTGGAAGACTGCTGTAGATGAGGGAAAACTGAGGTGGAAGACTGGTGTAGGTGAGGGAACAGTGAGGTTGAAGACTGCTGCAAATGAGGGAACAGTGAGGTGGAAGACAGCTGCAGATGAGGGAACAGTGAGGTGGACGACTGCTGTAGATGAGGGAAAACTGAGGTGGAAGACTGGTGTAGCTGAGGGAACAGTGAAGTGGAAGACTGCTGTAGATGAGGGAACAGTGAGGTGGAAGACTGCTGTAGATGAGGGAACAGTGAGGTGGAAGACTGCTGTAGATGAGGGAAAACTGTGGTGGAGACTGGTGTAGGTGAGGGAACAGTGAGGTGGAAGACTGGTGTGGATGTGGGAACAGTGAGGTGGAAGTCTGGTGTACGTGAGAGAACAGTGAGGTGGAAGACTGCTGTAGATGAGGGAATAATGAGGTGGAAGACTGCAGTAGGTGAGGGAAAACTGAGGTGGAAGACTGGTGTAGGTGAGGGAACAGTGAGGTGGAAGACTGCTGTAGATGAGGGAAAACTGAGGTGGAAGACTGGTGTAGGTGAGGGAACAGTGAGGTGGAAGACTGCTGTAGATGAGGGAATAATGAGGTGGAAGACTGCAGTAGGTGAGGGAAAACTGAGGTTGAAGACTGGTGTAGGTGAGGGAACAGTAAGTTGGAAGACTGCTGTTGATGAGGGAAAACTGAGGTGGAAGACTGGTGTAGGTGAGGGAACAGTGAGGTGAACCACTGCTGTAGATGAGGGAACATTGAGGTGGAAGACTGCTGTAGATGAGGGAACAGTGAGGTGGAATACTGGTGAAGATGAGGGAACAGTCAGGTGGCAGACTGGTGTAGATGACGGATCAGTGAGGTGGAAGACTGGTGTAGATGAGGGAACAGTGAGGTGGAAGACTGCTGTAGATGAGGGAAAAGTGAGGTGGAAGACTGGTGTAGGTCAGGGAACAGTGAGGTGGAAGACTGCTGCAAATGAGGGAACAGTGAGGTGGAAGACTGCTGCAGATGAGGGAAAACTTAGATGGAAGACTGGTGTAGGTGAGGGAACAGTGAGGTGGAAGACTGCTGTAGATGAGGGAACAGTGAGCTGGAAGACTGGTGTAGATGAGGGAACAGTGAAGTGGAAGACTGGTGCAGATGAGGGAACAGTGAGGTAGAAGACTGGTTTAGCTGAGGGAACAGTGAGGTGAAAGACTGGTGTAAATGAGGGAACAGTGAGGTAGAAGACTGGTGTAGCTGAGGGAACAGTGAGGTGGAAGACAGCCGTGGATGAGGGAAAACTGAGGTGGAAGACTGGTGCAGATGAGGGAATAGTGAGGTGAAAAATGCTTTTGATTAGGTATCAGTGAGGTGGAAGAGTGGTGTTGGTGAGAGAAGAGTGAAGTGGAACACCACTGTAGATGAGGGAAAGTGAAGTGGAAGACAGGTGAATTTTAGGGGACAGTGAGGTGGAAGACTGCTGTAGATGAGGAAAAACTGAGGTGGAAGACTGGTGTAGGTGAGGGAACAGTGAGGTGAAAGACTGGTGCAGATGAGGGAACAGTGAGGTGTCAGACTGGTGTAGATGAGGGAACAGTGAGGTGGAAGACTGGTGTAGATGAGGGAACAGTGAGGTGGAAGACTGCTGTAGATGAGGGAAAACTGAGGTGGAAGACTGGTGTAGGTGAGGGAACAGTGAGGTGGAAGACTGGTGTAGGTGAGGGAACAGTGAGGTGGAAGACTGGTGTAGATGATGGATCACTGAGGTGGATAACTGGTGTAGGTGAGGGAACAGTGAGGTGGAAGACTGCTGCAGATGAGGGAACAGTGAGGTGGAAGACTGCTGTAGATGAGGGAAAACTGAGGTGGAAGACTGGTGTAGGTGGGGGAACAGTGAGGTGGAAGACTGGTGTAGATGAGGGATCAGTGACGTGGATGACTGGTGTAGGTGAGGGAACAGTGAGGTGGAAGACTGCTGTAGATGAGGGAAAACTGAGGTGGAAGACTGGTGTAGGTGAGGGAACAGTGAGTTGGAAGACTGCTGTAGATGAGGGAACAGTGAGGTGGACGACTGCTGTAGATGAGGCAAAACTGAGGTGGAAGACTGGTGTAGCTGAGGGAACACTGAGGTAGAAGACTGGTGTAGCTGAGGGAACAGTGAGGTGCAAGACTGGTGTAGGTGAGGGAACAGTGAGGTGGAAGACTGCTGCAGATGAGGGAACAGTGAGGTGGAAGACTGCTGTAGATGAGGGAAAACTGAGGTGGAAGACTGGTGTAGGTGAGGGAACTGTGAGGTGGAAGACTGCTGTAGATGAGGGAACAGTGAGGTGGACGACTGCTGTAGATGAGGGAACAGTGAGGTGGAAGACTGCTGTAGATGAGGGAACAGTGAGGTGGACGACTGCTGTAGATGAGGGAAAACTGAGGTGGAAGACTGGTGTAGCTGAGGGAACAGTGAAGTGGAAGACTGCTGTAGATGAGGGAACAGTGAGGTGGAAGAATGCTGAAGATGAGGGAACAGTGAGGTGGAAGACTGCTGTAGATGAGGGAAAACTGAGGTGGAAGACTGGTGTAGGTGAGGGAACAGTGAGGTTGAAGACTGCTGCAAATGAGGGAACAGTGAGGTGGAAGACAGCTGCAGATGAGGGAACAGTGAGGTGGACGACTGCTGTAGATGAGGGAAAACTGAGGTGGAAGACTGGTGTAGCTGAGGGAACAGTGAAGTGGAAGACTGCTGAAGATGAGGGAACAGTGAGGTGGAAGACTGCTGTAGATGAGGGAACAGTGAGGTGGAAGACTGCTGTAGATGAGGGAAAACTGTGGTGGAGACTGGTGTAGGTGAGGGAACAGTGAGGTGGAAGACTGGTGTGGATGTGGGAACAGTGAGGTGGAAGACTGCTGTAGATGAGGGAAAACTGAGGTGGAAGACTGGTGTAGGTGAGGGAACAGTGAAGTGGAAGACTGCTGTAGATGAGGGAACAGTGAGGTGGAAGAATGCTGAAGATGAGGGAACAGTGAGGTGGAAGACTGCTGTAGATGAGGGAAAACTGAGGTGGAAGACTGGTGTAGGTGAGGGAACAGTGAGGTTGAAGACTGCTGCAAATGAGGGAACAGTGAGGTGGAAGACAGCTGCAGATGAGGGAACAGTGAGGTGGACGACTGCTGTAGATGAGGGAAAACTGAGGTGGAAGACTGGTGTAGCTGAGGGAACAGTGAAGTGGAAGACTGCTGTAGATGAGGGAACAGTGAGGTGGAAGACTGCTGTAGATGAGGGAACAGTGAGGTGGAAGACTGCTGTAGATGAGGGAAAACTGTGGTGGAGACTGGTGTAGGTGAGGGAACAGTGAGGTGGAAGACTGGTGTGGATGTGGGAACAGTGAGGTGGAAGTCTGGTGTACGTGAGAGAACAGTGAGGTGGAAGACTGCTGTAGATGAGGGAATAATGAGGTGGAAGACTGCAGTAGGTGAGGGAAAACTGAGGTGGAAGACTGGTGTAGGTGAGGGAACAGTGAGGTGGAAGACTGCTGTAGATGAGGGAAAACTGAGGTGGAAGACTGGTGTAGGTGAGGGAACAGTGAGGTGGAAGACTGCTGTAGATGAGGGAATAATGAGGTGGAAGACTGCAGTAGGTGAGGGAAAACTGAGGTTGAAGACTGGTGTAGGTGAGGGAACAGTAAGTTGGAAGACTGCTGTTGATGAGGGAAAACTGAGGTGGAAGACTGGTGTAGGTGAGGGAACAGTGAGGTGAACGACTGCTGTAGATGAGGGAACATTGAGGTGGAAGACTGCTGTAGATGAGGGAACAGTGAGGTGGAATACTGGTGAAGATGAGGGAACAGTCAGGTGGCAGACTGGTGTAGATGACGGATCAGTGAGGTGGAAGACTGGTGTAGATGAGGGAACAGTGAGGTGGAAGACTGCTGTAGATGAGGGAAAAGTGAGGTGGAAGACTGGTGTAGGTCAGGGAACAGTGAGGTGGAAGACTGCTGCAAATGAGGGAACAGTGAGGTGGAAGACTGCTGCAGATGAGGGAAAACTTAGATGGAAGACTGGTGTAGGTGAGGGAACAGTGAGGTGGAAGACTGCTGTAGATGAGGGAACAGTGAGCTGGAAGACTGGTGTAGATGAGGGAACAGTGAAGTGGAAGACTGGTGCAGATGAGGGAACAGTGAGGTAGAAGACTGGTTTAGCTGAGGGAACAGTGAGGTGAAAGACTGGTGTAAATGAGGGAACAGTGAGGTAGAAGACTGGTGTAGCTGAGGGAACAGTGAGGTGGAAGACAGCCGTGGATGAGGGAAAACTGAGGTGGAAGACTGGTGCAGATGAGGGAATAGTGAGGTGAAAAATGCTTTTGATTAGGTATCAGTGAGGTGGAAGAGTGGTGTTGGTGAGAGAAGAGTGAAGTGGAACACCACTGTAGATGAGGGAAAGTGAAGTGGAAGACAGGTGAATTTTAGGGGACAGTGAGGTGGAAGACTGCTGTAGATGAGGAAAAACTGAGGTGGAAGACTGGTGTAGGTGAGGGAACAGTGAGGTGAAAGACTGGTGCAGATGAGGGAACAGTGAGGTGTCAGACTGGTGTAGATGAGGGAACAGTGAGGTGGAAGACTGGTGTAGATGAGGGAACAGTGAGGTGGAAGACTGCTGTAGATGAGGGAAAACTGAGGTGGAAGACTGGTGTAGGTGAGGGAACAGTGAGGTGGAAGACTGGTGTAGGTGAGGGAACAGTGAGGTGGAAGACTGGTGTAGATGATGGATCACTGAGGTGGATAACTGGTGTAGGTGAGGGAACAGTGAGGTGGAAGACTGCTGCAGATGAGGGAACAGTGAGGTGGAAGACTGCTGTAGATGAGGGAAAACTGAGGTGGAAGACTGGTGTAGGTGGGGGAACAGTGAGGTGGAAGACTGGTGTAGATGAGGGATCAGTGACGTGGATGACTGGTGTAGGTGAGGGAACAGTGAGGTGGAAGACTGCTGTAGATGAGGGAAAACTGAGGTGGAAGACTGGTGTAGGTGAGGGAACAGTGAGTTGGAAGACTGCTGTAGATGAGGGAACAGTGAGGTGGACGACTGCTGTAGATGAGGCAAAACTGAGGTGGAAGACTGGTGTAGCTGAGGGAACAGTGAGGTGGAAAACTGCTGTAGATGAGGGAACAGTGAGGTGGAAGACTGGTGTAGTTGAGGGAACAGTGAAGTGGAAGACTGCTGTAGATGAGGGAACAGTGAGGTGGAAGACTGCTGTAGATGAGGGAACAGTGAGGTGGAAGACTGCTGTAGCTGAGGGAACAGTGAGCTGGAAGACTGGTGTAGATGAGGGAACAGTGAGGTGGAAGACTGGTGCAGATGAGGGAACACTGAGGTAGAAGACTGGTGTAGCTGAGGGAACAGTGAGGTGCAAGACTGGTGTAGGTGAGGGAACAGTGAGGTGGAAGACTGCTGCAGATGAGGGAACAGTGAGGTGGAAGACTGCTGTAGATGAGGGAAAACTGAGGTGGAAGACTGGTGTAGGTGAGGGAACTGTGAGGTGGAAGACTGCTGTAGATGAGGGAACAGTGAGGTGGACGACTGCTGTAGATGAGGGAACAGTGAGGTGGAAGACTGCTGTAGATGAGGGAACAGTGAGGTGGACGACTGCTGTAGATGAGGGAAAACTGAGGTGGAAGACTGGTGTAGCTGAGGGAACAGTGAAGTGGAAGACTGCTGTAGATGAGGGAACAGTGAGGTGGAAGAATGCTGAAGATGAGGGAACAGTGAGGTGGAAGACTGCTGTAGATGAGGGAAAACTGAGGTGGAAGACTGGTGTAGGTGAGGGAACAGTGAGGTTGAAGACTGCTGCAAATGAGGGAACAGTGAGGTGGAAGACAGCTGCAGATGAGGGAACAGTGAGGTGGACGACTGCTGTAGATGAGGGAAAACTGAGGTGGAAGACTGGTGTAGCTGAGGGAACAGTGAAGTGGAAGACTGCTGAAGATGAGGGAACAGTGAGGTGGAAGACTGCTGTAGATGAGGGAACAGTGAGGTGGAAGACTGCTGTAGATGAGGGAAAACTGTGGTGGAGACTGGTGTAGGTGAGGGAACAGTGAGGTGGAAGACTGGTGTGGATGTGGGAACAGTGAGGTGGAAGACTGGGGTAGATGAGGGATCAGTGAGGTGGAAGTCTGGTGTACGTGAGAGAACAGTGAGGTGGAAGACTGCTGTAGATGAGGGAATAATGAGGTGGAAGACTGCAGTAGGTGAGGGAAAACTGAGGTGGAAGACTGGTGTAGGTGAGGGAACAGTGAGGTGGAAGACTGCTGTAGATGAGGGAAAACTGAGGTGGAAGACTGGTGTAGGTGAGGGAACAGTGAGGTGGAAGACTGCTGTAGATGAGGGAATAATGAGGTGGAAGACTGCAGTAGGTGAGGGAAAACTGAGGTTGAAGACTGGTGTAGGTGAGGGAACAGTAAGTTGGAAGACTGCTGTTGATGAGGGAAAACTGAGGTGGAAGCCTGGTGTAGGTGAGGGAACAGTGAGGTGAACGACTGCTGTAGATGAGGGAACATTGAGGTGGAAGACTGCTGTAGATGAGGGAACAGTGAGGTGGAATACTGGTGAAGATGAGGGAACAGTCAGGTGGCAGACTGGTGTAGATGACAGATCAGTGAGGTGGAAGACTGGTGTAGATGAGGGAACAGTGAGGTGGAAGACTGCTGTAGATGAGGGAAAAGTGAGGTGGAAGACTGGTGTAGGTCAGGGAACAGTGAGGTGGAAGACTGCTGCAAATGAGGGAACAGTGAGGTGGAAGACTGCTGCAGATGAGGGAAAACTTAGGTGGAAGACTGGTGCAGGTGAGGGAACAGTGAGGTGGAAGACTGCTGTAGATGAGGGAACAGTGAGCTGGAAGACTGGTGTAGATGAGGGAACAGTGAAGTGGAAGACTGGTGCAGATGAGGGAACAGTGAGGTAGAAGACTGGTGTAGGTGAGGGAACAGTGAGGTGGAAGACTGCTGTAGATGAGGGAAAACTGAGGTGGAAGACTGGTGTAGGTGAGGGAACAGTGAGGTGGAAGACTGCTGTAGATGAGGGAATAATGAGGTGGAAGACTGCAGTAGGTGAGGGAAAACTGAGGTGGAAGACTGGTGTAGGTGAGGGAACAGTAAGTTGGAAGACTGCTGTTGATGAGGGAAAACTGAGGTGGAAGACTGGTGTAGGTGAGGGAACAGTGAGGTGAAAGACTGATGTAGATGAGGGAACATTGAGGTGGAAGACTGCTGTAGATGAGGGAAAACTGAGGTGGAAGACTGGTGTAGGTGAGGGAACAGTGAGGTGGAAGACTGCTGCAGATGAGGGAAAACTTAGGTGGAAGACTGGTGTAGATGAGGGAACAGTGAGGTGGAAGACTGCTGTAGCTGAGGGAACAGTGAGCTGGAAGACTGGTGTAGATGAGGGAACAGTGAGGTGGAAGACTGGTGCAGATGAGGGAACACTGAGGTAGAAGACTGGTGTAGCTGAGGGAACAGTGAGGTGCAAGACTGGTGTAGGTGAGGGAACAGTGAGGTGGAAGACTGCTGCAGATGAGGGAACAGTGAGGTGGAAGACTGCTGTAGATGAGGGAAAACTGAGGTGGAAGACTGGTGTAGGTGAGGGAACTGTGAGGTGGAAGACTGCTGTAGATGAGGGAACAGTGAGGTGGAAGACTGCTGTAGATGAGGGAAAACTGTGGTGGAGACTGGTGTAGGTGAGGGAACAGTGAGGTGGAAGACTGGTGTGGATGTGGGAACAGTGAGGTGGAAGACTGGGGTAGATGAGGGATCTGTGAGGTGGAAGTCTGGTGTACGTGAGAGAACAGTGAGGTGGAAGACTGCTGTAGATGAGGGAATAATGAGGTGGAAGACTGCAGTAGGTGAGGGAAAACTGAGGTGGAAGACTGGTGTAGGTGAGGGAACAGTGAGGTGGAAGACTGCTGTAGATGAGGGAAAACTGAGGTGGAAGACTGGTGTAGGTGAGGGAACAGTGAGGTGGAAGACTGCTGTAGATGAGGGAATAATGAGGTGGAAGACTGCAGTAGGTGAGGGAAAACTGAGGTTGAAGACTGGTGTAGGTGAGGGAACAGTAAGTTGGAAGACTGCTGTTGATGAGGGAAAACTGAGGTGGAAGACTGGTGTAGGTGAGGGATCAGTGAGGTGAACGACTGCTGTAGATGAGGGAACATTGAGGTGGAAGACTGCTGTAGATGAGGGAACAGTGAGGTGGAATACTGGTGAAGATGAGGGAACAGTCAGGTGGCAGACTGGTGTAGATGACGGATCAGTGAGGTGGAAGACTGGTGTAGATGAGGGAACAGTGAGGTGGAAGACTGCTGTAGATGAGGGAAAACTGAGGTGGAAGACTGGTGTAGGTGAGGGAACAGTGAGGTGGAAGACTGCTGCAGATGAGGGAAAACTTAGGTGGAAGACTGGTGTAGATGAGGGAACAGTGAGGTGGAAGACTGCTGTAGCTGAGGGAACAGTGAGCTGGAAGACTGGTGTAGATGAGGGAACAGTGAGGTGGAAGACTGGTGCAGATGAGGGAACACTGAGGTAGAAGACTGGTGTAGCTGAGGGAACAGTGAGGTGCAAGACTGGTGTAGGTGAGGGAACAGTGAGGTGGAAGACTGCTGCAGATGAGGGAACAGTGAGGTGGAAGACTGCTGTAGATGAGGGAAAACTGAGGTGGAAGACTGGTGTAGGTGAGGGAACTGTGAGGTGGAAGACTGCTGTAGATGAGGGAACAGTGAGGTGGAAGACTGCTGTAGATGAGGGAAAACTGTGGTGGAGACTGGTGTAGGTGAGGGAACAGTGAGGTGGAAGACTGGTGTGGATGTGGGAACAGTGAGGTGGAAGACTGGGGTAGATGAGGGATCTGTGAGGTGGAAGTCTGGTGTACGTGAGAGAACAGTGAGGTGGAAGACTGCTGTAGATGAGGGAATAATGAGGTGGAAGACTGCAGTAGGTGAGGGAAAACTGAGGTGGAAGACTGGTGTAGGTGAGGGAACAGTGAGGTGGAAGACTGCTGTAGATGAGGGAAAACTGAGGTGGAAGACTGGTGTAGGTGAGGGAACAGTGAGGTGGAAGACTGCTGTAGATGAGGGAATAATGAGGTGGAAGACTGCAGTAGGTGAGGGAAAACTGAGGTTGAAGACTGGTGTAGGTGAGGGAACAGTAAGTTGGAAGACTGCTGTTGATGAGGGAAAACTGAGGTGGAAGACTGGTGTAGGTGAGGGAACAGTGAGGTGAACGACTGCTGTAGATGAGGGAACATTGAGGTGGAAGACTGCTGTAGATGAGGGAACAGTGAGGTGGAATACTGGTGAAGATGAGGGAACAGTCAGGTGGCAGACTGGTGTAGATGACGGATCAGTGAGGTGGAAGACTGGTGTAGATGAGGGAACAGTGAGGTGGAAGACTGCTGTAGATGAGGGAAAAGTGAGGTGGAAGACTGGTGTAGGTCAGGGAACAGTGAGGTGGAAGACTGCTGCAAATGAGGGAACAGTGAGGTGGAAGACTGCTGCAGATGAGGGAAAACTTAGATGGAAGACTGGTGTAGGTGAGGGAACAGTGAGGTGGAAGACTGCTGTAGATGAGGGAACAGTGAGCTGGAAGACTGGTGTAGATGAGGGAACAGTGAAGTGGAAGACTGGTGCAGATGAGGGAACAGTGAGGTAGAAGACTGGTTTAGCTGAGGGAACAGTGAGGTGAAAGACTGGTGTAAATGAGGGAACAGTGAGGTAGAAGACTGGTGTAGCTGAGGGAACAGTGAGGTGGAAGACAGCCGTGGATGAGGGAAAACTGAGGTGGAAGACTGGTGCAGATGAGGGAATAGTGAGGTGAAAAATGCTTTTGATTAGGTATCAGTGAGGTGGAAGAGTGGTGTTGGTGAGAGAAGAGTGAAGTGGAACACCACTGTAGATGAGGGAAAGTGAAGTGGAAGACAGGTGAATTTTAGGGGACAGTGAGGTGGAAGACTGCTGTAGATGAGGAAAAACTGAGGTGGAAGACTGGTGTAGGTGAGGGAACAGTGAGGTGAAAGACTGGTGCAGATGAGGGAACAGTGAGGTGTCAGACTGGTGTAGATGAGGGAACAGTGAGGTGGAAGACTGGTGTAGATGAGGGAACAGTGAGGTGGAAGACTGCTGTAGATGAGGGAAAACTGAGGTGGAAGACTGGTGTAGGTGAGGGAACAGTGAGGTGGAAGACTGGTGTAGGTGAGGGAACAGTGAGGTGGAAGACTGGTGTAGATGATGGATCACTGAGGTGGATAACTGGTGTAGGTGAGGGAACAGTGAGGTGGAAGACTGCTGCAGATGAGGGAACAGTGAGGTGGAAGACTGCTGTAGATGAGGGAAAACTGAGGTGGAAGACTGGTGTAGGTGGGGGAACAGTGAGGTGGAAGACTGGTGTAGATGAGGGATCAGTGACGTGGATGACTGGTGTAGGTGAGGGAACAGTGAGGTGGAAGACTGCTGTAGATGAGGGAAAACTGAGGTGGAAGACTGGTGTAGGTGAGGGAACAGTGAGTTGGAAGACTGCTGTAGATGAGGGAACAGTGAGGTGGACGACTGCTGTAGATGAGGCAAAACTGAGGTGGAAGACTGGTGTAGCTGAGGGAACAGTGAGGTGGAAAACTGCTGTAGATGAGGGAACAGTGAGGTGGAAGACTGGTGTAGTTGAGGGAACAGTGAAGTGGAAGACTGCTGTAGATGAGGGAACAGTGAGGTGGAAGACTGCTGTAGATGAGGGAACAGTGAGCTGGAAGACTGGTGTAGATGAGGGAACAGTGAGGTGGAAGACTGGTGCAGATGAGGGAACACTGAGGTAGAAGACTGGTGTAGCTGAGGGAACAGTGAGGTGCAAGACTGGTGTAGGTGAGGGAACAGTGAGGTGGAAGACTGCTGCAGATGAGGGAACAGTGAGGTGGAAGACTGCTGTAGATGAGGGAAAACTGAGGTGGAAGACTGGTGTAGGTGAGGGAACTGTGAGGTGGAAGACTGCTGTAGATGAGGGAACAGTGAGGTGGACGACTGCTGTAGATGAGGGAACAGTGAGGTGGAAGACTGCTGTAGATGAGGGAACAGTGAGGTGGACGACTGCTGTAGATGAGGGAAAACTGAGGTGGAAGACTGGTGTAGCTGAGGGAACAGTGAAGTGGAAGACTGCTGTAGATGAGGGAACAGTGAGGTGGAAGAATGCTGAAGATGAGGGAACAGTGAGGTGGAAGACTGCTGTAGATGAGGGAAAACTGAGGTGGAAGACTGGTGTAGGTGAGCGAACAGTGAGGTTGAAGACTGCTGCAAATGAGGGAACAGTGAGGTGGAAGACAGCTGCAGATGAGGGAACAGTGAGGTGGACGACTGCTGTAGATGAGGGAAAACTGAGGTGGAAGACTGGTGTAGCTGAGGGAACAGTGAAGTGGAAGACTGCTGAAGATGAGGGAACAGTGAGGTGGAAGACTGCTGTAGATGAGGGAACAGTGAGGTGGAAGACTGCTGTAGATGAGGGAAAACTGTGGTGGAGACTGGTGTAGGTGAGGGAACAGTGAGGTGGAAGACTGGTGTGGATGTGGGAACAGTGAGGTGGAAGACTGGGGTAGATGAGGGATCAGTGAGGTGGAAGTCTGGTGTACGTGAGAGAACAGTGAGGTGGAAGACTGCTGTAGATGAGGGAATAATGAGGTGGAAGACTGCAGTAGGTGAGGGAAAACTGAGGTGGAAGACTGGTGTAGGTGAGGGAACAGTGAGGTGGAAGACTGCTGTAGATGAGGGAAAACTGAGGTGGAAGACTGGTGTAGGTGAGGGAACAGTGAGGTGGAAGACTGCTGCAGATGAGGGAATAATGAGGTGGAAGACTGCAGTAGGTGAGGGAAAACTGAGGTTGAAGACTGGTGTAGGTGAGGGAACAGTAAGTTGGAAGACTGCTGTTGATGAGGGAAAACTGAGGTGGAAGCCTGGTGTAGGTGAGGGAACAGTGAGGTGAACGACTGCTGTAGATGAGGGAACATTGAGGTGGAAGACTGCTATAGATGAGGGAACAGTGAGGTGGAATACTGGTGAAGATGAGGGAACAGTCAGGTGGCAGACTGGTGTAGATGACAGATCAGTGAGGTGGAAGACTGGTGTAGATGAGGGAACAGTGAGGTGGAAGACTGCTGTAGATGAGGGAAAAGTGAGGTGGAAGACTGGTGTAGGTCAGGGAACAGTGAGGTGGAAGACTGCTGCAAATGAGGGAACAGTGAGGTGGAAGACTGCTGCAGATGAGGGAAAACTTAGGTGGAAGACTGGTGCAGGTGAGGGAACAGTGAGGTGGAAGACTGCTGTAGATGAGGGAACAGTGAGCTGGAAGACTGGTGTAGATGAGGGAACAGTGAAGTGGAAGACTGGTGCAGATGAGGGAACAGTGAGGTAGAAGACTGGTGTAGGTGAGGGAACAGTGAGGTGGAAGACTGCTGTAGATGAGGGAAAACTGAGGTGGAAGACTGGTGTAGGTGAGGGAACAGTGAGGTGGAAGACTGCTGTAGATGAGGGAATAATGAGGTGGAAGACTGCAGTAGGTGAGGGAAAACTGAGGTGGAAGACTGGTGTAGGTGAGGGAACAGTAAGTTGGAAGACTGCTGTTGATGAGGGAAAACTGAGGTGGAAGACTGGTGTAGGTGAGGGAACAGTGAGGTGAAAGACTGATGTAGATGAGGGAACATTGAGGTGGAAGACTGCTGTAGATGAGGGAACACTGAGGTGGAAGACTGGTGTAGGTGAGGGAACAGTGAGGTGGAAGACTGCTGCAGATGAGGGAAAACTTAGGTGGAAGACTGGTGTAGATGAGGGAACAGTGAGGTGGAAGACTGCTGTAGCTGAGGGAACAGTGAGCTGGAAGACTGGTGTAGATGAGGGAACAGTGAGGTGGAAGACTGGTGCAGATGAGGGAACACTGAGGTAGAAGACTGGTGTAGCTGAGGGAACAGTGAGGTGCAAGACTGGTGTAGGTGAGGGAACAGTGAGGTGGAAGACTGCTGCAGATGAGGGAACAGTGAGGTGGAAGACTGCTGTAGATGAGGGAAAACTGAGGTGGAAGACTGGTGTAGGTGAGGGAACTGTGAGGTGGAAGACTGCTGTAGATGAGGGAACAGTGAGGTGGACGACTGCTGTAGATGAGGGAACAGTGAGGTGGAAGACTGCTGTAGATGAGGGAACAGTGAGGTGGACGACTGCTGTAGAAGAGGGAACACTGAGGTGGAAGACTGGTGTAGCTGAGGGAACAGTGAAGTGGAAGACTGCTGTAGATGAGGGAACAGTGAGGTGGAAGAATGCTGAAGATGAGGGAACAGTGAGGTGGAAGACTGCTGTAGATGAGGGAAAACTGAGGTGGAAGACTGGTGTAGGTGAGGGAACAGTGAGGTTGAAGACTGCTGCAAATGAGGGAACAGTGAGGTGGAAGACTGCTGCAGATGAGGGAAAACTGAGGTGGAAGACTGGTGTAGATGAGGGAACAGTGAGGTGGAAGACTGCTGTAGCTGAGGGAACAGTGAGCTGGAAGACTGGTGTAGATGAGGGAACAGTGAGGTGGAAGACTGGTGCAGATGAGGGAACACTGAGGTAGAAGACTGGTGTAGCTGAGGGAACAGTGAGGTGCAAGACTGGTGTAGGTGAGGGAATAGTGAGGTGGAAGACTGCTGCAGATGAGGGAACAGTGAGGTGGAAGACTGCTGTAGATGAGGGAAAACTGAGGTGGAAGACTGGTGTAGGTGAGGGAACTGTGAGGTGGAAGACTGCTGTAGATGAGGGAACAGTGAGGTGGACGACTGCTGTAGATGAGGGAACAGTGAGGTGGAAGACTGCTGTAGATGAGGGAACAGTGAGGTGGACGACTGCTGTAGATGAGGGAAAACTGAGGTGGAAGACTGGTGTAGCTGAGGGAACAGTGAAGTGGAAGACTGCTGCAGATGAGGGAACAGTGAGGTGGAAGAATGCTGAAGATGAGGGAACAGTGAGGTGGAAGACTGCTGTAGATGAGGGAAAACTGAGGTGGAAGACTGGTGTAGGTGAGGGAACAGTGAGGTTGAAGACTGCTGCAAATGAGGGAACAGTGAGGTGGAAGACAGCTGCAGATGAGGGAACAGTGAGGTGGACGACTGCTGTAGATGAGGGAAAACTGAGGTGGAAGACTGGTGTAGCTGAGGGAACAGTGAAGTGGAAGACTGCTGTAGATGAGGGAACAGTGAGGTGGAAGACTGCTGTAGATGAGGGAACAGTGAGGTGGAAGACTGCTGTAGATGAGGGAAAACTGTGGTGGAGACTGGTGTAGGTGAGGGAACAGTGAGGTGGAAGACTGGTGTGGATGTGGGAACAGTGAGGTGGAAGACTGGAGTAGATGAGGGATCAGTGAGGTGGAAGTCTGGTGTACGTGAGAGAACAGTGAGGTGGAAGACTGCTGTAGATGAGGGAATAATGAGGTGGAAGACTGCAGTAGGTGAGGGAAAACTGAGGTTGAAGACTGGTGTAGGTGAGGGAACAGTAAGTTGGAAGACTGCTGTTGATGAGGGAAAACTGAGGTGGAAGACTGGTGTAGGTGAGGGAACAGTGAGGTGAACGACTGCTGTAGATGAGGGAACATTGAGGTGGAAGACTGCTGTAGATGAGGGAACAGTGAGGTGGAATACTGGTGAAGATGAGGGAACAGTCAGGTGGCAGACTGGTGTAGATGACGGATCAGTGAGGTGGAAGACTGGTGTAGATGAGGGAACAGTGAGGTGGAAGACTGCTGTAGATGAGGGAAAAGTGAGGTGGAAGACTGGTGTAGGTCAGGGAACAGTGAGGTGGAAGACTGCTGCAAATGAGGGAACAGTGAGGTGGAAGACTGCTGCAGATGAGGGAAAACTTACGTGGAAGACTGGTGTAGGTGAGGGAACAGTGAGGTGGAAGACTGCTGTAGATGAGGGAACAGTGAGCTGGAAGACTGGTGTAGATGAGGGAACAGTGAAGTGGAAGACTGGTGCAGATGAGGGAACAGTGAGGTAGAAGACTGGTTTAGCTGAGGGAACAGTGAGGTGAAAGACTGGTGTAAATGAGGGAACAGTGAGGTAGAAGACTGGTGTAGCTGAGGGAACAGTGAGGTGGAAGACAGCCGTGGATGAGGGAAAACTGAGGTGGAAGACTGGTGCAGATGAGGGAATAGTGAGGTGAAAAATGCTGTTGATTAGGTATCAGTGAGGTGGAAGAGTGGTGTTGGTGAGAGAAGAGTGAAGTGGAACACCACTGTAGATGAGGGAAAGTGAAGTGGAAGACAGGTGAATTTTAGGGGACAGTGAGGTGGAAGACTGCTGTAGATGAGGAAAAACTGAGGTGGAAGACTGGTGTAGGTGAGGGAACAGTGAGGTGAAAGACTGGTGCAGATGAGGGAACAGTGAGGTGTCAGACTGGTGTAGATGAGGGAACAGTGAGGTGGAAGACTGGTGTAGATGAGGGAACAGTGAGGTGGAAGACTGCTGTAGATGAGGGAAAACTGAGGTGGAAGACTGGTGTAGGTGAGGGAACAGTGAGGTGGAAGACTGGTGTAGGTGAGGGAACAGTGAGGTGGAAGACTGGTGTAGATGATGGATCACTGAGGTGGATAACTGGTGTAGGTGAGGGAACAGTGAGGTGGAAGACTGCTGCAGATGAGGGAACAGTGAGGTGGAAGACTGCTGTAGATGAGGGAAAACTGAGGTGGAAGACTGGTGTAGGTGGGGGAACAGTGAGGTGGAAGACTGGTGTAGATGAGGGATCAGTGACGTGGATGACTGGTGTAGGTGAGGGAACAGTGAGGTGGAAGACTGCTGTAGATGAGGGAAAACTGAGGTGGAAGACTGGTGTAGGTGAGGGAACAGTGAGTTGGAAGACTGCTGTAGATGAGGGAACAGTGAGGTGGACGACTGCTGTAGATGAGGCAAAACTGAGGTGGAAGACTGGTGTAGCTGAGGGAACAGTGAGGTGGAAAACTGCTGTAGATGAGGGAACAGTGAGGTGGAAGACTGGTGTAGTTGAGGGAACAGTGAAGTGGAAGACTGCTGTAGATGAGGGAACAGTGAGGTGGAAGACTGCTGTAGATGAGGGAACAGTGAGGTGGAAGACTGCTGTAGCTGAGGGAACAGTGAGCTGGAAGACTGGTGTAGATGAGGGAACATTGAGGTGGAAGACTGGTGCAGATGAGGGAACACTGAGGTAGAAGACTGGTGTAGCTGAGGGAACAGTGAGGTGCAAGACTGGTGTAGGTGAGGGAACAGTGAGGTGGAAGACTGCTGCAGATGAGGGAACAGTGAGGTGGAAGACTGCTGTAGATGAGGGAAAACTGAGGTGGAAGACTGGTGTAGGTGAGGGAACTGTGAGGTGGAAGACTGCTGTAGATGAGGGAACAGTGAGGTGGACGACTGCTGTAGATGAGGGAACAGTGAGGTGGAAGACTGCTGTAGATGAGGGAACAGTGAGGTGGACGACTGCTGTAGATGAGGGAAAACTGAGGTGGAAGACTGGTGTAGCTGAGGGAACAGTGAAGTGGAAGACTGCTGTAGATGAGGGAACAGTGAGGTGGAAGAATGCTGAAGATGAGGGAACAGTGAGGTGGAAGACTGCTGTAGATGAGGGAAAACTGAGGTGGAAGACTGGTGTAGGTGAGGGAACAGTGAGGTTGAAGACTGCTGCAAATGAGGGAACAGTGAGGTGGAAGACAGCTGCAGATGAGGGAACAGTGAGGTGGACGACTGCTGTAGATGAGGGAAAACTGAGGTGGAAGACTGGTGTAGCTGAGGGAACAGTGAAGTGGAAGACTGCTGAAGATGAGGGAACAGTGAGGTGGAAGACTGCTGTAGATGAGGGAACAGTGAGGTGGAAGACTGCTGTAGATGAGGGAAAACTGTGGTGGAGACTGGTGTAGGTGAGGGAACAGTGAGGTGGAAGACTGGTGTGGATGTGGGAACAGTGAGGTGGAAGACTGGGGTAGATGAGGGATCAGTGAGGTGGAAGTCTGGTGTACATGAGAGAACAGTGAGGTGGAAGACTGCTGTAGATGAGGGAATAATGAGGTGGAAGACTGCAGTAGGTAAGGGAAAACTGAGGTGGAAGACTGGTGTAGGTGAGGGAACAGTGAGGTGGAAGACTGCTGTAGATGAGGGAAAACTGAGGTGGAAGACTGGTGTAGGTGAGGGAACAGTGAGGTGGAAGACTGCTGTAGATGAGGGAATAATGAGGTGGAAGACTGCAGTAGGTGAGGGAAAACTGAGGTTGAAGACTGGTGTAGGTGAGGGAACAGTAAGTTGGAAGACTGCTGTTGATGAGGGAAAACTGAGGTGGAAGACTGGTGTAGGTGAGGGAACAGTGAGGTGAACGACTGCTGTAGATGAGGGAACATTGAGGTGGAAGACTGCTGTAGATGAGGGAACAGTGAGGTGGAATACTGGTGAAGATGAGGGAACAGTCAGGTGGCAGACTGGTGTAGATGACGGATCAGTGAGGTGGAAGACTGGTGTAGATGAGGGAACAGTGAGGTGGAAGACTGCTGTAGATGAGGGAAAAGTGAGGTGGAAGACTGGTGTAGGTCAGGGAACAGTGAGGTGGAAGACTGCTGCAAATGAGGGAACAGTGAGGTGGAAGACTGCTGCAGATGAGGGAAAACTTAGGTGGAAGACTGGTGCAGGTGAGGGAACAGTGAGGTGGAAGACTGCTGTAGATGAGGGAACAGTGAGCTGGAAGACTGGTGTAGATGAGGGAACAGTGAAGTGGAAGACTGGTGCAGATGAGGGAACAGTGAGGTAGAAGACTGGTGTAGCTTACGGAACAGTGAAGTGGAAGACTGGTGTAAATGAGGGAACAGTGAGGTAGAAGACTGGTGTAGCTGAGGGAACAGTGAGGTGGAAGACAGCTGTGGATGAGGGAAAACTGAGGTGGAAGACCGGTGCAGATGAGGGAATAGTGAGGTGAAAAATGGTGTTGATTAGGTATCAGTGAGGTGGAAGACTGGTGTTGGTGAGGGAAGAGTGAGGTGCAACACCACTGTAGATGAGGGAAAGTGAAGTGGAAGACAGGTGTATTTTAGGGGACAGTGAGGTGGAAGACTGCTGTAGATGAGTAAAAACTGAGGTGGAAGACTGGTGTAGGTGAGGGAACAGTGAGGTGGAAGACTGGTGCAGATGAGGGAACAGTGAGGTGTCAGACTGGTGTAGATGATGGAACAGTGAGGTGGAAGACTGGTGTAGATGAGGGATCAGTGAGGTGGAAGACTGGTGTAGGTGAGGGAACAGTGAGGTGGAAGACTGCTGTAGATGAGGGAAAACTGAGGTGGAAGACTGGTGTAGGTGAGGGAACAGTGAGGTGGAAGACTGGTGTAGATGATGGAACAGTGAGGTGGAAGACTGGAGTAGATGAAGGATCAGTGAGGTGGAAGACTGGTGTAGGTGAGGGAACAGTGAGGTGGAAGACTGCTGTAGATGAGGGAAAACTGAGGTGGAAGACTGCAGTAGGTGAGGGAAAACTGAGGTGGAAGACTGGTGTAGGTGAGGGAACAGTGAGGTGGAAGACTGCTGTAGATGAGGGAAAACTGAGGTGGAAGACTGGTGTAGGTGTGGGAACAGTGAGGTGGAAGACTGCTGTAGATGAGGGAAAACTGAAGTGGAAGACTGGTGTAGGTCAGGGAACAGTGAGGTGGAAGACTGGTGTAGGTGAGGGAACAGTGAGGTGGAAGACTGCTGTAGATGAGGGAAAACTGAGGTGGAAGACTGGTGTAGGTGAGGGAACAGTGAGGTGGAAGACTGGTGTAGATGAGGGAACAGTGAGGATCGGACTGGTAGATGAGGGAACAGTGAGGTGGAAGACTGGTGTAGATGAGGGATCAGTGAGGTGGAAGACTGGTGTAGGTGAGGGAACAGTGAGGTGGAAGACTGCTGTAGATGAGGGAAAACTGAGGTGGAAGACTGGTGTAGGTGAGGGAACAGTGAGGTGGAAGACTGGTGTAGAGGAGGGAACAGTGAGGTGGAAGACTGGAGTAGATGAGGGATCAGTGAGGTGGAAGACTGGTGTAAATGAGGGAACAGTGAGGTAGAAGACTGGTGTAGCTGAGGGAACAATGAGGTGGAAGACAGCTGTGGATGAGGGAAAACTGAGGTGGAAGACTGGTGGAGATGAGGGAAAAGTGAGGCGGAAAACTTGTGCTGATTAGATATCAGTGAGGTGGAAGACTGGTGAGGGAAGAGTGAGGTGGAACACCACTGTAGATGAGGGAAAGTGAAGTGGAAGACAGGTGTATTTTCGGGGACAGTGAGGTGGAAGAATGCTGTAGATGAGGAAAAACTGAGGTGGAAGACTGGTGTAGGTGAGGGAACAGTGAGATGGAAGACTGGTGCAGATGAGGGAACAGTGAGGTGTCAGACTGGTGTAGATGAGGGTACAGTGAGGTGGAAGACTGCTGTAGATGAGGGAACAGTGAGGTGGAAGACAGCTGTAGATGTGGGAACAGTGAGGTGGAAGACTGGTGTAGATGATGGATCACTGAGGAGGATAACAGGTGTAGGTGAGGGAACAGTGAGGTGGAAGACTGCTGCAGATGAGGGAACAGTGAGGTGGAAGACTGCTGTAGATGAGGGAAAACTGAGGTGGAAGACTGGTGTAGGTGAGGGAACAGTGAGGTGGAATACTGGTGAAGATGAGGGAACAGTCAGGTGGCAGACTGGTGTAGATGACGGATCAGTGAGGTGGAAGACTGGTGTAGATGAGGGAACAGTGAGGTGGAAGACTGCTGTAGATGAGGGAAAAGTGAGGTGGAAGACTTGTGTAGGTCAGGGAACAGTGAGGTGGAAGACTGCTGCAAATGAGGGAACAGTGAGGTGGAAGACTGCTGCAGATGAGGGAAAACTTAGGTGGAAGACTGGTGTAGGTGAGGGAACAGTGAGGTGGAAGACTGCTGTAGATGAGGGAACAGTGAGCTGGAAGACTGGTGTAGATGAGGGAACAGTGAAGTGGAAGACTGGTGCAGATGAGGGAACAGTGAGGTAGAAGACTGGTGTAGCTGAGGGAACAGTGAGGTGAAAGACTGGTGTAAATGAGGGAACAGTGAGGTAGAAGACTGGTGTAGCTGAGGGAACAGTGAGGTGGAAGACAGCCGTGGATGAGGGAAAACTGAGGTGGAAGACTGGTGCAGATGAGGGAATAGTGAGGTGAAAAATGCTGTTGATTAGGTATCAGTGAGGTGGAAGAGTGGTGTTGGTGAGAGAAGAGTGAAGTGGAACACCACTGTAGATGAGGGAAAGTGAAGTGGAAGACAGGTGAATTTTAGGGGACAGTGAGGTGGAAGACTGCTGTAGATGAGGAAAAACTGAGGTGGAAGACTGGTGTAGGTGAGGGAACAGTGAGGTGAAAGACTGGTGCAGATGAGGGAACAGTGAGGTGTCAGACTGGTGTAGATGAGGGAACAGTGAGGTGGAAGACTGGTGTAGATGAGGGAACAGTGAGGTGGAAGACTGCTGTAGATGAGGGAAAACTGAGGTGGAAGACTGGTGTAGGTGAGGGAACAGTGAGGTGGAAGACTGGTGTAGGTGAGGGAACAGTGAGGTGGAAGACTGGTGTAGATGATGGATCACTGAGGTGGATAACTGGTGTAGGTGAGGGAACAGTGAGGTGGAAGACTGCTGCAGATGAGGGAACAGTGAGGTGGAAGACTGCTGTAGATGAGGGAAAACTGAGGTGGAAGACTGGTGTAGGTGGGGGAACAGTGAGGTGGAAGACTGGTGTAGATGAGGGATCAGTGATGTGGATGACTGGTGTAGGTGAGGGAACAGTGAGGTGGAAGACTGCTGTAGATGAGGGAAAACTGAGGTGGAAGACTGGTGTAGGTGAGGGAACAGTGAGTTGGAAGACTGCTGTAGATGAGGGAACAGTGAGGTGGACGACTGCTGTAGATGAGGCAAAACTGAGGTGGAAGACTGGTGTAGCTGAGGGAACAGTGAGGTGGAAAACTGCTGTAGATGAGGGAACAGTGAGGTGGAAGACTGGTGTAGTTGAGGGAACAGTGAAGTGGAAGACTGCTGTAGATGAGGGAACAGTGAGGTGGAAGACTGCTGTAGATGAGGGAACAGTGAGCTGGAAGACTGCTGTAGCTGAGGGAACAGTGAGCTGGAAGACTGGTGTAGATGAGGGAACAGTGAGGTGGAAGACTGGTGCAGATGAGGGAATACTGAGGTAGAAGACTGGTGTAGCTGAGGGAACAGTGAGGTGCAAGACTGGTGTAGGTGAGGGAACAGTGAGGTGGAAGACTGCTGCAGATGAGGGAACAGTGAGGTGGAAGACTGCTGTAGATGAGGGAAAACTGAGGTGGAAGACTGGTGTAGGTGAGGGAACTGTGAGGTGGAAGACTGCTGTAGATGAGGGAACAGTGAGGTGGACGACTGCTGTAGATGAGGGAACAGTGAGGTGGAAGACTGCTGTAGATGAGGGAACAGTGAGGTGGACGACTGCTGTAGATGAGGGAAAACTGAGGTGGAAGACTGGTGTAGCTGAGGGAACAGTGAAGTGGAAGACTGCTGTAGATGAGGGAACAGTGAGGTGGAAGAATGCTGAAGATGAGGGAACAGTGAGGTGGAAGACTGCTGTAGATGAGGGAAAACTGAGGTGGAAGACTGGTGTAGGTGAGGGAACAGTGAGGTTGAAGACTGCTGCAAATGAGGGAACAGTGAGGTGGAAGACAGCTGCAGATGAGGGAACAGTGAGGTGGACGACTGCTGTAGATGAGGGAAAACTGAGGTGGAAGACTGGTGTAGCTGAGGGAACAGTGAAGTGGAAGACTGCTGAAGATGAGGGAACAGTGAGGTGGAAGACTGCTGTAGATGAGGGAACAGTGAGGTGGAAGACTGCTGTAGATGAGGGAAAACTGTGGTGGAGACTGGTGTAGGTGAGGGAACAGTGAGGTGGAAGACTGGTGTGGATGTGGGAACAGTGAGGTGGAAGACTGGGGTAGATGAGGGATCAGTGAGGTGGAAGTCTGGTGTACGTGAGAGAACAGTGAGGTGGAAGACTGCTGTAGATGAGGGAATAATGAGGTGGAAGACTGCAGTAGGTGAGGGAAAACTGAGGTGGAAGACTGGTGTAGGTGAGGGAACAGTAAGTTGGAAGACTGCTGTTGATGAGGGAAAACTGAGGTGGAAGACTGGTGTAGGTGAGGGAACAGTGAGGTGAACGACTGCTGTAGATGAGGGAACATTGAGGTGGAAGACTGCTGTAGATGAGGGAACAGTGAGGTGGAATACTGGTGAAGATGAGGGAACAGTCAGGTGGCAGACTGGTGTAGATGACGGATCAGTGAGGTGGAAGACTGGTGTAGATGAGGGAACAGTGAGGTGGAAGACTGCTGTAGATGAGGGAAAAGTGAGGTGGAAGACTGGTGTAGGTCAGGGAACAGTGAGGTGGAAGACTGCTGCAAATGAGGGAACAGTGAGGTGGAAGACTGCTGCAGATGAGGGAAAACTTAGGTGGAAGACTGGTGTAGGTGAGGGAACAGTGAGGTGGAAGACTGCTGTAGATGAGGGAACAGTGAGCTGGAAGACTGGTGTAGATGAGGGAACAGTGAAGTGGAAGACTGGTGCAGATGAGGGAACAGTGAGGTAGAAGACTGGTGTAGCTGACGGAACAGTGAAGTGGAAGACTGGTGTAAATGAGGGAACAGTGAGGTAGAAGACTGGTGTAGCTGAGGGAACAGTGAGGTGGAAGACAGCTGTGGATGAGGGAAAACTGAGGTGGAAGACCGGTGCAGATGAGGGAATAGTGAGGTGAAAAATGGTGTTGATTAGGTATCAGTGAGGTGGAAGACTGGTGTTGGTGAGGGAAGAGTGAGGTGCAACACCACTGTAGATGAGGGAAAGTGAAGTGGAAGACAGGTGTATTTTAGGGGACAGTGAGGTGGAAGACTGCTGTAGATGAGTAAAAACTGAGGTGGAAGACTGGTGTAGGTGAGGGAACAGTGAGGTGGAAGACTGGTGCAGATGAGGGAACAGTGAGGTGTCAGACTGGTGTAGATGATGGAACAGTGAGGTGGAAGACTGCTGTAGATGAGGGAACAGTGAAGTGGAAGACTGCTGTAGATGAGGGAACAGTGAGGTGGAAGAATGCTGAAGATGAGGGAACAGTGAGGTGGAAGACTGCTGTAGATGAGGGAAAACTGAGGTGGAAGACTGGTGTAGGTGAGGGAACAGTGAGGTTGAAGACTGCTGCAAATGAGGGAACAGTGAGGTGGAAGAGAGCTGCAGATGAGGGAACAGTGAGGTGGACGACTGCTGTAGATGAGGGAAAACTGAGGTGGAAGACTGGTGTAGCTGAGGGAACAGTGAAGTGGAAGACTGCTGAAGATGAGGGAACAGTGAGGTGGAAGACTGCTGTAGATGAGGGAACAGTGAGGTGGAAGACTGCTGTAGATGAGGGAAAACTGTGGTGGAGACTGGTGTAGGTGAGGGAACAGTGAGGTGGAAGACTGGTGTGGATGTGGGAACAGTGAGGTGGAAGACTGGGGTAGATGAGGGATCAGTGAGGTGGAAGTCTGGTGTACGTGAGAGAACAGTGAGGTGGAAGACTGCTGTAGATGAGGGAATAATGAGGTGGAAGACTGCAGTAGGTGAGGGAAAACTGAGGTGGAAGACTGGTGTAGGTGAGGGAACAGTGAGGTGGAAGACTGCTGTAGATGAGGGAAAACTGAGGTGGAAGACTGGTGTAGGTGAGGGAACAGTGAGGTGGAAGACTGCTGTAGATGAGGGAATAATGAGGTGGAAGACTGCAGTAGGTGAGGGAAAACTGAGGTTGAAGACTGGTGTAGGTGAGGGAACAGTAAGTTGGAAGACTGCTGTTGATGAGGGAAAACTGAGGTGGAAGACTGGTGTAGGTGAGGGAACAGTGAGGTGAACGACTGCTGTAGATGAGGGAACATTGAGGTGGAAGACTGCTGTAGATGAGGGAACAGTGAGGTGGAATACTGGTGAAGATGAGGGAACAGTCAGGTGGCAGACTGGTGTAGATGACGGATCAGTGAGGTGGAAGACTGGTGTAGATGAGGGAACAGTGAGGTGGAAGACTGCTGTAGATGAGGGAAAAGTGAGGTGGAAGACTGGTGTAGGTCAGGGAACAGTGAGGTGGAAGACTGCTGCAAATGAGGGAACAGTGAGGTGGAAGACTGCTGCAGATGAGGGAAAACTTAGGTGGAAGACTGGTGTAGGTGAGGGAACAGTGAGGTGGAAGACTGCTGTAGATGAGGGAACAGTGAGCTGGAAGACTGGTGTAGATGAGGGAACAGTGAAGTGGAAGACTGGTGCAGATGAGGGAACAGTGAGGTAGAAGACTGGTGTAGCTGACGGAACAGTGAAGTGGAAGACTGGTGTAAATGAGGGAACAGTGAGGTAGAAGACTGGTGTAGCTGAGGGAACAGTGAGGTGGAAGACAGCTGTGGATGAGGGAAAACTGAGGTGGAAGACCGGTGCAGATGAGGGAATAGTGAGGTGAAAAATGGTGTTGATTAGGTATCAGTGAGGTGGAAGACTGGTGTTGGTGAGGGAAGAGTGAGGTGCAACACCACTGTAGATGAGGGAAAGTGAAGTGGAAGACAGGTGTATTTTAGGGGACAGTGAGGTGGAAGACCGCTGTAGATGAGTAAAAACTGAGGTGGAAGACTGGTGTAGGTGAGGGAACAGTGAGGTGGAAGACTGGTGCAGATGAGGGAACAGTGAGGTGTCAGACTGGTGTAGATGATGGAACAGTGAGGTGGAAGACTGGTGTAGATGAGGGATCAGTGAGGTGGAAGACTGGTGTAGGTGAGGGAACAGTGAGGTGGAAGACTGCTGTAGATGAGGGAAAACTGAGGTGGAAGACTGGTGTAGGTGAGGGAACAGTGAGGTGGAAGACTGGTGTAGATGATGGAACAGTGAGGTGGAAGACTGGAGTAGATGAGGGATCAGTGAGGTGGAAGACTGGTGTAGGTGAGGGAACAGTGAGGTGGAAGACTGCTGTAGATGAGGGAAAACTGAGGTGGAAGACTGGTGTAGGTGAGGCAACAGTGAGGTGGAAGACTGCTGTATATGAGGGAACAGTGAGGTGGAAGACTGCTGTAGATGAGGGAAAACTGAGGTGGAAGACTGGTGTAGGTGAGGGAACAGTGAGGTGGAAGACTGCTGTAGATGAGGGAAAACTGAGGTGGAAGACTGGTGTAGGTCAGGGAACAGTGAGGTGGAAGACTGGTGTAGGTGAGGGAACAGTGAGGTGGATGACTGCTGTAGATGAGGGAAAACTGAGGTGGAAGACTGGTGTAGGTGAGGGAACAGTGAGGTGGAAGACTGGTGTAGATGAGGGAACAGTGAGGATCGGACTGGTAGATGAGGGAACAGTGAGGTGGAAGACTGGTGTAGATGAGGGATCAGTGAGGTGGAAGACTGGTGTAGGTGAGGGAACAGTGAGGTGGAAGACTGCTGTAGATGAGGGAAAACTGAGGTGGAAGACTGGTGTAGGTGAGGGAACAGTGAGGTGGAAGACTGGTGTAGAGGAGGGAACAGTGAGGTGGAAGACTGGAGTAGATGAGGGATCAGTGAGGTGGAAGACTGGTGTAAATGAGGGAACAGTGAGGTAGAAGACTGGTGTAGCTGAGGGAACAATGAGGTGGAAGACAGCTGTGGATGAGGGAAAACTGAGGTGGAAGACTGGTGGAGATGAGGGAAAAGTGAGGTGGAAAACTTGTGCTGATTAGATATCAGTGAGGTGGAAGACTGGTGAGGGAAGAGTGAGGTGGAACACCACTGTAGATGAGGGAAAGTGAAGTGGAAGACAGGTGTATTTTAGGGGACAGTGAGGTGGAAGAATGCTGTAGATGAGGAAAAACTGAGGTGGAAGACTGGTGTAGGTGAGGGAACAGTGAGATGGAAGACTGGTGCAGATGAGGGATCAGTGAGGTGGAAGACTGGAGTAGATGAGGGATCAGTGAGGTGGAAGACTGGTGTAGGTGAGGGAACAGTGAGGTGGAAGACTGCTGTAGATGAGGGAAAACTGAGGTGGAAGACTGGTGTAGGTGAGGGAACAGTGAGGTGGAAGACTGCTGTAGATGAGGGAATAATGAGGTGGAAGACTGCAGTAGGTGAGGGAAATCTGAGGTGGAAGACTGGTGTAGGTGAGGGAACAGTAAGTTGGAAGACTGCTGTTGATGAGGGAAAACTGAGGTGGAAGACTGGTGTAGGTGAGGGAACAGTGAGGTGAAAGACTGATGTAGATGAGGGAACATTGAGGTGGAAGACTGCCGTAGATGAGGGAAAACTGAGGTGGAAGACTGGTGTAGGTGAGGGAACAGTGAGGTGGAAGACTGCTGCAGATGAGGGAAAACTTAGGTGGAAGACTGGTGTAGATGAGGGAACAGTGAGGTGGAAGACTGCTGTAGCTGAGGGAACAGTGAGCTGGAAGACTGGTGTAGATGAGGGAACAGTGAGGTGGAAGACTGGTGCAGATGAGGGAACACTGAGGTAGAAGACTGGTGTAGCTGAGGGAACAGTGAGGTGCAAGACTGGTGTAGGTGAGGGAACAGTGAGGTGGAAGACTGCTGCAGATGAGGGAACAGTGAGGTGGAAGACTGCTGTAGATGAGGGAAAACTGAGGTGGAAGACTGGTGTAGGTGAGGGAACTGTGAGGTGGAAGACTGCTGTAGATGAGGGAACAGTGAGGTGGACGACTGCTGTAGATGAGGGAACAGTGAGGTGGAAGACTGCTGTAGATGAGGGAACAGTGAGGTGGACGACTGCTGTAGATCAGGGAAAACTGAGGTGGAAGACTGGTGTAGCTGAGGGAACAGTGAAGTGGAAGACTGCTGTAGATGAGGGAACAGTGAGGTGGAAGAATGCTGAAGATGAGGGAACAGTGAGGTGGAAGACTGCTGTAGATGAGGGAAAACTGATGTGGAAGACTGGTGTAGGTGAGGGAACAGTGAGGTTGAAGACTGCTGCAAATGAGGGAACAGTGAGGTGGAAGACAGCTGCAGATGAGGGAACAGTGAGGTGGACGACTGCTGTAGATGAGGGAAAACTGAGGTGGAAGACTGGTGTAGCTGAGGGAACAGTGAAGTGGAAGACTGCTGTAGATGAGGGAACAGTGAGGTGGAAGACTGCTGTAGATGAGGGAACAGTGAGGTGGAAGACTGCTGTAGATGAGGGAAAACTGTGGTGGAGACTGGTGTAGGTGAGGGAACAGTGAGGTGGAAGACTGGTGTGGATGTGGGAACAGTGAGGTGGAAGACTGGAGTAGATGTGGGATCAGTGAGGTGGAAGTCTGGTGTACGTGAGAGAACAGTGAGGTGGAAGACTGCTGTAGATGAGGGAATAATGAGGTGGAAGACTGCAGTAGGTGAGGGAAAACTGAGGTGGAAGACTGGTGTAGGTGAGGGAACAGTGAGGTGGAAGACTGCTGTAGATGAGGGAAAACTGAGGTGGAAGACTGGTGTAGGTGAGGGAACAGTGAGGTGGAAGACTGCTGTAGATGAGGGAATAATGAGGTGGAAGACTGCAGTAGGTGAGGGAAAACTGAGGTTGAAGACTGGTGTAGGTGAGGGAACAGTAAGTTGGAAGACTGCTGTTGATGAGGGAAAACTGAGGTGGAAGACTGCTGTAGATGAGGGAAAACTGAGGTGGAAGAGTGGTGTAGGTGAGGGAACAGTGAGTTGGAAGACTGCTGTAGATGAGGGAACAGTGAGGTGGAAGACTGCTGTAGATGAGGGAACAGTGAGGTGGAAGACAGCTGTAGATGTGGGAACAGTGAGGTGGAAGACTGGAGTAGATGAGGGATCAGTGAGGTGGAAGACTGGTGTAGGTGAGGGAACAGTGAGGTGGAAGACTGCTGTAGATGAGGGAAAACTGAGGTGGAAGACTGGTGTAGCTGAGGGAACAGTGAGGTGGAAGACTGCTGTAGATGAGGGAATAATGAGGTGGAAGACTGCAGTAGGTGAGGGAAATCTGAGGTGGAAGACTGGTGTAGGTGACGGAACAGTAAGTTGGAAGACTGCTGTTGATGAGGGAAAACTGAGGTGGAAGACTGGTGTAGCTGAGGGAACAGTGAAGTGGAAGACTGCTGTAGATGAGGGAACAGTGAGGTGGAAGACTGCTGTAGATGAGGGAACAGTGAGGTGGAAGACTGCTGTAGATGAGGGAAAACTGTGGTGGAGACTGGTGTAGGTGAGGGAACAGTGAGGTGGAAGACTGGTGTGGATGTGGGAACAGTGAGGTGGAAGACTGGAGTAGATGAGGGATCAGTGAGGTGGAAGTCTGGTGTACGTGAGAGAACAGTGAGGTGGAAGACTGCTGTAGATGAGGGAATAATGAGGTGGAAGACTGCAGTAGGTGAGGGAAAACTGAGGTGGAAGACTGGTGTAGGTGAGGGAACAGTGAGGTGGAAGACTGCTGTAGATGAGGGAAAACTGAGGTGGAAGACTGGTGTAGGTGAGGGAACAGTGAGGTGGAAGACTGCTGTAGATGAGGGAATAATGAGGTGGAAGACTGCAGTAGGTGAGGGAAAACTGAGGTTGAAGACTGGTGTAGGTGAGGGAACAGTAAGTTGGAAGACTGCTGTTGATGAGGGAAAACTGAGGTGGAAGACTGGTGTAGGTGAGGGAACAGTGAGGTGAACGACTGCTGTAGATGAGGGAACATTGAGGTGGAAGACTGCTGTAGATGAGGGAACAGTGAGGTGGAATACTGGTGAAGATGAGGGAACAGTCAGGTGGCAGACTGGTGTAGATGACGGATCAGTGAGGTGGAAGACTGGTGTAGATGAGGGAACAGTGAGGTGGAAGACTGCTGTAGATGAGGGAAAAGTGAGGTGGAAGACTGGTGTAGGTCAGGGAACAGTGAGGTGGAAGACTGCTGCAAATGAGGGAACACTGAGGTGGAAGACTGCTGCAGATGAGGGAAAACTTAGGTGGAAGACTGGTGTAGGTGAGGGAACAGTGAGGTGGAAGACTGCTGTAGATGAGGGAACAGTGAGCTGGAAGACTGGTGTAGATGAGGGAACAGTGAAGTGGAAGACTGGTGCAGATGAGGGAACAGTGAGGTAGAAGACTGGTGTAGCTGAGGGAACAGTGAGGTGGAAGACTGGTGTAAATGAGGGAACAGTGAGGTAGAAGACTGGTGTAGCTGAGGGAACAGTGAGGTGGAAGACAGCCGTGGATGAGGGAAAACTGAGGTGGAAGACTGGTGCAGATGAGGGAATAGTGAGGTGAAAAATGGTGTTGATTATCTATCAGTGAGGTGGAAGAGTGGTGTTGGTGAGAGAAGAGTGAAGTGGAACACCACTGTAGATGAGGGAAAGTGAAGTGGAAGACAGGTGAATTTTAGGGGACAGTGAGGTGGAAGACTGCTGTAGATGAGGAAAAACTGAGGTGGAAGAGTGGTGTAGGTGAGGGAACAGTGAGGTGGAAGACTGGTGCAGATGAGGGAACAGTGAGGTGTCAGACTGGTGTAGATGAGGGAACAGTGAGGTGGAAGACTGGTGTAGATGATGGATCACTGAGGAGGATAACAGGTGTAGGTGAGGGAACAGTGAGGTGGAAGACTGCTGCATATGAGGGAACAGTGAGGTGGAAGACTGCTGTAGATGAGGGAAAACTGAGGTGGAAGACTGGTGTAGGTGAGGGTACAGTGAGGTGGAAGACTGGTGTAGATGAGGCAACAGTGAGGTGGAAGACTGGTGTAGATGAGGGATCAGTGAGGTGGATGACTGGTGTAGGTGAGGGAACAGTGAGGTGGAAGACTGCTGTAGATGAGGGAAAACTGAGGTGGAAGACTGGTGTAGGTGAGGGAACAGTGAGTTGGAAGACTGCTGTAGATGAGGGAACAGTGAGGTGGAAGACTGCTGTAGATGAGGGAACAGTGAGGTGGAAGACAGCTGTAGATGTGGGAACAGTGAGGTGGAAGACTGGAGTAGATGAGGGATCAGTGAGGTGGAAGACTGGTGTAGGTGAGGGAACAGTGAGGTGGAAGACTGCTGTAGATGAGGGAAAACTGAGGTGGAAGACTGGTGTAGGTGAGGGAACAGTGAGGTGGAAGACTGCTGTAGATGAGGGAATAATGAGGTGGAAGACTGCAGTAGGTGAGGGAAAACTGAGGTGGAAGACTGGTGTAGGTGAGGGAACAGTAAGTTGGAAGACTGCTGTTGATGAGGGAAAACTGAGGTGGAAGACTGGTGTAGGTGAGGGAACAGTGAGGTGAAAGACTGATGTAGATGAGGGAACATTGAGGTGGAAGACTGCTGTAGATGAGGGAAAACTGAGGTGCAAGACTGGTGTAGGTGAGGGAACAGTGAGGTGGAAGACTGCTGCAGATGAGGGAAAACTTAGGTGGAAGACTGGTGTAGATGAGGGAACAGTGAGGTGGAAGACTGCTGTAGATGAGGGAAAACTGAGGTGCAAGACTGGTGTAGGTGAGGGAACAGTGAAGTGGAAGACTGGTGTAAATGAGGGAACAGTGAGGTAGAAGACTGGTGTAGCTGAGGGAACAGTGAGGTGGAAGACAGCCGTGGATGAGGGAAAACTGAGGTGGAAGACTGGTGCAGATGAGGGAATAGTGAGGTGAAAAATGGTGTTGATTAGGTATCAGTGAGGTGGAAGACTGGTGTTGGTGAGAGAAGAGTGAAGTGGAACACCACTGTAGATGAGGGAAAGTGAAGTGGAAGACAGGTGAATTTTAGGGGACAGTGAGGTGGAAGACTGCTGTAGATGAGGAAAAACTGAGGTGGAAGACTGGTGTAGGTGAGGGAACTGTGAGGTGGAAGACTGGTGCAGATGAGGGAACAGTGAGGTGTCAGACTGGTGTAGATGAGGGAACAGTGAGGTGGAAGACTGGTGTAGGTGAGGGAACAGTGAGGTGGAAGACTGGTGTAGATGAGGGAAAACTGAGGTGGAAGACTGGATGGGTTATGAGGGATCAGTGAGGTGGAAGACTGGTGTACATGAGGGAACAGTGAGGTGGAAGACTGCTGTAGATGAGGGAAAACTGAGGTGGAAGACTGGTGTAGGTGAGGGAACAGTGAGGTGGAAGACTGCTGCAAATGAGGGAACAGTGAGGTGGAAGACTACTGCAGATGACGGAAAACTTAGGTGGAAGACTGGTGTAGGTGAGGGAACAGTGAGGTGGAAGACTGCTGTAGATGAGGGAACAGTGAGCTGGAAGACTGGTGTAGATGAGGGAACAGTGAGGTGGAAGACTGGTGTAGATGAGGGAACAGTGAGGTTGAAGACTGGTGTAGCTGAGGGAACAGTGAGGTGGAAGACTGGTGTAAATGAGGGAATAGTGAGGTAGAAGACTGGTGTAGCTGAGGGAACAGTAAGGTGGAAGACAGCTGCGGATGAGGGAAAACGGAGGTGGAAGACTGGTGGAGATGAGGGAAAAGTGAGGCGGAAAACTTGTGCTGATTAGATATCAGTGAGGTGGAAGACTGGTGTTGGTGAGGGAAGAGTGAGGTGGAACACCACTGTAGATGAGGGAATGTGAAGTGGAAGACTGGTGTATTTTAGGGGACAGTGAGGTGGAAGACTGCTGTTGATGTGGAAAAACTGAGGTGGAAGACTGGTGTAGGTGAGGGAACAGTGAGGTGGAAGGCTGGTGCAGATGAGGGAACAGTGAGGTGGAAGACTGGTGTAGATGAGGGAACAGTGAGGTGGAAGACTGCTGTAGATGAGGGAAAACTGAGGTGGAAGACTGGTGTAGGTGAGGGAACAGTGAGGTGGAAGACTGGTGTAGATGAGGGAACAGTGAGGTGGAAGACTGGTGTAGATGATGGATCACTGAGGTGGATAACTTGTGTAGGTGAGGGAACAGTGAGGTGGAAGACTGCTGCAGATGAGGGAACAGTGAGGTGGAAGACTGCTGTAGATGAGGGAAAACTGAGGTGGGAGACTGGTGTAGGTGAGGGAACAGTGAGGTGGAAGACTGGTGTAGATGAGGGAACAGTGAGGTGGAAGACTGGTGTAGGTGAGGGAACAGTGAGGTGGAAGACTGCTGTAGATGAGGGAACAGTGAGGTGGACGACTGCTGTAGATGAGGCAAAACTGAGGTGGAAGACTGGTGTAGCTGAGCGAACAGTGAGGTGGAAGACTGCTGTAGATGAGGGAACAGTGAGGTGGAAGACTGGTGTAGTTGAGGGAACAGTGAGGTGGACGACTGCTGTAGGTGAGGGAAACTGAGGTGGAAGACTGGTGTAGCTGAGGGAACAGTGAAGTGGAAGACTGCTGTAGATGAGGGAACAGTGAGGTGGAAGACTGCTGTAGATGAGGGAACAGTGAGGTGGAAGTCTGCTGTAGATGAGGGAAAACTGGTGGAAGACTGCTGTAGGTGAGGGAACAGTGAGGTGGAAGACTGGTGTAGATGTGGGAACAGTGAGGTGGAAGACTGGAGTAGATGAGGGATCAGTGAGGTGGAAGACTGGTGTAGGTGAGGGAACAGTGAGGTGGAAGACTGCTGCAAATGAGGGAATAATGAGGTGGAAGACTGCAGTAGGTGAGGGAAATCTGAGGTGGAAGACTGGTGTAGGTGACGGAACAGTAAGTTGGAAGACTGCTGTTGATGAGGGAAAACTGAGGTGGAAGACTGGTGTAGGTGAGGGAACAGTGAGGTGAAAGACTGATGTAGATGAGGGAACATTGAGGTGGAAGACTGCTGTAGATGAGGGAAAACTGAGGTGGAAGACTGGTGTAGGTGAGGGAACAGTGAGGTGGAAGACTGCTGCAGATGAGGGAAAACTTAGGTGGAAGACTGGTGTAGATGAGGGAACAGTGAGGTGGAAGACTGCTGTAGCTGAGGGAACAGTGAGCTGGAAGACTGGTGTAGATGAGGGAACAGTGAGGTGGAAGACTGGTGCAGATGAGGGAACACTGAGGTAGAAGACTGGTGTAGCTGAGGGAACAGTGAGGTGCAAGACTGGTGTAGGTGAGGGAACAGTGAGGTGGAAGACTGCTGCAGATGAGGGAACAGTGAGGTGGAAGACTGCTGTAGATGAGGGAAAACTGAGGTGGAAGACTGGTGTAGGTGAGGGAACTGTGAGGTGGAAGACTGCTGTAGATGAGGGAACAGTGAGGTGGACGACTGCTGTAGATGAGGGAACAGTGAGGTGGAAGACTGCTGTAGATGAGGGAACAGTGAGGTGGACGACTGCTGTAGATAATGGAAAACTGAGGTGGAAGACTGGTGTAGCTGAGGGAACAGTGAAGTGGAAGACTGCTGTAGATGAGGGAACAGTGAGGTGGAAGAATGCTGAAGATGAGGGAACAGTGAGGTGGAAGACTGCTGTAGATGAGGGAAAACTGAGGTGGAAGACTGGTGTAGGTGAGGGAACAGTGAGGTTGAAGACTGCTGCAAATGAGGGAACAGTGAGGTGGAAGACAGCTGCAGATGAGGGAACAGTGAGGTGGACGACTGCTGTAGATGAGGGAAAACTGAGGTGGAAGACTGGTGTAGCTGAGGGAACAGTGAAGTGGAAGACTGCTGTAGATGAGGGAACAGTGAGGTGGAAGACTGCTGTAGATGAGGGAACAGTGAGGTGGAAGACTGCTGTAGATGAGGGAAAACTGTGGTGGAGACTGGTGTAGGTGAGGGAACAGTGAGGTGGAAGACTGGTGTGGATGTGGGAACAGTGAGGTGGAAGACTGGAGTAGATGAGGGATCAGTGAGGTGGAAGTCTGGTGTACGTGAGAGAACAGTGAGGTGGAAGACTGCTGTAGATGAGGGAATAATGAGGTGGAAGACTGCAGTAGGTGAGGGAAAACTGAGGTGGAAGACTGGTGTAGGTGAGGGAACAGTGAGGTGGAAGACTGCTGTAGATGAGGGAAAACTGAGGTGGAAGACTGGTGTAGGTGAGGGAACAGTGAGGTGGAAGACTGCTGTAGATGAGGGAATAATGAGGTGGAAGACTGCAGTAGGTGAGGGAAAACTGAGGTTGAAGACTGGTGTAGGTGAGGGAACAGTAAGTTGGAAGACTGCTGTTGATGAGGGAAAACTGAGGTGGAAGACTGGTGTAGGTGAGGGAACAGTGAGGTGAACGACTGCTGTAGATGAGGGAACATTGAGGTGGAAGACTGCTGTAGATGAGGGAACAGTGAGGTGGAATACTGGTGAAGATGAGGGAACAGTCAGGTGGCAGACTGGTGTAGATGACGGATCAGTGAGGTGGAAGACTGGTGTAGATGAGGGAACAGTGAGGTGGAAGACTGCTGTAGATGAGGGAAAAGTGAGGTGGAAGACTGGTGTAGGTCAGGGAACAGTGAGGTGGAAGACTGCTGCAAATGAGGGAACAGTGAGGTGGAAGACTGCTGCAGATGAGGGAAAACTTAGGTGGAAGACTGGTGTAGGTGAGGGAACAGTGAGGTGGAAGACTGCTGTAGATGAGGGAACAGTGAGCTGGAAGACTGGTGTAGATGAGGGAACAGTGAAGTGGAAGACTGGTGCAGATGAGGGAACAGTGAGGTAGAAGACTGGTGTAGCTGAGGGAACAGTGAGGTGGAAGACTGGTGTAAATGAGGGAACAGTGAGGTAGAAGACTGGTGTAGCTGAGGGAACAGTGAGGTGGAAGACAGCCGTGGATGAGGGAAAACTGAGGTGGAAGACTGCTGCAGATGAGGGAATAGTGAGGTGAAAAATGGTGTTGATTAGCTATCAGTGAGGTGGAAGAGTGGTGTTGGTGAGAGAAGAGTGAAGTGGAACACCACTGTAGATGAGGGAAAGTGAAGTGGAAGACAGGTGAATTTTAGGGGACAGTGAGGTGGAAGACTGCTGTAGATGAGGAAAAACTGAGGTGGAAGAGTGGTGTAGGTGAGGGAACAGTGAGGTGGAAGACTGGTGCAGATGAGGGAACAGTGAGGTGTCAGACTGGTGTAGATGAGGGAACAGTGAGGTGGAAGACTGGTGTAGATGATGGATCACTGAGGAGGATAACAGGTGTAGGTGAGGGAACAGTGAGGTGGAAGACTGCTGCATATGAGGGAACAGTGAGGTGGAAGACTGCTGTAGATGAGGGAAAACTGAGGTGGAAGACTGGTGTAGGTGAGGGTACAGTGAGGTGGAAGACTGGTGTAGATGAGGCAACAGTGAGGTGGAAGACTGGTGTAGATGAGGGATCAGTGAGGTGGATGACTGGTGTAGGTGAGGGAACAGTGAGGTGGAAGACTGCTGTAGATGAGGGAAAACTGAGGTGGAAGACTGGTGTAGGTGAGGGAACAGTGAGTTGGAAGACTGCTGTAGATGAGGGAACAGTGAGGTGGAAGACTGCTGTAGATGAGGGAACAGTGAGGTGGAAGACAGCTGTAGATGTGGGAACAGTGAGGTGGAAGACTGGAGTAGATGAGGGATCAGTGAGGTGGAAGACTGGTGTAGGTGAGGGAACAGTGAGGTGGAAGACTGTTGTAGATGAGGGAAAACTGAGGTGGAAGACTGGTGTAGGTGAGGGAACAGTGAGGTGGAAGACTGCTGTAGATGAGGGAATAATGAGGTGGAAGACTGCAGTAGGTGAGGGAAAACTGAGGTGGAAGACTGGTGTAGGTGAGGGAACAGTAAGTTGGAAGACTGCTGTTGATGAGGGAAAACTGAGGTGGAAGACTGGTGTAGGTGAGGGAACAGTGAGGTGAAAGACTGATGTAGATGAGGGAACAGTGAGGTGTAAGACTGGTGTAGGTGAGGGAACAGTGAGGTGGAAGACTGCTGCAGATGAGGGAACAGTGAGGTGGAAGACTGCTGTAGATGAGGGAAAACTGAGGTGGAAGACAGGTGTAGGTGAGGGAACTGTGAGGTGGAAGACTGCTGTAGATGAGGGAACAGTGAGGTGGACGACTGCTGTAGATGAGGGAACAGTGAGGTGGAAGACTGCTGTAGATGAGGGAACAGTGAGGTGGACGACTGCTGTAGATGAGGGAAAACTGAGGTGGAAGACTGGTGTAGCTGAGGGAACAGTAAGTTGGAAGACTGCTGTTGATGAGGGAAAACTGAGGTGGAAGACTGGTGTAGGTGAGGGAACAGTGAGGTGAAAGACTGCTGTAGATGAGGGAACATTGAGGTGGAAGACTGCTGTAGATGAGGGAACAGTGAGGTGGAATACTGGTGAAGATGAGGGAACAGTCAGGTGGCAGATTGGTGTAGATGACGGATCAGTGAGGTGGAAGACTGGTGTAGATGAGGGAACAGTGAGGTGGAAGACTGCTGTAGATGAGGGAAAAGTGAGGTGGAAGACTGGTGTAGGTCAGGGAATAGTGAGGTGGAAGACTGCTGCAAATGAGGGAACAGTGAGGTGGAAGACTGCTGCAGATGAGGGAAAACTTAGGTGGAAGACTGGTGTAGGTGAGGGAACAGTGAGGTGGAAGACTGCTGTAGATGAGGGAACAGTGAGCTGGAAGACTGGTGTAGATGACGGAACAGTGAAGTGGAAGACTGGTGCAGATGAGGGAACAGTGAGGTAGAAGACTGGTGTAGCTGAGGGAACAGTGAGGTGGAAGACTGGTGTAAATGAGGGAACAGTGAGGTAGAAGACTGGTGTAGCTGAGGGAACAGTGAGGTGGAAGACAGCCGTGGATGAGGGAAAACTGAGGTGGAAGACTGGTGCAGATGAGGGAATAGTGAGGTGAAAAATGGTGTTGATTAGGTATCAGTGAGGTGGAAGACTGGTGTTGGTGAGAGAAGAGTGAAGTGGAACACCACTGTAGATGAGGGAAAGTGAAGTGGAAGACAGGTGAATTTTAGGGGACAGTGAGGTGGAAGACTGCTGTAGATGAGGAAAAACTGAGGTGGAAGACTGGTGTAGGTGAGGGAACAGTGAGGTGGAAGACTGGTGCAGATGAGGGAACAGTGAGGTGTCAGACTGGTGTAGATGAGGGAACAGTGAGGTGGAAGACTGTTGTAGATGAGGGAACAGTGAGGTGGAAGACTGCTGTAGATGAGGGAAAACTGAGGTGGAAGACTGGTGTAGGTGAGGGAACGGTGAGGTGGAAGACTGGTGTAGGTGAGGGAACAGTGAGGTGGAAGACTGGTGTAGATGATGGATCACTGAGGTGGATAACTGGTGTAGGTGAGGGAACAGTGAGGTGGAAGACTGCTGCAGATGAGGGAACAGTGAGGTGGAAGACTGCTGTAGATGAGGGAAAACTGAGGTGGAAGACTGGTGTAGGTGGGGGAACAGTGAGGTGGAAGACTGGTGTAGATGAGGGATCAGTGAGGTGGATGACTGGTGTAGGAAAGGGAACAGTGAGGTGGAAGACTGCTGTAGATGAGGGAAAACTGAGGTGGAAGACTGGTGTAGGTGAGGGAACAGTGAGTTGGAAGACTGCTGTAGATGAGGGAACAGTGAGGTGGACGACTGCTGTAGATGAGGCAAAACTGAAGTGGAAGACTGGTGTAGCTGAGGGAACAGTGAGGTGGAAGACTGCTGTAGATGAGGGAACAGTGTGGTGGAAGACTGGTGTAGTTGAGGGAACAGTGAAGTGGAAGACTGCTGTAGATGAGGGAACAGTGAGGTGGAAGACTGCTGTAGATGAGGGAACAGTGAGGTGGAAGACTGCTGTAGATGAGGGAAAACTGTGGTGGAAGACTGGTGTAGGTGAGGGAACAGTGAGGTGGAAGACTGGTGTAGATGTGGGAACAGTGAGGTGGAAGACTGGATGGGTTATGAGGGATCAGTGAGGTGGAAGACTGGTGTACATGAGGGAACAGTGAGGTGGAAGACTGCTGTAGATGAGGGAAAACTGAGGTGGAACACTGGTGTAGGTGAGGGAACAGTGAGGTGGAAGACTGCTGTAGATGAGGGAACAGTGAGCTGGAAGACTGGTGTAGATGAGGGAACAGTGAGGTGGAAGACTGGTGTAGATGAGGGAACAGTGAGGTTGAAGACTGGTGTAGCGGAGGGAACAGTGAGGTGGAGGACTGGTGTAAATGAGGGAATAGTGAGGTAGAAGACTGGTGTAGCTGAGGGAACAGTGAGGTGGAAGACAGCTGCGGATGAGGGAAAACGGAGGTGGAAGACTGGTGGAGATGAGGGAAAAGTGAGGCGGAAAACTTGTGCTGATTAGATATCAGTGAGGTGGAAGACTGGTGTTGGTGAGGGAAGAGTGAGGTGGAACACCACTGTAGATGAGGGAATGTGAAGTGGAAGACTGGTGTATTTTAGGGGACAGTGAGGTGGAAGACTGCTGTAGATGTGGAAAAACTGAGGTGGAAGACTGGTGTAGGTGAGGGAACAGTGAGGTGGAAGGCTGGTGCAGATGAGGGAACAGTGAGGTGGAAAACTGGTGTAGATGAGGGAACAGTGAGGTGGAAGACTGCTGTAGATGAGGGAAAACTGAGGTGGAAGACTGGTGTAGGTGAGGGAACAGTGAGGTGGAAGACTGGTGTAGATGAGGGAACAGTGAGGTGGAAGACTGGTGTAGATGATGGATCACTGAGGTGGATAACTTGTGTAGGTGAGGGAACAGTGAGGTGGAAGACTGCTGCAGATGAGGGAACAGTGAGGTGGAAGACTGCTGTAGATGAGGGAAAACTGAGGTGGGAGACTGGTGTAGGTGAGGGAACAGTGAGGTGGAAGACTGGTGTAGATGAGGGAACAGTGAGGTGGAAGACTGGTGTAGGTGAGGGAACAGTGAGGTGGAAGACTGCTGTAGATGAGGGAACAGTGAGGTGGACGACTGCTGTAGATGAGGCAAAACTGAGGTGGAAGACTGGTGTAGCTGAGCGAACAGTGAGGTGGACGACTGCTGTAGGTGAGGGAAAACTGAGGTGGAAGACTGGTGTAGCTGAGGGAACAGTGAAGTGGAAGACTGCTGTAGATGAGGGAACAGTGAGGTGGAAGACTGCTGTAGATGAGGGAACAGTGAGGTGGAAGACTGCTGTAGATGAGAGAAAAGTGGTGGAAGACTGCTGTAGGTGAGGGAACAGTGAGGTGGAAGACTGGTGTAGATGTGGGAACAGTGAGGTGGAAGACTGGAGTAGATGAGGGATCAGTGAGGTGGAAGACTGGTGTAGGTGAGGGAACAGTGAGGTGGAAATCTGCTGCAAATGAGGGAACAGTGAGGTGGAAGACTGCTGCAGATGAGGGAAAACTTAGGTGGAAGACTGCTGTAGATGAGGGAACAGTGAGCTGGAAGACTGGTGTAGATGAGGGAACAGTGAGCTGGAAGACTGGTGTAGATGAGGGAACAGTGAGGCAGAAGACTGGTGTAGCTGAGGGAACAGTGAGGTGGAAGACTGGGGTAAATGAGGGAAGAGTGAGGTAGAAGACTGGTGTAGCTGAGGGAACAGTGAGGTGGAAGACAGCTGTGGATGAGGGAAAACTGAGGTGGAAGACTGGTGGAGATGAGGGAAAAGTGAGGCGGAAAACTTGTGCTGATTAGATATCAGTGAGGTGGAAGACTGGTGTTGGTGAGGGAAGAGTGAGGTGGAACACCACTGTAGATGAGGGAAAGTGAAGTGGAAGACAGGTGTATTTTAGGGGACAGTGAGGTGGAAGACTGCTGTAGATGTGGAAAAACTGAGGTGGAAGACTGGTGTAGGTGAGGGAACAGTGAGGTGGAAGACTGGTGCAGATGAGGGAACAGTGAGGTGTCAGACTGGTGTAGATGAGGGAACAGTGAGGTGGAAGACTGGTGTAGATGAGGGAACAGTGAGGTGGAAGACTGCTGTAGATGAGGGAAAACTGAGGTGGAAGACTGGTGTAGGTGAGGGAACAGTGAGGTGGAAGACTGGTGTAGATGAGGGAACAGTGAGTTGGAAGACTGGTGTAGATGATGGATCACTGAGGTGGATAACTGGTGTAGGTGAGGGAACAGTGAGGTGGAAGACTGCTGCAGATGAGGGAACAGTGAGGTGGACGACTGCTGTAGATGCGGGAAAACTGAGGTGGAAGACTGGTGTAGGTGAGGGAACAGTGAGGTGGAAGAATGGTGTAGATGAGGGAATAGTGAGGTTGGAAGTCTGGTGTAGATGAGGGATAAGTGAGGTGGAAGACTGCTGTAGATGAGGGAGAACTTAGGTGGAAGACTGGCGTAGGTGAGGAAAGAGTGAGGTGGAAGACTGGTGTAGATGAGGGAACAGTGAGGTGGAAGACTGCTGTAGGTGAGGGAAGAGTGACGTGGAACACCAATGTAGATGAGGGAACAGTGTCGTTGAAGACAGCTGTAGATGAGGGATCAGTGAGGTGGAAGATTGGTGTAGGTGAGGGAACAGTGAGGTGGAAGAATGCTGTATATGAGGGAACAGTGAGGTGGAAGACTGCTGTTGATGAGGGAAAACTGAGTTGGAAGACTGGTGTAGGTGAGGGAACCGTGAGGTGGAAGACTGGTGTAGATGAGGGAACAGTGAGGTGGCAGACTGGTGTAATTGAGGGAAAACTGTGGTGGAAGACTGCTGTAAATGAGGGAACAGTGATGTGGGAGACTGGTGTAGATGAGGGAACAGTGAGGTGGCAGACTGGTGTAATTGAGGGAACAGTGAGGTGGAAGACTGGTGAGGGATCAGTGAGGTGGAAGACTGGTGTAGATGAGGCAACAGTGAGGTGGAAGACTGGTGTAGATGAGCGAACAGTGAGGTGGAAGACTGATGTAGATGAGGGAACAGTGAGGTGGAAGACAGGTGTATTTTAGGGGACAGTGAGGCGGAAGACTGCTGTAGATGAGGAAAAACTGAGGTGGAAGACTATTGTAGGTGAGGGAACAGTGAGGTGGAAGACTGGTGTAGATGAGGGAACAGTGAGGTGTCAGACCAGTGTAGATGAGAGAACAGTGAGGTGGAATAATGGTGTAGATGATGGATCAGTGAGGTGGAAGACTGGTGTAGGTGAGGGAAGAGTGAGGTGGAAGAATGCTGTAGATGAGGGAACAGTGAGGTGGAAGACTTCTGCAGATGAGGGAAAACTGAGGTGGAAGACTGGTGTAGGTGAGGGAACAGTGAGGTGGAAGACTGGTGTAGATGAGGGAACAGTGAGGTGGCAGACTGGTGTAATTGAGGGAAAACTGAGGTGGAAGTCTGCTGTAGATGAGGGAACAGTGAGGTGGAAGACTGCTGTAGATGAGGGTAGAGTGAGGTGGAAGACTGGTGTAGATGAGGGAACAGTGAGGTGGAAGACTGGTGTAGATGAGGCAACAGTGAGGTGGAAGACTGGTGTAGATGAGCGAACAGTGAGTTGGAAGACTGGTGTAGATGAGGGAACCGTGAGGTGGAAGACAGGTGTATTTTAGGGGACAGTGAGGTGGAAGACTGCTGTAGATGAGGAAAAACTGAGGTGGAAGACTAGTGTAGGTGAGGGAACAGTGAGGTGTCAGACCAGTGTAGATGATAGAACAGTGAGGTGGAAGACTGGTGGAGATGAGGGATCAGTGAGGTGGAAGACTGGTGTAGGTGAGGGAACAGTGAGGTGGAAGAATGCTGTAGATGAGGGAACAGTGAGGTGGAAGACTGCTGTAGATGAGGGAAAACTGAGGTGGAAGACTGGTGTAGGTGAGGGAACAGTGAGGTGGAAGACTGGTGTAGATGTGGGAACAGTGAGGTGGAAGACTGGAGTAGATGAGGGATCAGTGAGGTGGAAGACTGGTGTAGGTGAGGGAACAGTGAGGTGGAAGACTGCTGCAGATGAGGGAAAACTGAGGTGGAAGACTGGTGTAGGTGAGGGAACAGTGAGGTGGAAGACTGCTGTCGATGAGGGAACAGTGAGGTGGAAGACTGCAGTAGATGAGGGAAAACTGAGGTGGAAGACTGGTGTAGGTGAGGGAACAGTGAGGTGGAAGAATGCTGTAGATGAGAAAAAACGGAGGTGGAAGATTGGTGTAGGTGAGGGAACAGTGAGGTGGAAGACTGCTGTAGATGTGGGAATAGTGAGGTGGAAGACTGTTGTAGATGGGGGATCAGTGAGGTGGAAGACTGGTGTAGGTGAGGGAACAGTGAGGTGGAAGACTGCGGTAGATGAGGGAAAACTGAGGTGGAAGACTGGTGTAGGTGATGGAACAGTGAGGTGAAAGACTGCTGTAGATGAGGGAACAGTGAGGTGGAAGACTGCTGTGGATGAGGGACCAGTGAGGTGGAAGACTGATGTAGATGAGGGAACAGTCAGGTGGCAGACTGGTGTAGATGAGGGATCAGTGAGGTGGAAGACTGGTGTAGGTGAGGGAACAGTGAGGTGGAAGACTGCTGTAGATGAGGGAAAACTGAGATGGAAGACTGGTGTAGGTGAGGGAACAGTGAGGTGGAAGACTGCTGTAGATGAGGGAAAACTGAGGTGGAAGACTGATGTAGGTGAGTGAACAGTGAGGTGGAAGACTGCTGTAGATGACGGAACAGTGAGGTGGAAGACTGGTGTAGGTGAGGGAACAGTGAGGTGGAAGACTGCTGTAGATGAGGGAAAACTGAGGTGGAAGACTGGTGCAGGTGAGGGAACAGTGAGGTGGAAGACCGTTGTAGGTGAGGGAAGAGTGAGGTGGAACACCACTGTAGATGAGGAAACAGTTTCGTGGAAGACAGCTGTAGATGAGGGATCAGTGAGGTGGAAGACTGGTGTAGGTGAGGGAACCGTGAGGTGGAAGAATGCTGTAGATGAGGGAACAGTGAGGTGGATGACTGCTGTAGATGTGGGAAAACTGAGGTGGAAGACTGGTGTAGGTGAGGGAACAGTGAGGTGGAAGACTGGTGTAGATGAGGGAACAGTGAGGTGGCAGACTGGTGTAATTGAGGGAAAACTGTGGTGGAAGACTGCTGTAGATGAGGGAACAGTGAGGTGGAAGACTGGTGTAGATGAGGGAACAGTGAGGTGTCAGACCAGTGCAGATGAGAGAACAGTGAGGTGGAAGACTGGTGGAGATGAGGGATCAGTGAGGTGGAAGACTGGTGTAGGTGAGGGAACAGTGAGGTGGAAGAATGCTGTAGATGAGGGAAGAGTGAGGTGGAAGACTGCTGTAGATGAGGGAAAACTGAGGTGGAAGACTGGTGTAGGTGAGGGAACAGTGAGGTGGAAGACTGGTGTAGATGTGGGAACAGTGAGGTGGAAGACTGGAGTAGATGAGGGATCAGTGAGGTGGAAGACTGGTGTAGGTGAGGGAACAGTGAGGTGGAAGACTGCTGTAGATGAGGGAAAACTGAGGTGGAAGAATGGTGTAGGTGAGGGAACAGTGAGGTGGAAGACTGCTGTCGATGAGGGTATAACGATGTGGAAGACTGCAGTAGATGAGGGAAAACTGAGGTGGAAGACTGGTGTAGGTGAGGGAACAGTGAGGTGGAAGACTGGTGTAGATGTGGGAATAGTGAGGTGGAAGACTGTTGTAGATGGGGGATCAGTGAGGTGGAAGTCTGGTGTAGGTGAGGGAACAGTGAGGTGGAAGAGTGAGGTAGATGAGGGAAAACTGAGGTGGAAGACTGGTGTAGGTGATGGAACAGTGAGGTGAAAGACTGCTGTGGATGAGGGAACAGTGAGGTGGAAGACTGATGTAGATGAGGGAACAGTCAGGTGGCAGACTGGTGTAGATGAGGGATCAGTGAGGTGGAAGACTGGTGTAGGTGAGGGAACAGTGAGGTGGAAGACTGCTGTAGATGAGGGAAAACTGAGGTGGAAGACGGGTGTAGGTGAGGGAACAGTGAGGTGGCAGACTGCTGTAGATGAGGGAAAACTGAGGTGGAAGACTGATGTAGGTGAGGGAACAGTGAGGTGGAAGACTGCTGTAGATGAGGGAACAGTGAGGTGGAAGACTGGTGTAGGTGAGGGAATAGTGAAGTGGAAGACTGCTGTAGATGAGGGAAAACTGAGGTGGAAGACTGATGTAGGTGAGGGAACAGTGAGGTGGAAGACTGCTGTAGATGAGGGAACAGTGAGGTGGAAGACTGGTGTAGATGAGGGAACAGTGAGGTGGAAGACTGGTGTAGATGATGCAACAGTGAGGTGGAAGACTGGTGTAGATGATGCAACAGTGAGGTGGAAGACTGGTGTAGATGAGCGAACAGTGAGGTGGAAGTCTGGTGTAGATGAGGGAACAGTGAGGTGGAAGACAGGTGTATTTTAGGGGACAGTGAGGTGGAAGACAGCTGTAGATGAGGAAACACTGAGGTGGAAGACTGGTGAAGGTGAGGGAACAGTGAGGTGTCAGACTGGTGTAGATGAGAGAACAGTGAGGTGGAAGACTGGCGTAGATGATGGATCACTGAGGTGGATGACTGGTGAAGGTGAGGGAACAGTGAGGTGGAAGACTGCTGTAGATGAGGGAAAACTGAGGTGGAAACTGGTGTAGGTGAGGGAACAGTGAGGTGGAAGACTGCTGCAGATAAGGGAACAGTGAGGTGGACGACTGTAGTAGATGAGGGAAAACTGAGGTGGAAGACTGGTGTAGGTGAGGGAACAGTGAGGTGGAAGACTGGTGTCGATGAGGGAAATCTCAGGTGGAAGACAGGTGTAGGTGAGGGACAGTGAGGTGGAAGACTGCTGTAGATGAGGGAACAGTGAGGTGGAAGACTGGTGTAGATGAGGGAACAGTGAGGTGGCAGACCGGTGTAATAGAGGGAACAGTGAGGTGTAAGACTGGTGTAGATGAGTGAACAGTGAGGTGGAAGACTGGTGCAGATGAGGCAACAGTGAGGTGGAAGACTGGTGTAGATGAGCGAACAGTGAGGTGGAAGTCTGGTGTAGTTGAGGGAACAGTGAGTTGGAAGACTGCTGTAGATGAGGGAACAGTGAGGTGGAAGACTGCTGTAGATGAGGGAACAGTGAGTTGGAAGACTGCTGTAGATGAGGGAACAGTCAGGTGGCAGACTGGTGTAGATGACGGATCAGTGAGGTGGAAGACTTGTGTAGATGAGGGAACAGTGAGGTGGAGAAGACTGCTGTAGATGAGGGAAAAATGAGGTGGAAGACTGGTGTAGGTGAGGGAACAGTGAGGTGGAAGACTGCTGTAGATGAGGGAAAGCTGAGGTGGAAGACTGGTGTAGGTGAGGGAACAGTGAGGTGGAAGACTGGTGTAGATGAGAGATCAGTGAGGTGGAAGAATGCTGTAGATGAGGGAACAGTGAGGGAGATGACTGCTGTAGATGAGGGAAAATTGAGGTGGAAGACTGGTGTAGGTGAGGGAACAGTGAGGTGGAAGACTGCTGTAGATGAGGGAATAATGAGGTGGAAGACTGCAGTAGATGAGGGAAAACTGAGGTGGAAGGCTAGTGTAGGTGAGGGAACAATGAGGTGGAAGACCGCTGTAGATGAGGGAAAACTGAGGTGGAAGAATGGTGTAGGTGAGGGAACAGTGAGGGGGAAGACTGGTGTAGATGAGGGAATAGTGAGGTGGAAGACTGTTGTAGATGAGGGATGAGTGAGGTGCAAGACTGGTGTAGGTGAGGGAAGAGTGAGGTGGAGGACTGCTGTAGATGAGGGAAAACTGAGGTGGAAGAATGGTGTAGGTGAGGGAACAGTGAGGTGAAAGACTGCTGTAGATGAGGGAAGAGTGAGGTGGAAGACTGCTGTAGATGAGGAAACAGTGAGGTGGAAGACTGGTGTAGATGAGGGCACAGTCAGGTGGCAGACTGGTGTAGATGAGGGATCAGTGAGGTGGAAGACTGGTGTAGGTGAGGGAACAGTGAGGTGGAAGACTGCTGTAGATGAGGGAAAACTGAGGTGAAAGGCTGGTGTAGCTGAGGGAACAGTGAGGTGGAAGACTGGTGTAAATGAGGGAACAGTGAGGTAGAAGACTTGTGTAGCTGAGGGAAAAGTGAGGTGGAAGACAGCTGTGGATGAGGGAAAACTGAGGTGGAAGACTGGTGTAGGTGAGGGAACATTGAGGTGGAAGATTGGTGTAGATGAGGGAACAGTGAGGTGTCAGACTGGTGTAGATGAGGGAACAGTGAGGTGGAAGACTGGTGTAGATGAGGGATAAGTGGGGTGGAAGGCTGGTGTAGGTGAAGGAACAGTGAGGTGGAAGACTGCTGCAGATGAGGGAACAGTGAGGTGGAAGACTGCTGTAGATGAGGGAAAACTGATGTGGAAGACTGGTGTAGGTGATGGAACAGTGAGGTGAAAGACTGCTGTGGATGAGGGAACAGTGAGGTGGAAGACTGATGTAGATGAGGGAACAGTCAGGTGGCAGACTGGTGTAGATGAGGGATCAGTGAGGTGGAAGACTGGTGTAGGTGAGGGAACAGTGAGGTGGAAGACTGCTGTAGATGAGGGAAAACTGAGGTGGAAGACGGGTGTAGGTGAGGGAACAGTGAGGTGGCAGACTGCTGTAGATGAGGGAAAACTGACGTGGAAGACTGATGTAGGTGAGGGAACAGTGAGGTGGAAGACTGCTGTAGATGAGGGAACAGTGAGGTGGAAGACTGGTGTAGGTGAGGGAATAGTGAAGTGGAAGACTGCTGTAGATGAGGGAAAACTGAGGTGGAAGACTGATGTAGGTGAGGGAACAGTGAGGTGGAAGACTGCTGTAGATGAGGGAACAGTGAGGTGGAAGACTGGTGTAGATGAGGGAACAGTGAGGTGGAAGACTGGTGTAGATGATGCAACAGTGAGGTGGAAGACTGGTGTAGATGATGCAACAGTGAGGTGGAAGACTGGTGTAGATGAGCGAACAGTGAGGTGGAAGTCTGGTGTAGATGAGGGAACAGTGAGGTGGAAGACAGGTGTATTTTAGGGGACAGTGAGGTGGAAGACAGCTGTAGATGAGGAAACACTGAGGTGAAAGACTGGTGAAGGTGAGGGAACAGTGAGGTGTCAGACTGGTGTAGATGAGAGAACAGTGAGGTGGAAGACTGGCGTAGATGATGGATCACTGAGGTGGATGACTGGTGAAGGTGAGGGAACAGTGAGGTGGAAGACTGCTGTAGATGAGGGAAAACTGAGGTGGAAACTGGTGTAGGTGAGGGAACAGTGAGGTGGAAGACTGCTGCAGATAAGGGAACAGTGAGGTGGACGACTGTAGTAGATGAGGGAAAACTGAGGTGGAAGACTGGTGTAGGTGAGGGAACAGTGAGGTGGAAGACTGGTGTCGATGAGGGAAATCTCAGGTGGAAGACAGGTGTAGGTGAGGGACAGTGAGGTGGAAGACTGCTGTAGATGAGGGAACAGTGAGGTGGAAGACTGGTGTAGATGAGGGAACAGTGAGGTGGCAGACCGGTGCAATAGAGGGAACAGTGAGGTGTAAGACTGGTGTAGATGAGGGAACAGTGAGGTGGAAGACTGGTGCAGATGAGGCAACAGTGAGGTGGAAGACTGGTGTAGATGAGCGAACAGTGAGGTGGAAGTCTGGTGTAGTTGAGGGAACAGTGAGTTGGAAGACTGCTGTAGATGAGGGAACAGTGAGGTGGAAGACTGCTGTAGATGAGGGAACAGTGAGTTGGAAGACTGCTGTAGATGAGGGAACAGTCAGGTGGCAGACTGGTGTAGATGACGGATCAGTGAGGTGGAAGACTTGTGTAGATGAGGGAACAGTGAGGTGGAGAAGACTGCTGTAGATGAGGGAAAAATGAGGTGGAAGACTGGTGTAGGTGAGGGAACAGTGAGGTGGAAGACTGCTGTAGATGAGGGAAAGCTGAGGTGGAAGACTGGTGTAGGTGAGGGAACAGTGAGGTGGAAGACTGGTGTAGATGAGAGATCAGTGAGGTGGAAGAATGCTGTAGATGAGGGAACAGTGAGGGAGATGACTGCTGTAGATGAGGGAAAATTGAGGTGGAAGACTGGTGTAGGTGAGGGAACAGTGAGGTGGAAGACTGCTGTAGATGAGGGAATAATGAGGTGGAAGACTGCAGTAGATGAGGGAAAACTGAGGTGGAAGGCTAGTGTAGGTGAGGGAACAATGAGGTGGAAGACCGCTGTAGATGAGGGAAAACTGAGGTGGAAGAATGGTGTAGGTGAGGGAACAGTGAGGGGGAAGACTGGTGTAGATGAGGGAATAGTGAGGTGGAAGACTGTTGTAGATGAGGAATGAGTGAGGTGCAAGACTGGTGTAGGTGAGGGAAGAGTGAGGTGGAGGACTGCTGTAGATGAGGGAAAACTGAGGTGGAAGAATGGTGTAGGTGAGGGAACAGTGAGGTGAAAGACTGCTGTAGATGAGGGAAGAGTGAGGTGGAAGACTGCTGTAGATGAGGAAACAGTGAGGTGGAAGACTGGTGTAGATGAGGGCACAGTCAGGTGGCAGACTGGTGTAGATGAGGGATCAGTGAGGTGGAAGACTGGTGTAGGTGAGGGAACAGTGAGGTGGAAGACTGCTGTAGATGAGGGAAAACTGAGGTGAAAGGCTGGTGTAGCTGAGGGAACAGTGAGGTGGAAGACTGGTGTAAATGAGGGAACAGTGAGGTAGAAGACTGGTGTAGCTGAGGGAAAAGTGAGGTGGAAGACAGCTGTGGATGAGGGAAAACTGAGGTGGAAGACTGGTGTAGGTGAGGGAACATTGAGGTGGAAGATTGGTGTAGATGAGGGAACAGTGAGGTGTCAGACTGGTGTAGATGAGGGAACAGTGAGGTGGAAGACTGGTGTAGATGAGGGATAAGTGGGGTGGAAGGCTGGTGTAGGTGAAGGAACAGTGAGGTGGAAGACTGCTGCAGATGAGGGAACAGTGAGGTGGAAGACTGCTGTAGATGAGGGAAAACTGATGTGGAAGACTGGTGTAGGTGAAGGAACAGTGAGGTGGAAGACTGGTGTAGGTGAGGGAACAGTAAGGTGGAAGACTGGTGTAGATGAGGGATCAGTGAGGTGGATGACTGGTGTAGGTGAGGGAACAGAGAGGTGGAAGACTGCTGCTGATGAGGGAACATTGATGTGGAAGACTGGTGTATGTGAGGGAACAGTGAGTTGGAAGACGTGTAGATGAGGGAACAATGAGGTGGGAGACTGGTGTATGTGAGGGAACAGTGAGGTGGAAGACGTGTAGATGAGGGAACAATGAGGTGGGAGACTGGTATAAATGAGGGAACAACAAGGTGGAAGACTGGTGTAGTTGATTGATCAGTGAGGTGGAAGACTGGTGTAGATGAGCGAACTGTGAGGTAGAAGGCTGGTGTAGCTGAGGGAACAGTGAGGTGGAAGACTGGTGTAGATGAAGGAACACTGAGGTGGAAGACTGCTGTCGATGAGGGAAGAGTGAGGCTGAAGAAATGTAGATGAGGGAACAGTCTGGTGGAAGACGTGTAGATGAGGGAACATTGAGGTGGAAGACTGGTGTATGTGAGAGAACAGTGAGGTGGAAGAGATGTAGATGAGGGAACAATGAGGTGGAAGACTGGTGTAGTTGAGGGATCAGTGAGGTGGAAGACTGGTGTAGATGAGCGAACAGTGAGGTAGAAGACTGGTGTAGCTGAGGGAACAGTGAGGTGGAAGACTGGTGTAGATGAGGGAACAGTGAGGTGGAAGAATGCTGTAGATGAGGGAACAGTGTGGTGGAAGACTGCTGTAGATGAGGGAAAACTGAGGTGGAAGACTGGTGTAGGTGAGGGAACAGTGAGGTGGAAGACTGGAGTAGATGAGGAATCAGTGAGGTGGAAGACTGGTGTAGGTGAGGGAACAGTGAGGTGGAAGACTGCAGTAGATGAGGGAAAACTGAGGTGGAAGACTGGTGTTGGTGAGGGAACAGTGAGGTGTAACACTGCTGTAGATGAGGGAATAATAAGGTGGAAGACTGCAGTAGATGAGGGAAAACTGATGTGGAAGACTGGTGTAGGTGAGGGAACAGTGAGGTGGAAGACTGCTGTAGATGAGGGAAAACTGAGGTGGAAGACTGGTGTAGGTGAGGGAAGAGTGAGGTGGAAGACTGGTGTAGATGAGGGAATAGTGAGGTGGAGGACTGTTGTAGATGAGGGAACAGTGAGGTGGAAGACTGGTGTAGATGAGGGAACAGTCAGGTGGCAGACTGGTGTAGATGAGTGGTCAGTGAGGTGGAAGACTGGTGTAGGTGAGGAAACAGTGAGGTGGAAGACTGCAGTAGATGAGGGAAAACTGAGGTGGAAGACTGGTGTAGCTGAGGGAACAGTGAGGTGGAAGACTGGTGTAGATGAGGGAACAGTGAGGTAGAAGACTGGTGTAGCTGAGGGAACATTGAGATGGAAGACCTGTGTAGGTGAGGGAACAGTGAGAGATAAGACTGGTGTAGATGAGGGAACACCGAGGTGGAAGACAGGTGTAGGTGATGGTATAGTGAGGTGTAAGACAGCTGTGGATGAGGAAAAACTGAGGTGGAAGACTGGTGCAGATGAGGGAACAGTGAGGTGGAAAACTGGTGCTGATTAGGTATCAGTGAGGTGGAAGACCAGAGTAGATGAGGGAACACTGAAGTGGAAGACTGGTGTAGATGAGGGAACAGTGAGGTGGAAGACAGGTGTATTTTAGGGGACAGTGAGGTGGAAGACTGCTGTAGATGAGGGAAAACTGAGGTGGAAGACTGGTGTAGGTGAGGGAACAGTGAGATGGAAGATTGCTGAAGATGAGGGAACAGTGAGGTGGAAGACTGGTGTAGATGAGGGAACAGTGAGGTCGAAGACTGGTGTAGCTGAGGGAACAGTGAGATTGAAGACCTGTGTAGGTGAGGGAACAGTGAGAGGTAAGACTGGTGTAGATGAGGGAACACCGAGGTGGAAGACAGGTGTAGGTGATGGTATAGTGAGGTGTAAGACAGCTGTGGATGAGGAAAAACTGAGGTGGAAGACTGGTGCAGATGAGGGAACAGTGAGGTGGAAAACTGGTGCTGATTAGGTATCAGTGAGGTGGAAGACCAGAGTAGATGAGGGAACACTGAGGTGGAAGACTGGTGTAGATGAGGGAACAGTGAGGTGGAAGACAGGTGTATTTTAGGGGACAGTGAGGTGGAAGACTGCTGTAGATGAGGGAAAACTGAGGTGGAAGACTGGTGTAGGTGAGGGAACAGTGAGATGGAAGATTGCTGAAGATGAGGGAACAGTGAGGTGGAAGACTGGTGCAGATGAGGGATCAGTGAGGTGGAGGACTGGTGTAGGTGAGGGAACAGTGAGGTGGAAGACTGCTGTAGATCAGGGAACAGTGAGGTGGCAGACTGGTGAGGATGAGGGAAAAGTGAGGTGAAAGACTCGTGTAGGTGAGGGAATAATGAGGTGGAAGACTGCTGTCGATGAGGGAAGAGTGAGGCTGAAGACGTGTAGATGAGGGAACAATCCGGTGGAAGACGTGTAGGTGAGGGAGCAGTGAGGGAGAAAGCTGCTGTAGATCAGGGAACAGTGAGGTGGAAGACTGGTGTATGTGAGGGAACAGTGAGGTGGAAGACATGTAGATGAGGGAACAGTGAGGTGGCAGACTGGCGTAGATGAGGGAACAGTGAGGTGGAAGACCGCTGTAGATGAGGTGAAACTGAGGTGGAAGAGTGGTGCAGATGAGGGAACAGTGAGTTGAAAAATGGTGTTGATTAGGTATCAGCGAGGTGGAAGACTGGTGAAGGTGAGGGATGAGTGAGGTGGAACACCACTATAGATGAGGGAAACGTGTGGTGGAAGACAGCTGTAGATGAGGGAACAGTGAGGTGGAAGACTGGTGCAGATGAGGGAACAGCGAGGTGGAAGACTGGTGTAGATGAGGGAACAGTGAGTTGGAAGACTGGTGTAGGCGAGGGAACAGTGAGATGGAAGACTGCTGTAGATGAGGGAAAACTGAGGTGGAAGACTGGTGTAGGTGAGGGAACAGTGAGGGATAAGGCTGCTGTAGATGAGGGAACAGTGAGGTGGAAGACTGGTGTAGATGAGGGATCAGTGAGGTGGATGACTGTTGTAGGTGAGGGAACAGTGAGCAGGAAGAGTGCTGTAGATGAGGGAAAACTGACGTGGAAGACATGTGTAGGTGAGGGAACAGTGAGGTGAAAGACTGCTGTAGATGAGGGAACAGTGAGGTGGACGACTTCTGCAGATGAGGGAAAACTGAGGTGCAAGACTGGCGTAGGTGAAGGAACAGTGAGGTGGAAGACTGCTGTAGATGAGGGAACAGTGAGGTGGAAGACTGGTGTAGATGAGGGAACAGTGAGGTGGAAGACTGGTGGAGATGAGGCAACAGTGAGTTGGAAGAATGGTGTAGATGAGGGAACAGTGAGGTGGAAGACTGGTGTAGATGAGGGAACACTGAGGTGGAGAACTGCTGTTGATGAGGGAAGAGTGAGACTGAAGACGTGTAGATGAGGGAACAGTCCGGTGGAAGACGTGTAGATGAGAGAACAGTGAGGTGGAAGACTGATGTATGTGAGGGAACAGTGAGGTGGAAGACTGATGTATGTGAGGGAACAGTGAGGTGGAAGACGTGTTGATGAGGAACAATGAGGTGGCAGACTGGTGTAGATGAGGGAACAACAAGGTGGAAGACTGGTGTATTGAGGAATCAGTGAGGTGGAAGACTGGTGTAGATGAGGGAATAGTGAGGTGGAACACTGGTGTAGATGAGGGAACAGTGAGGTAGAAGACTTGTGTAGCTGAGGGAACAGTGGGGGAAGACCTGTGTAGGTGAGGGAACAGTGTGGGGAAAGACTGCTGTAGATGAGGGAACACCGAGGTGGAAGACAGGTGTCGGTGAGGGAACAGTGAGGTGGAAGACAGCTGTGGATGAGGGAATACTGAGATGGAAGACTGGTGCAGATGAGGGAAAAGTGAGGTGGAAAACTGGCACTGATTAGGTATCAGTGAGGTGGAAGACCGTTGTAGGTGAGGGAAGAGTGAGGTGGAACACCACTGTAGATGAGGGAACAGTGTCGTGGAAGACAGCTGTAGATGAGGGATCAGTGAGGTGGAAGACTGGTGTAGGTGAGGGAACAGTGAGGTGGAAGAATGCTGTAGATGAGGGAACAGTGAGGTGGAAGACTGCTGTAGATGAGGGAAAACTGAGGTGGAAGACTGGTGTAGGTGAGGGAACAGTGAGGTGGAAGACTGGTGTAGATGAGGGAACAGTCAGGTGGCAGACTGGTGTAGATGAGTGATCAGTAAGGTGGAAGACTGGTGTAGGTGAGGAAACAGTGAGGTGGAAGAATGCTGTAGATGAGGGAATAATGATGTGGAAGACTGCAGTAGATGAGGGAAAACTGAGGTGGAAGACTGGTGTAGCTGAGGGAACAGTGAGGTGGAAGACTGGTGTAGATGAGGGAACAGTGAGGTAGAAGACTGGTGTAGCTGAGGGAACAGTGAGATGGAAGACCTGTGTAGGTGAGGGAACAGTGAGAGATAAGACTGGTGTAGATGAGGGAACACCGAGGTGGAAGACAGGTGTAGGTGATGGTATAGTGAGGTGTAAGACAGCTGTGGATGAGGGAACAGTGAGGTGGAAAACTGGTGCTGATTAGGTATCAGCGAGGTGGAAGACAAGAGTAGATGAGGGAACACTGAGGTGGAAGACTGGTGTAGATGAGGGAACACTGATGTGGAAGACTTGTGTAGATGAAGGAACACTGAGGTGGAAGACTGCTGTCGATGAGGGAAGAGTGAGGCTGAAGACATGTAGATGAGGGAACAGTCTGGTGGAAGACGTGTAGATGAGGGAACATTGAGGTGGAAGACTGGTGTATGTGAGGGAACAGTGAGGTGGAAGAGATGTAGATGAGGGAACAATGAGGTGGAAGACTGGTGTAGTTGAGGGATCAGTGAGGTGGAAGACTGGTGTAGATGAGCGAACAGTGAGGTAGAAGACTGGTGTAGCTGAGGGAACAGTGAGGTGGAAGACTGGTGTGGATGAGGGAACAGTGAGGTGGAAGAATGCTGTAGATGAGGGAACAGTGTGGTGGAAGACTGTTGTAGATGAGGGAAAACTGAGGTGGAAGACTGGTGTAGGTGAGGGAACAGTGAGGTGGAAGACTGGAGTAGATGAGGGATTAGTGAGGTGGAAGACTGGAGTAGATGAGGGATTAGTGAGGTGGAAGACTGGTGTAGGTGAGGGAACAGTGAGGTGGAAGTCTGCAGTAGATGAGGGAAAATTGAGGTGGAAGACGGGTATAGGTGAGGGAACAGTGAGGTGTAAGACTGCTGTAGATGAGGGAATAATAAGGTGGAAGACTGCAGTAGATGAGGGAAAACTGATGTGGAAGACTGGTGTAGGTGAGGGAACAGTGAGGTGGAAGACTGCTGTAGATGAGGGAAAACTGAGGTGGAAGACCGGTGTAGGTGAGGGAACAGTGAGGTGGAAGACTGGTGTAGATGAGGGAATAGTGAGGTGGAGGACTGTTGTAGATGAGGGAACAGTGAGGTGGCAGACTGGTGTAGATGAGTGATCAGTGAGGTGGAAGACAGGTGAAGGTGATGGTATAGTGAGGTGTAAGACAGCTGTGGATGAGGAAAAACTGAGGTGGAAGACTGGTGTAGCTGAGGGAACAGTGAGGTGGAAGACTGGTGTAGATGAGGGAACAGTGAGGTAGAAGACTGGTGTAGCTGAGGGAACAGTGAGATTGAAGACCTGTGTAGGTGAGGGAACAGTGAGAGGTAAGACTGGTGTAGATGAGGGAACACCGAGGTGGAAGACAGGTGTAGGTGATGGTATAGTGAGGTGTAAGACAGCTGTGGATGAGGAAAAACTGAGGTGGAAGACTGGTGCAGATGAGGGAACAGTGAGGTGGAAAACTGGTGCTGATTAGGTATCAGTGAGGTGGAAGACCAGAGTAGATGAGGGAACACTGAGGTGGAAGACTGGTGTAGATGAGGGAACAGTGAGGTGGAAGACAGGTGTATTTTAGGGGACAGTGAGGTGGAAGACTGCTGTAGATGAGGGAAAACTGAGGTGGAAGACTGGTGTAGGTGAGGGAACAGTGAGATGGAAGACTGCTGAAGATGAGGGAACAGTGAGGTGGAAGACTGGTGCAGATGAGGGATCAGTGAGGTGGAGGACTGGTGTAGGTGAGGGAACACTGAGGTGGAGAACTGCTGTTGATGAGGGAAGAGTGAGACTGAAGACGTGTAGATGAGGGAACAGTCCGGTGGAAGACGTGTAGATGAGAGAACAGTGAGGTGGAAGACTGATGTATGTGAGGGAACAGTGAGGTGGAAGACTGATGTATGTGAGGGAACAGTGAGGTGGAAGACGTGTTGATGAGGAACAATGAGGTGGCAGACTGGTGTAGATGAGGGAACAACAAGGTGGAAGACTGGTGTATTGAGGAATCAGTGAGGTGGAAGACTGGTGTAGATGAGGGAATAGTGAGGTGGAAGACTGCTGTAGATGAGGGAACACCGAGGTGGAAGACAGGTGTCGGTGAGGGAACAGTGAGGTGGAAGACAGCTGTGGATGAGGGAATACTGAGATGGAAGACTGGTGCAGATGAGGGAAAAGTGAGGTGGAAAACTGGCACTGATTAGGTATCAGTGAGGTGGAAGACCGTTGTAGGTGAGGGAAGAGTGAGGTGGAACACCACTGTAGATGAGGGAACAGTGTCGTGGAAGACAGCTGTAGATGAGGGATCAGTGAGGTGGAAGACTGGTGTAGGTGAGGGAACAGTGAGGTGGAAGAATGCTGTAGATGAGGGAACAGTGAGGTGGAAGACTGCTGTAGATGAGGGAAAACTGAGGTGGAAGACTGGTGTAGGTGAGGGAACAGTGAGGTGGAAGACTGGTGTAGATGAGGGAACAGTCAGGTGGCAGACTGGTGTAGATGAGTGATCAGTAAGGTGGAAGACTGGTGTAGGTGAGGAAACAGTGAGGTGGAAGAATGCTGTAGATGAGGGAATAATGATGTGGAAGACTGCAGTAGATGAGGGAAAACTGAGGTGGAAGACTGGTGTAGCTGAGGGAACAGTGAGGTGGAAGACTGGTGTAGATGAGGGAACAGTGAGGTAGAAGACTGGTGTAGCTGAGGGAACAGTGAGAGATAAGACTGGTGTAGATGAGGGAACACTGAGGTGGAAGACAGGTGTAGGTGATGATATAGTGAGGTGTAAGACAGCTGTGGATGAGGAAAAACTGAGGTGGAAGACTGCTGCAGATGAGGGAACAGTGAGGTGGAAAACTGGTGCTGATTAGGTATCAGTGAGGTGGAAGACAAGAGCAGATGAGGGAACACTGAGGTGGAAGACTGGTGTAGATGAGGGAACACTGAGGTGGAAAACTGGTGCTGATTAGGTATCAGTGAGGTGGAAGACCAGAGTAGATGAGGGAACACTGAGGTGGAAGACTGGTGTAGATGAGGGAACACTGATGTGGAAGACTTGTGTAGATGAAGGAACACTGAGGTGGAAGACTGCTGTCGATGAGGGAAGAGTGAGGCTGAAGACATGTAGATGAGGGAACAGTCTGGTGGAAGACGTGTAGATGAGGGAACATTGAGGTGGAAGACTGGTGTATGTGAGGGAACAGTGAGGTGGAAGAGATGTAGATGAGGGAACAATGAGGTGGAAGACTGGTGTAGTTGAGGGATCAGTGAGGTGGAAGACTGGTGTAGATGAGCGAACAGTGAGGTAGAAGACTGGTGTAGCTGAGGGAACAGTGAGGTGGAAGACTGGTGTGGATGAGGGAACAGTGAGGTGGAAGAATGCTGTAGATGAGGGAACAGTGTGGTGGAAGACTGTTGTAGATGAGGGAAAACTGAGGTGGAAGACTGGTGTAGGTGAGGGAACAGTGAGGTGGAAGACTGGAGTAGATGAGGGATTAGTGAGGTGGAAGACTGGAGTAGATGAGGGATTAGTGAGGTGGAAGACTGGTGTAGGTGAGGGAACAGTGAGGTGGAAGTCTGCAGTAGATGAGGGAAAATTGAGGTGGAAGACTGGTATAGGTGAGGGAACAGTGAGGTGTAAGACTGCTGTAGATGAGGGAATAATAAGGTGGAAGACTGCAGTAGATGAGGGAAAACTGATGTGGAAGACTGGTGTAGGTGAGGGAACAGTGAGGTGGAAGACTGCTGTAGATGAGGGAAAACTGAGGTGGAAGACCGGTGTAGGTGAGGGAACAGTGAGGTGGAAGACTGGTGTAGATGAGTGATCAGTGAGGTGGAGACAGGTGTAGGTGATGGTATAGTGAGGTGTAAGACATTTGTGGATGAGGAAAAACTGAGGTGGAAGACTGGTGTAGCTGAGGGAACAGTGAGGTGGAAAACTGGTGTAGATGAGGGAACAGTGAGGTAGAAGACTGGTGTAGCTGAGGGAACAGTGAGATTGAAGACCTGTGTAGGTGAGGGAACAGTGAGAGGTAAGACTGGTGTAGATGAGGGAACACCGAGGTGGAAGACAGGTGTAGGTGATGGTATAGTGAGGTGTAAGACAGCTGTGGATGAGGAAAAACTGAGGTGGAAGACTGGTGCAGATGAGGGAACAGTGAGGTGGAAAACTGGTGCTGATTAGGTATCAGTGAGGTGGAAGACCAGAGTAGATGAGGGAACACTGAGGTGGAAGACTGGTGTAGATGAGGGAACAGTGAGGTGGAAGACAGGTGTATTTTAGGGGACAGTGAGGTGGAAGACTGCTGTAGATGAGGGAAAACTGAGGTGGAAGACTGGTGTAGGTGAGGGAACAGTGAGATGGAAGACTGCTGAAGATGAGGGAACAGTGAGGTGGAAGACTGGTGCAGATGAGGGATCAGTGAGGTGGAGGACTGGTGTAGGTGAGGGAACAGTGAGGTGGAAGACTGCTGTAGATGAGGGAACAGTGAGGTGGCAGACTGGTGTAGATGAGGGAACAGTGAGGTGAAAGACTGGTGTAGGTGAGGGAATAATGAGGTGGAAGACTGCTGTCGATGAGGGAAGAGTGAGGCTGAAGACGTGTAGATGAGGGAACAATCCGGTGGAAGATGTGTAGGTGAGGGAGCAGTGAGGGAGAAAGCTGCTGTAGATCAGGGAACAGTGAGGTGGAAGACTGGTGTATGTGAGGGAACAGTGAGGTGGAAGACATGTAGATGAGGGAACAGTGAGGTGGCAGACTGGCGTAGATGAGGGAACAGTGAGGTGGAAGACCGCTGTAGATGAGGGGAAACTGAGGTGGAAGAGTGGTGCAGATGAGGGAACAGTGAGGTGAAAAATGGTGTTGATTAGGTATCAGTGAGGTGGAAGACTGGTGAAGGTGAGGGAAGAGTGAGGTGGAACACCACTGTAGATGAGGGAAAAGTGTGGTGGAACACAGCTGTAGATGAGGGAACAGTGAGGTGGAAGACTGGTGCAGATGAGGGAACAGCGAGGTGGAAGACTGGTGTAGATGAGGGAACAGTGAGGTGGCAGACTGGTGTAGATGAGGGAACACTGAGGTGGAATACTGGTGTAGATGAGGGAACAGTGACGTGGAAGACAGGTGTATTTTAGGGGATAGTGAGGTGGAAGACTGGTGTAGATGAGGGAACAGTGAGGTGGAAGACTGGTGTAGGTGAGGGAACAGTGAGATGGAAGACTGCTGTAGATGAGGGAAAACTGAGGTGGAAGACTGGTGTAGGTGAGGGAACAGTGAGGGATAAGACTGCTGTAGATGAGGGAAGTGTGAGACTGAAGACGTGTAGATGAGGGAACAGTCCGGTGGAAGACGTGTAGATGAGAGAACTGTGAGGTGGAAGACTGATGTATGTGAGGGAACAGTGAGGTGGAAGACTGATGTATGTTAAGGGAACAGTGAGGTGGAAGACGTGTTGATGAGGGAACAATGAGGTGGCAGACTGGTGTAGATGAGGGAACAACCAGGTGGAAGACTGGTGTATTGAGGAATCAGTGAGGTGGAAGACTGGTGTAGATGAGGGAATAGTGAGGTGGAAGACTGGTGTAGATGAGGGAACAGTGAGGTAGAAGACTGGTGTAGCTGAGGGAACAGTGAGGGAAGACCTGTGTAGGTGAGGGAACAGTGAGGGGAAAGACTGCTGTAGATGAGGGAACACCGAGGTGGAAGACAGGTGTCGGTGAGGGAACAGTGAGGTGGAAGACAGCTGTGGATGAGGGAATACTGAGATGGAAGACTGGTGCAGATGAGGGAAAAGTGAGGTGGAAAACTGGCACTGATTAGGTATCAGTGAGGTGGAAGACCGTTGTAGGTGAGGGAAGAGTGAGGTGGAACACCACTGTAGATGAGGGAACAGTGTCGTGGAAGACAGCTGTAGATGAGGGATCAGTGAGGTGGAAGACTGGTGTAGGTGAGGGAACAGTGAGGTGGAAGAATGCTGTAGATGAGGGAACAGTGAGGTGGAAGACTGCTGTAGATGAGGGAAAACTGAGGTGGAAGACTGGTGTAGGTGAGGGAACAGTGAGGTGGAAGACTGGTGTAGATGAGGGAACAGTGAGGTGGCAGACTGGTGTAATTGAGGGAAAACTGAGGTGGAAGACTGGTGTAGATCAGGGAACAGTGAGGTGGAAGACTGGTGTAGATGAGGGAACAGTGAGGTGGAAGACTGGTGTAGATGAGCGAACAGTGAGGTGGAAGACTGGTGTAGATGAGGAAACAGTGACGTGGAAGACAGGTGTATTTTAGGGGACAGTGAGGTGGAAGACTGCTGTAGATGAGGAAAAACTGAGGTGGAAGACTGGTGTAGATGAGGGAACAGTGAGGTGGAAGACTGGTGTAGATGAGGGATCAGTGAGGTGGAAGACTGGTGTAGGTGAGGGAACAGTGAGGTGGAAGACTGGTGTAGATGAGGGAAAAGTGAGGTGGAAAACTGGCACTGATAAGGTATCAGTGAGGTGGAAGACCGTTGTAGGTGAGGGAAGAGTGAGGTGGAACACCACTGTAGATGAGGGAACAGTGTCGTGGAAGACAGCTGTAGATGAGGGATCAGTTGGGTGGAAGACTGGTGTAGGTGAGGGAACAGTGAGGTGGAAGAATGCTGTAGATGAGGGAACAGTGAGGTGGAAGACTGCTGTAGATGAGGGAAAACTAAGGTGGAAGACTGGTGTAGGTGAGGGAACAGTGAGGTGGAAGACTGGTGTAGATGAGGTAACAGTGAGGTGGCAGACTGGTGTAATTGAGGGAATAGTGAGGTGGAAGACTGGTGTAGATCAGGGAACAGTGAGGTGGACGACTGGTGTAGATGAGGGAACAGTGAGGTGGAAGACTGGTGTAGATGAGCGAACAGTGAGGTAGAAGACTGGTGTAGATGAGGAAACAGTGACGTGGAAGACAGGTGTATTTTAGGGGACAGTGAGGTGGAAGACTGCTGTAGATGAGGAAAAACAGAGGTGGAAGACTAGTGTAGGTGAGGGAACAGTGAGGTGGAAGACTGGTGTAGATGAGGGAACAGTGAGGTGTCAGACTGGTGTAGATGAGAGAACAGTGAGGAGGAAGACTGGTGTAGATGAGGGATCAGTGAGGTGGAAGACTGGTGTAGGTGAGGGACAGTGAGGTGGAAGACTGGTGTAGATGAGGGAACAGTGAGGTGGATGACTGGTGTAGATGAGGTAGCAGTGAGGTGGAAGACAGGTGTATTTTAGGGGACAGTGAGCTGGAAGACTGCTGTAGATGAGGGAAAACTGAGGTGGAAGACTGGTGTAGGTGAGGGAACATTGAGGTGGAAGACTGGTGTAGATGAGGGAACAGTGAGGTGTCAGACTGGTGTAGATGAGGGAACAGTGAGGTGGAAGACTGGTGTAGATGAGGGAGAAGTGGGGTGGAAGAATGGTGTAGGTGAAGGAACAGTGAGGTGGAAGACTGCTGCAGATGAGGGAACAGTGAGGTGGAAGACTGCTATAGATGAGGGAAAACTGAGGTGGAAGACTGGTGTAGGTGAAGGAACAGTGAGGTGGAAGACTGGTGTAGATGAGGGATCAGTGAGGTGGATGACTGGTGTAGGTGAGGGAACAGAGAGGTGGAAGACTGCTGCAGATGAGGGAACATTGATGTGGAAGACTGGTGTATGTGAGGGAACAGTGAGGTGGAAGACGTGTAGATGAGGGAACAATGAGGTGGGAGACTGGTGTAAATGAGGGAACAACAAGGTGGACGACTGGTGTAGTTGATTGATCAGTGAGGTGGAAGACTGGTGTAGATGAGCGAACTGTGAGGTAGAAGGCTGGTGTAGCTGAGGGAACAGTGAGGTGGAAGACTGGTGTAGATGAAGGAACACTGAGGTGGAAGACTGCTGTCGATGAGGGAAGAGTGAGGCTGAAGACATGTAGATGAGGGAGCAGTCTGGTGGAAGACGTGTAGATGAGGGAACATTGAGGTGGAAGACTGGTGTATGTGAAGGAACAGTGAGGTGGAAGACATGTAGATGAGGGAACAATGAGGTGGAAGACTGGTGTAGTTGAGGGATCAGTGAGGTGGAAGACTGGTGTTGATGAGCGAACAGTGAGGTAGAAGACTGGTGTAGCTGAGGGAACAGTGAGGTGGAAGACTGGTGTAGATGAGGGAACAGTGAAGTGGAAGAATGCTGTAGATGAGGGAACAGTGTGGTGGAAGACTGCTGTAGATGAGGGAAAACTGAGGTGGAAGACTGGGGTAGGTGAGGGATCAGTGAGGTGGAAGACTGGAGTAGATGAGGGATCAGTGAGGTGGAAGATTGGTGTAGGTGAGGGAACAGTGAGGTGGAAGACTGCTGTAGATGAGGGAATAATAAGGTGGAAGACTGCAGTAGATGAGGGAAAACTGAGGTGGAAGACTTGTGTAGATCAGGGAACAGTGAGGTGGAAGACTGGTGTAGATGAGGGAACAGTGAGGTGGAAGACTGGTGTAGATGAGCGAACAGTGAGGTGGAAGACTGGTGTAGATGAGGAAACAGTGAGGTGGAAGACACGTGCATTTTAGGGGACAGTGAGGTGGAAGACTGCTTTAGATGAGGAAAAACTGAGGTGGAAGACTAGTGTAGGTGAGGGAACAGTGAGGTGGAAGACTGGTGTAGATGAGGGAAAAGTGAGGTGGAAAACTGGCACTGATTAGGTATCAGTGAGGTGGAAGACCGTTGTAGGTGAGGGAAGAGTTTAGGTGGAACACCACTGTAGATGAGGGAACAGTGTCGTGGAAGGCAGCTGTAGATGAGGGATCAGTGAGGTGGAAGACTGGTGTAGGTGAGGGAACAGTGAGGTGGAAGAATGCTGTAGATGAGGGAACAGTGAGGTTGAAGACTGCTGTAGATGAGGGAAAACTGAGGTGGAAGACTGGTGTAGGTGAGGGAACAGTGAGGTGGAAGACTGGTGTAGATGAGGGAACAGTGAGGTGGCAGACTGGTGTAATTGAGCGAAAACTGAGGTGGAAGACTGCTGTAGATGAGGGAACAGTGAGGTGGAAGACTGGTGTAGATGAGGTAACAGTGAGGTGGCAGACTGGTGTAATTGAGGGAACAGTGAGGTGGAAGACTGGTGTAGATCAGGGAACAGTGAGGTGGAAGACTGGTGTAGATGAGGGAACAGTGAGGTGGAAGACTGGTGTAGATGAGGGAACAGTGAGGTGGAAGACTGGTGTAGATGAGCGAACAGTGAGGTGGAAGACTGGTGTAGATGAGGAAATAGTGAGTGTGGAAGACAGGTGTATTTTAGGGGACAGTGAGGTGGAAGACTGCTGTAGATGAGGAAAAACTGAGGTGGAAGACTGGTGTAGATGAGGGAACAGTGAGGTGGAAGACTGGTGTAGATGAGGGATCAGTGAGGTGGAAGACTGGTGTAGGTGAGGGAACAGTGAGGTGGAAGACTGTTGTAGATGAGGGAACAGTGAGGTGTCAGACTGGTGTAGATGAGAGAACAGTGAGGTGGAAGACTGGTGTAGATGAGGGATCAGTGAGGTGGAAGACTGGTGTAGGTGAGGGAACAGTGAGGTGGAAGACTGGTGTAGATGAGGGAACAGTGAGGTGGAAGACAGGTGTAGATGAGGTAGCAGTGAGGTGGAAGACAGGTGTATTTTAGGGGACAGTGAGCTGGAAGACTGCTGTAGATGAGGAAAAACTGAGGTGGAAGACTGATGTAGGTGAGGGAACATTGAGGTGTCAGACTGGTGTCGATGAGGGAACAGTGAGGTGGAAGACTGGTGTAGATGAGGGATAAGTGGGGTGGAAGACTGGTGTAGGTGAAGGAACAGTGAGGTGGAAGACTGCTGCAGATGAGGGAACAGTGAGGTGGAAGACTGCTGTAGATGAGGGAAAACTGAGGTGGAAGACTGGTGTAGGTGAAGGAACAGTGAGGTGGAAGACTGGTGTAGATGAGGGAACAGTGAGGTGGAAGACTGGTGTAGATGAGGGATCAGTGAGGTGGATGACTGGTGTAGGTGAGGGAACAGAGAGGTGGAAGTCTGCTGCAGATGAGGGAACATTGATGTGGAAGACTGGTGTATGTGAGGGAACAGTGAGGTGGAAGACTGGTGTAGATGAGCGAACTTTGAGGTAGAAGGCTGGTGTAGCTGAGGGAACAGTGAGGTGGAAGACTGGTGTAGATGAAGGAACACTGAGGTGGAAGGCTGCTGTCGATGAGGGAAGAGTGAGGCTGAAGACATGTAGATGAGGGAGCAGTCTGGTGGAAGACGTGTAGATGAGGGAACATTGAGGTGGAAGACTGGTGTATGTGAGGGAACAGTGAGGTGAAAGTCATGTAGATGAGGGAACAATGAGGTGGACGACTGGTGTAGTTGAGGGATCAGTGAGGTGGAAGACTGGTGTAGATGAGGGAACAGTGAGGTGGAAGACTGGTGTAGATGAGGTAACAGTGAGGTGGCAGACTGGTGTAATTGAGGGAACAGTGAGGTGGAAGACTGGTGTAGATCAGGGAACAGTGAGGTGGAAGACTGGTGTAGATGAGGGAACAGTGAGGTGGAAGACTGGTGTAGATGAGGGAACAGTGAGGTGGAAGACTGGTGTAGATGAGCGAACAGTGAGGTGGAAGACTGGTGTAGATGAGGAAATAGTGAGTGTGGAAGACAGGTGTATTTTAGGGGACAGTGAGGTGGAAGACTGCTGTAGATGAGGAAAAACTGAGGTGGAAGACTGGTGTAGATGAGGGAACAGTGAGGTGGAAGACTGGTGTAGATGAGGGATCAGTCAGGTGGAAGACTGGTGTAGGTGAGGGAACAGTGAGGTGGAAGACTGTTGTAGATGAGGGAACAGTGAGGTGTCAGACTGGTGTAGATGAGAGAACAGTGAGGTGGAAGACTGGTGTAGATGAGGGATCAGTGAGGTGGAAGACTGGTGTAGGTGAGGGAACAGTGAGGTGGAAGACTGGTGTAGATGAGGGAACAGTGAGGTGGAAGACAGGTGTAGATGAGGTAGCAGTGAGGTGGAAGACAGGTGTATTTTAGGGGACAGTGAGCTGGAAGACTGCTGTAGATGAGGAAAAACTGAGGTGGAAGACTGATGTAGGTGAGGGAACATTGAGGTGTCAGACTGGTGTAGATGAGGGAACAATGAGGTGGGAGACTGGTGTAAATGAGGGAACAACAAGGTGGACGACTGGTGTAGTTGATTGATCAGTGAGGTGGAAGACTGGTGTAGATGAGCGAACTGTGAGGTAGAAGGCTGGTGTAGCTGAGGGAACAGTGAGGTGGAAGACTGGTGTAGATGAAGGAACACTGAGGTGGAAGACTGCTGTCGATGAGGGAAGAGTGAGGCTGAAGGCATGTAGATGAGGGAGCAGTCTGGTGGAAGACGTGTAGATGAGGGAACATTGAGGTGGAAGACTGGTGTATGTGAAGGAACAGTGAGGTGGAAGACATGTAGATGAGGGAACAATGAGGTGGAAGACTGGTGTAGTTGAGGGATCAGTGAGGTGGAAGACTGGTGTTGATGAGCGAACAGTGAGGTAGAAGACTGGTGTAGCTGAGGGAACAGTGAGGTGGAAGACTGGTGTAGATGAGGGAACAGTGAAGTGGAAGAATGCTGTAGATGAGGGAACAGTGTGGTGGAAGACTGCTGTAGATGAGGGAAAACTGAGGTGGAAGACTGGGGTAGGTGAGGGAACAGTGAGGTGGAAGACTGGAGTAGATGAGGGATCAGTGAGGTGGAAGATTGGTGTAGGTGAGGGAACAGTGAGGTGGAAGACTGCTGTAGATGAGGGAATAATAAGGTGGAAGACTGCAGTAGATGAGGGAAAACTGAGGTGGAAGACTGGTGTAGATCAGGGAACAGTGAGGTGGAAGACTGGTGTAGATGAGGGAACAGTGAGGTGGAAGACTGGTGTAGATGAGCGAACAGTGAGGTGGAAGACTGGTGTAGATGAGGAAACAGTGAGGTGGAAGACAGGTGTATTTTAGGGGACAGTGAGGTGGAAGACTGCTTTAGATGAGGAAAAACTGAGGTGGAAGACTAGTGTAGGTGAGGGAACAGTGAGGTGGAAGACTGGTGTAGATGAGGGAAAAGTGAGGTGGAAAACTGGCACTGATTAGGTATCAGTGAGGTGGAAGACCGTTGTAGGTGAGGGAAGAGTTTAGGTGGAACACCACTGTAGATGAGGGAACAGTGTCGTGGAAGGCAGCTGTAGATGAGGGATCAGTGAGGTGGAAGACTGGTGTAGGTGAGGGAACAGTGAGGTGGAAGAATGCTGTAGATGAGGGAACAGTGAGGTTGAAGACTGCTGTAGATGAGGGAAAACTGAGGTGGAAGACTGGTGTAGGTGAGGGAACAGTGAGGTGGAAGACTGGTGTAGATGAGGGAACAGTGAGGTGGCAGACTGGTGTAATTGATGGAAAACTGAGGTGGAAGACTGCTGTAGATGAGGGAACAGTGAGGTGGAAGACTGGTGTAGATGAGGTAACAGTGAGGTGGCAGACTGGTGTAATTGAGGGAACAGTGAGGTGGAAGACTGGTGTAGATCAGGGAACAGTGAGGTGGAAGACTGGTGTAGATGAGGGAACAGTGAGGTGGAAGACTGGTGTAGATGAGGGAACAGTGAGGTGGAAGACTGGTGTAGATGAGCGAACAGTGAGGTGGAAGACTGGTGTAGATGAGGAAATAGTGAGTGTGGAAGACAGGTGTATTTTAGGGGACAGTGAGGTGGAAGACTGCTGTAGATGAGGAAAAACTGAGGTGGAAGACTGGTGTAGATGAGGGAACAGTGAGGTGGAAGACTGGTGTAGATGAGGGATCAGTGAAGTGGAAGACTGGTGTAGGTGAGGGAACAGTGAGGTGGAAGACTGTTGTAGATGAGGGAACAGTGAGGTGTCAGACTGGTGTAGATGAGAGAACAGTGAGGTGGAAGACTGGTGTAGATGAGGGATCAGTGAGGTGGAAGACTGGTGTAGGTGAGGGAACAGTGAGGTGGAAGACTGGTGTAGATGAGGGAACAGTGAGGTGGAAGACAGGTGTAGATGAGGTAGCAGTGAGGTGGAAGACAGGTGTATTTTAGGGGACAGTGAGCTGGAAGACTGCTGTAGATGAGGAAAAACTGAGGTGGAAGACTGATGTAGGTGAGGGAACATTGAGGTGTCAGACTGGTGTAGATGAGGGAACAGTGAGGTGGAAGACTGGTGTAGATGAGGGATAAGTGGGGTGGAAGACTGGTGTAGGTGAAGGAACAGTGAGGTGGAAGACTGCTGCAGATGAGGGAACAGTGAGGTGGAAGACTGCTGTAGATGAGGGAAAACTGAGGTGGAAGACTGGTGTAGGTGAAGGAACAGTGAGGTGGAAGACTGGTGTAGATGAGGGAACAGTGAGGTGGAAGACTGGTGTAGATGAGGGATCAGTGAGGTGGATGACTGGTGTAGGTGAGGGAACAGAGAGGTGGAAGACTGCTGCAGATGAGGGAACATTGATGTGGAAGACTGGTGTATGTGAGGGAACAGTGAGGTGGAAGACGTGTAGATGAGGGAACAATGAGGTGGGAGACTGGTGTAAATGAGGGAACAACAAGGTGGACGACTGGTGTAGTTGATTGATCAGTGAGGTGGAAGACTGGTGTAGATGAACGAACTGTGAGGTAGAAGGCTGGTGTAGCTGAGGGAACAGTGAGGTGGAAGACTGGTGTAGATGAAGGAACACTGAGGTGGAAGACTGCTGTCGATGAGGGAAGAGTGAGGCTGAAGACATGTAGATGAGGGAGCAGTCTGGTGGAAGACGTGTAGATGAGGGAACATTGAGGTGGAAGACTGGTGTATGTGAGGGAACAGTGAGGTGGAAGACATGTAGATGAGGGAACAATGAGGCGGAAGAATGGTGTAGTTGAGGGATCAGTGAGGTGGAAGACTGTTGTAGATGAGCGAACTTTGAGGTAGAAGGCTGGTGTAGCTGAGGGAACAGTGAGGTGGAAGACTGGTGTAGATGAAGGAACACTGAGGTGGAAGGCTGCTGTCGATGAGGGAAGAGTGAGGCTGAAGACATGTAGATGAGGGAGCACTCTTGTGAAGACGTGTAGATGAGGGAACATTGAGGTGGAAGACTGGTGTATGTGAGGGAACAGTGAGGTGAAAGTCATGTAGATGGGGGAACAATGAGGTGGACGACTGGTGTAGTTGAGGGATCAGTGAAGTGGAAGACTGGTGTTGATGAGCGAACAGTGAGGTAGAAGACTGGTGTAGCTGAGGGAACAGTGAGGTGGAAGACTGGTGTAGATGAGGGAACAGTGAAGTGGAAGAATGCTGTAGATGAGGGAACAGTGTGGTGGAAGACTGCTGTAGATGAGGGAAAACTGAGGTGGAAGACTGGTGTAGGTGAGGGAACAGTGAGGTGGAAGACTGGAGTAGATGAGGGATCAGTGAGGTGGAAGACTGGTGTAGGTGAGGGAACAGTGAGGTGGAAGACTGCAGTAGATGAGGGAAAACTGAGGTGGAAGACTGGTGTAGGTGAGGGAACAGTGAGGTGGAAGACTGCTGTAGATGAGGGAATAATAAGGTGGAAGACTGCAGTAGATGAGGGAAAACTGAGGTGGAAGACTGGTGTAGGTGAGGGAACAGTGAGGTGGAAGACTGCTGTAGATGAGGGAAAACTGAGGTGGAAGACTGGTGTAGATGAGGGAACAGTGAGGTAGAAGACTGGTGTAGCTGAGGGAACAGTGAGATGGAAGACCTGTGTATGTGAGGGAACAGTGAGAGGTAAGACTGGTGTAGATGAGGGAACACCGAGGTGGAAGACAGGTGTAGGTGATGGTATAGTGAGGTGTAAGACAGCTGTGGATGAGGAAAAACTGAGGTGGAAGACTGGTGCATATGAGAGAACAGTGAGGTGGAAAACTGGTGCTGATTAGGTATCAGTGAGGTGGAAGACCAGAGTAGATGAGGGAACACTGAGGTGGAAGACTGGTGTAGATGAAGGAACAGTGAGGTGGAAAACAGGTGTATTTTAGGGGACAGTGAGGTGGAAGACTGCTGTAGATGAGGGAAAACTGAGGTGGAAGACTGGTGTAGGTGAGGGAACAGTGAGATGGAAGACTGCTGAAGATGAGGGAACAGTGAGGGGGAAGACTGGTGCAGATGAGGGATCAGTGAGGTGGAGGACTGGTGTAGGTGACGGAACAGTGAGGTGGAAGACTGCTGTAGATGAGGGAACAGTGAGGTGGCAGACTGATGTAGATGAGGGAACAGTGAGGTGAAAGACTGGTGTAGGTGAGGGAATAATGAAGTGGAAGACTGCTGTCGATGAGGGAAGAGTGAGGGGGAAGACTGGTGCAGATGAGGGATCAGTGAGGTGGAGGACTGGTGTAGGTGACGGAACAGTGAGGTGGACGACTGGTGTAGATGAGGGAACAGTGAGGTGGAAGACTGGTGTAGATGAGCGAACAGTGAGGTAGAAGACTGGTGTAGATGAGGAAACAGTGACGTGGAAGACAGGTGTATTTTAGGGGACAGTGAGGTGGAAGACTGCTGTAGATGAGGAAAAACAGAGGTGGAAGACTAGTGTAGGTGAGGGAACAGTGAGGTGGAAGACTGGTGTAGATGAGGGAACAGTGAGGTGTCAGACTGGTGTAGATGAGAGAACAGTGAGGAGGAAGACTGGTGTAGATGAGGGATCAGTGAGGTGGAAGACTGGTGTAGGTGAGGGACAGTGAGGTGGAAGACTGGTGTAGATGAGGGAACAGTGAGGTGGATGACTGGTGTAGATGAGGTAGCAGTGAGGTGGAAGACAGGTGTATTTTAGGGGACAGTGAGCTGGAAGACTGCTGTAGATGAGGGAAAACTGAGGTGGAAGACTGGTGTAGGTGAGGGAACATTGAGGTGGAAGACTGGTGTAGATGAGGGAACAGTGAGGTGTCAGACTGGTGTAGATGAGGGAACAGTGAGGTGGAAGACTGGTGTAGATGAGGGAGAAGTGGGGTGGAAGAATGGTGTAGGTGAAGGAACAGTGAGGTGGAAGACTGCTGCAGATGAGGGAACAGTGAGGTGGAAGACTGCTATAGATGAGGGAAAACTGAGGTGGAAGACTGGTGTAGGTGAAGGAACAGTGAGGTGGAAGACTGGTGTAGATGAGGGATCAGTGAGGTGGATGACTGGTGTAGGTGAGGGAACAGAGAGGTGGAAGACTGCTGCAGATGAGGGAACATTGATGTGGAAGACTGGTGTATGTGAGGGAACAGTGAGGTGGAAGACGTGTAGATGAGGGAACAATGAGGTGGGAGACTGGTGTAAATGAGGGAACAACAAGGTGGACGACTGGTGTAGTTGATTGATCAGTGAGGTGGAAGACTGGTGTAGATGAGCGAACTGTGAGGTAGAAGGCTGGTGTAGCTGAGGGAACAGTGAGGTGGAAGACTGGTGTAGATGAAGGAACACTGAGGTGGAAGACTGCTGTCGATGAGGGAAGAGTGAGGCTGAAGACATGTAGATGAGGGAGCAGTCTGGTGGAAGACGTGTAGATGAGGGAACATTGAGGTGGAAGACTGGTGTATGTGAAGGAACAGTGAGGTGGAAGACATGTAGATGAGGGAACAATGAGGTGGAAGACTGGTGTAGTTGAGGGATCAGTGAGGTGGAAGACTGGTGTTGATGAGCGAACAGTGAGGTAGAAGACTGGTGTAGCTGAGGGAACAGTGAGGTGGAAGACTGGTGTAGATGAGGGAACAGTGAAGTGGAAGAATGCTGTAGATGAGGGAACAGTGTGGTGGAAGACTGCTGTAGATGAGGGAAAACTGAGGTGGAAGACTGGGGTAGGTGAGGGATCAGTGAGGTGGAAGACTGGAGTAGATGAGGGATCAGTGAGGTGGAAGATTGGTGTAGGTGAGGGAACAGTGAGGTGGAAGACTGCTGTAGATGAGGGAATAATAAGGTGGAAGACTGCAGTAGATGAGGGAAAACTGAGGTGGAAGACTTGTGTAGATCAGGGAACAGTGAGGTGGAAGACTGGTGTAGATGAGGGAACAGTGAGGTGGAAGACTGGTGTAGATGAGCGAACAGTGAGGTGGAAGACTGGTGTAGATGAGGAAACAGTGAGGTGGAAGACACGTGCATTTTAGGGGACAGTGAGGTGGAAGACTGCTTTAGATGAGGAAAAACTGAGGTGGAAGACTAGTGTAGGTGAGGGAACAGTGAGGTGGAAGACTGGTGTAGATGAGGGAAAAGTGAGGTGGAAAACTGGCACTGATTAGGTATCAGTGAGGTGGAAGACCGTTGTAGGTGAGGGAAGAGTTTAGGTGGAACACCACTGTAGATGAGGGAACAGTGTCGTGGAAGGCAGCTGTAGATGAGGGATCAGTGAGGTGGAAGACTGGTGTAGGTGAGGGAACAGTGAGGTGGAAGAATGCTGTAGATGAGGGAACAGTGAGGTTGAAGACTGCTGTAGATGAGGGAAAACTGAGGTGGAAGACTGGTGTAGGTGAGGGAACAGTGAGGTGGAAGACTGGTGTAGATGAGGGAACAGTGAGGTGGCAGACTGGTGTAATTGAGCGAAAACTGAGGTGGAAGACTGCTGTAGATGAGGGAACAGTGAGGTGGAAGACTGGTGTAGATGAGGTAACAGTGAGGTGGCAGACTGGTGTAATTGAGGGAACAGTGAGGTGGAAGACTGGTGTAGATCAGGGAACAGTGAGGTGGAAGACTGGTGTAGATGAGGGAACAGTGAGGTGGAAGACTGGTGTAGATGAGGGAACAGTGAGGTGGAAGACTGGTGTAGATGAGCGAACAGTGAGGTGGAAGACTGGTGTAGATGAGGAAATAGTGAGTGTGGAAGACAGGTGTATTTTAGGGGACAGTGAGGTGGAAGACTGCTGTAGATGAGGAAAAACTGAGGTGGAAGACTGGTGTAGATGAGGGAACAGTGAGGTGGAAGACTGGTGTAGATGAGGGATCAGTGAGGTGGAAGACTGGTGTAGGTGAGGGAACAGTGAGGTGGAAGACTGTTGTAGATGAGGGAACAGTGAGGTGTCAGACTGGTGTAGATGAGAGAACAGTGAGGTGGAAGACTGGTGTAGATGAGGGATCAGTGAGGTGGAAGACTGGTGTAGGTGAGGGAACAGTGAGGTGGAAGACTGGTGTAGATGAGGGAACAGTGAGGTGGAAGACAGGTGTAGATGAGGTAGCAGTGAGGTGGAAGACAGGTGTATTTTAGGGGACAGTGAGCTGGAAGACTGCTGTAGATGAGGAAAAACTGAGGTGGAAGACTGATGTAGGTGAGGGAACATTGAGGTGTCAGACTGGTGTCGATGAGGGAACAGTGAGGTGGAAGACTGGTGTAGATGAGGGATAAGTGGGGTGGAAGACTGGTGTAGGTGAAGGAACAGTGAGGTGGAAGACTGCTGCAGATGAGGGAACAGTGAGGTGGAAGACTGCTGTAGATGAGGGAAAACTGAGGTGGAAGACTGGTGTAGGTGAAGGAACAGTGAGGTGGAAGACTGGTGTAGATGAGGGAACAGTGAGGTGGAAGACTGGTGTAGATGAGGGATCAGTGAGGTGGATGACTGGTGTAGGTGAGGGAACAGAGAGGTGGAAGACTGCTGCAGATGAGGGAACATTGATGTGGAAGACTGGTGTATGTGAGGGAACAGTGAGGTGGAAGACTGGTGTAGGTGAGGGAACAGTGAGGTGGAAGACTGCTGTAGATGAGGGAATAATAAGGTGGAAGACTGCAGTAGATGAGGGAAAACTGAGGTGGAAGACTGGTGTAGGTGAGGGAACAGTGAGGTGGAAGACTGCTGTAGATGAGGGAAAACTGAGGTGGAAGACTGGTGTAGATGAGGGAACAGTGAGGTAGAAGACTGGTGTAGCTGAGGGAACAGTGAGATGGAAGACCTGTGTATGTGAGGGAACAGTGAGAGGTAAGACTGGTGTAGATGAGGGAACACCGAGGTGGAAGACAGGTGTAGGTGATGGTATAGTGAGGTGTAAGACAGCTGTGGATGAGGAAAAACTGAGGTGGAAGACTGGTGCATATGAGAGAACAGTGAGGTGGAAAACTGGTGCTGATTAGGTATCAGTGAGGTGGAAGACCAGAGTAGATGAGGGAACACTGAGGTGGAAGACTGGTGTAGATGAAGGAACAGTGAGGTGGAAAACAGGTGTATTTTAGGGGACAGTGAGGTGGAAGACTGCTGTAGATGAGGGAAAACTGAGGTGGAAGACTGGTGTAGGTGAGGGAACAGTGAGATGGAAGACTGCTGAAGATGAGGGAACAGTGAGGGGGAAGACTGGTGCAGATGAGGGATCAGTGAGGTGGAGGACTGGTGTAGGTGACGGAACAGTGAGGTGGAAGACTGCTGTAGATGAGGGAACAGTGAGGTGGCAGACTGATGTAGATGAGGGAACAGTGAGGTGAAAGACTGGTGTAGGTGAGGGAATAATGAAGTGGAAGACTGCTGTCGATGAGGGAAGAGTGAGGGGGAAGACTGGTGCAGATGAGGGATCAGTGAGGTGGAGGACTGGTGTAGGTGACGGAACAGTGAGGTGGACGACTGGTGTAGATGAGGGAACAGTGAGGTGGAAGACTGGTGTAGATGAGCGAACAGTGAGGTAGAAGACTGGTGTAGATGAGGAAACAGTGACGTGGAAGACAGGTGTATTTTAGGGGACAGTGAGGTGGAAGACTGCTGTAGATGAGGAAAAACAGAGGTGGAAGACTAGTGTAGGTGAGGGAACAGTGAGGTGGAAGACTGGTGTAGATGAGGGAACAGTGAGGTGTCAGACTGGTGTAGATGAGAGAACAGTGAGGAGGAAGACTGGTGTAGATGAGGGATCAGTGAGGTGGAAGACTGGTGTAGGTGAGGGACAGTGAGGTGGAAGACTGGTGTAGATGAGGGAACAGTGAGGTGGATGACTGGTGTAGATGAGGTAGCAGTGAGGTGGAAGACAGGTGTATTTTAGGGGACAGTGAGCTGGAAGACTGCTGTAGATGAGGGAAAACTGAGGTGGAAGACTGGTGTAGGTGAGGGAACATTGAGGTGGAAGACTGGTGTAGATGAGGGAACAGTGAGGTGTCAGACTGGTGTAGATGAGGGAACAGTGAGGTGGAAGACTGGTGTAGATGAGGGAGAAGTGGGGTGGAAGAATGGTGTAGGTGAAGGAACAGTGAGGTGGAAGACTGCTGCAGATGAGGGAACAGTGAGGTGGAAGACTGCTATAGATGAGGGAAAACTGAGGTGGAAGACTGGTGTAGGTGAAGGAACAGTGAGGTGGAAGACTGGTGTAGATGAGGGATCAGTGAGGTGGATGACTGGTGTAGGTGAGGGAACAGAGAGGTGGAAGACTGCTGCAGATGAGGGAACATTGATGTGGAAGACTGGTGTATGTGAGGGAACAGTGAGGTGGAAGACGTGTAGATGAGGGAACAATGAGGTGGGAGACTGGTGTAAATGAGGGAACAACAAGGTGGACGACTGGTGTAGTTGATTGATCAGTGAGGTGGAAGACTGGTGTAGATGAGCGAACTGTGAGGTAGAAGGCTGGTGTAGCTGAGGGAACAGTGAGGTGGAAGACTGGTGTAGATGAAGGAACACTGAGGTGGAAGACTGCTGTCGATGAGGGAAGAGTGAGGCTGAAGACATGTAGATGAGGGAGCAGTCTGGTGGAAGACGTGTAGATGAGGGAACATTGAGGTGGAAGACTGGTGTATGTGAAGGAACAGTGAGGTGGAAGACATGTAGATGAGGGAACAATGAGGTGGAAGACTGGTGTAGTTGAGGGATCAGTGAGGTGGAAGACTGGTGTTGATGAGCGAACAGTGAGGTAGAAGACTGGTGTAGCTGAGGGAACAGTGAGGTGGAAGACTGGTGTAGATGAGGGAACAGTGAAGTGGAAGAATGCTGTAGATGAGGGAACAGTGTGGTGGAAGACTGCTGTAGATGAGGGAAAACTGAGGTGGAAGACTGGGGTAGGTGAGGGATCAGTGAGGTGGAAGACTGGAGTAGATGAGGGATCAGTGAGGTGGAAGATTGGTGTAGGTGAGGGAACAGTGAGGTGGAAGACTGCTGTAGATGAGGGAATAATAAGGTGGAAGACTGCAGTAGATGAGGGAAAACTGAGGTGGAAGACTTGTGTAGATCAGGGAACAGTGAGGTGGAAGACTGGTGTAGATGAGGGAACAGTGAGGTGGAAGACTGGTGTAGATGAGCGAACAGTGAGGTGGAAGACTGGTGTAGATGAGGAAACAGTGAGGTGGAAGACACGTGCATTTTAGGGGACAGTGAGGTGGAAGACTGCTTTAGATGAGGAAAAACTGAGGTGGAAGACTAGTGTAGGTGAGGGAACAGTGAGGTGGAAGACTGGTGTAGATGAGGGAAAAGTGAGGTGGAAAACTGGCACTGATTAGGTATCAGTGAGGTGGAAGACCGTTGTAGGTGAGGGAAGAGTTTAGGTGGAACACCACTGTAGATGAGGGAACAGTGTCGTGGAAGGCAGCTGTAGATGAGGGATCAGTGAGGTGGAAGACTGGTGTAGGTGAGGGAACAGTGAGGTGGAAGAATGCTGTAGATGAGGGAACAGTGAGGTTGAAGACTGCTGTAGATGAGGGAAAACTGAGGTGGAAGACTGGTGTAGGTGAGGGAACAGTGAGGTGGAAGACTGGTGTAGATGAGGGAACAGTGAGGTGGCAGACTGGTGTAATTGAGCGAAAACTGAGGTGGAAGACTGCTGTAGATGAGGGAACAGTGAGGTGGAAGACTGGTGTAGATGAGGTAACAGTGAGGTGGCAGACTGGTGTAATTGAGGGAACAGTGAGGTGGAAGACTGGTGTAGATCAGGGAACAGTGAGGTGGAAGACTGGTGTAGATGAGGGAACAGTGAGGTGGAAGACTGGTGTAGATGAGGGAACAGTGAGGTGGAAGACTGGTGTAGATGAGCGAACAGTGAGGTGGAAGACTGGTGTAGATGAGGAAATAGTGAGTGTGGAAGACAGGTGTATTTTAGGGGACAGTGAGGTGGAAGACTGCTGTAGATGAGGAAAAACTGAGGTGGAAGACTGGTGTAGATGAGGGAACAGTGAGGTGGAAGACTGGTGTAGATGAGGGATCAGTGAGGTGGAAGACTGGTGTAGGTGAGGGAACAGTGAGGTGGAAGACTGTTGTAGATGAGGGAACAGTGAGGTGTCAGACTGGTGTAGATGAGAGAACAGTGAGGTGGAAGACTGGTGTAGATGAGGGATCAGTGAGGTGGAAGACTGGTGTAGGTGAGGGAACAGTGAGGTGGAAGACTGGTGTAGATGAGGGAACAGTGAGGTGGAAGACAGGTGTAGATGAGGTAGCAGTGAGGTGGAAGACAGGTGTATTTTAGGGGACAGTGAGCTGGAAGACTGCTGTAGATGAGGAAAAACTGAGGTGGAAGACTGATGTAGGTGAGGGAACATTGAGGTGTCAGACTGGTGTCGATGAGGGAACAGTGAGGTGGAAGACTGGTGTAGATGAGGGATAAGTGGGGTGGAAGACTGGTGTAGGTGAAGGAACAGTGAGGTGGAAGACTGCTGCAGATGAGGGAACAGTGAGGTGGAAGACTGCTGTAGATGAGGGAAAACTGAGGTGGAAGACTGGTGTAGGTGAAGGAACAGTGAGGTGGAAGACTGGTGTAGATGAGGGAACAGTGAGGTGGAAGACTGGTGTAGATGAGGGATCAGTGAGGTGGATGACTGGTGTAGGTGAGGGAACAGAGAGGTGGAAGACTGCTGCAGATGAGGGAACATTGATGTGGAAGACTGGTGTATGTGAGGGAACAGTGAGGTGGAAGACTGGTGTAGATGAGCGAACTTTGAGGTAGAAGGCTGGAGTAGCTGAGGGAACAGTGAGGTGGAAGACTGGTGTAGATGAAGGAACACTGAGGTGGAAGGCTGCTGTCGATGAGGGAAGAGTGAGGCTGAAGACATGTAGATGAGGGAGCAGTCTGGTGGAAGACGTGTAGATGAGGGAACATTGAGGTGGAAGACTGGTGTATGTGAGGGAACAGTGAGGTGAAAGTCATGTAGATGAGGGAACAATGAGGTGGACGACTGGTGTAGTTGAGGGATCAGTGAGGTGGAAGACTGGTGTAGATGAGGGAACAGTGAGGTGGAAGACTGGTGTAGATGAGGTAACAGTGAGGTGGCAGACTGGTGTAATTGAGGGAACAGTGAGGTGGAAGACTGGTGTAGATCAGGGAACAGTGAGGTGGAAGACTGGTGTAGATGAGGGAACAGTGAGGTGGAAGACTGGTGTAGATGAGGGAACAGTGAGGTGGAAGACTGGTGTAGATGAGCGAACAGTGAGGTGGAAGACTGGTGTAGATGAGGAAATAGTGAGTGTGGAAGACAGGTGTATTTTAGGGGACAGTGAGGTGGAAGACTGCTGTAGATGAGGAAAAACTGAGGTGGAAGACTGGTGTAGATGAGGGAACAGTGAGGTGGAAGACTGGTGTAGATGAGGGATCAGTCAGGTGGAAGACTGGTGTAGGTGAGGGAACAGTGAGGTGGAAGACTGTTGTAGATGAGGGAACAGTGAGGTGTCAGACTGGTGTAGATGAGAGAACAGTGAGGTGGAAGACTGGTGTAGATGAGGGATCAGTGAGGTGGAAGACTGGTGTAGGTGAGGGAACAGTGAGGTGGAAGACTGGTGTAGATGAGGGAACAGTGAGGTGGAAGACAGGTGTAGATGAGGTAGCAGTGAGGTGGAAGACAGGTGTATTTTAGGGGACAGTGAGCTGGAAGACTGCTGTAGATGAGGAAAAACTGAGGTGGAAGACTGATGTAGGTGAGGGAACATTGAGGTGTCAGACTGGTGTAGATGAGGGAACAATGAGGTGGGAGACTGGTGTAAATGAGGGAACAACAAGGTGGACGACTGGTGTAGTTGATTGATCAGTGAGGTGGAAGACTGGTGTAGATGAGCGAACTGTGAGGTAGAAGGCTGGTGTAGCTGAGGGAACAGTGAGGTGGAAGACTGGTGTAGATGAAGGAACACTGAGGTGGAAGACTGCTGTCGATGAGGGAAGAGTGAGGCTGAAGGCATGTAGATGAGGGAGCAGTCTGGTGGAAGACGTGTAGATGAGGGAACATTGAGGTGGAAGACTGGTGTATGTGAAGGAACAGTGAGGTGGAAGACATGTAGATGAGGGAACAATGAGGTGGAAGACTGGTGTAGTTGAGGGATCAGTGAGGTGGAAGACTGGTGTTGATGAGCGAACAGTGAGGTAGAAGACTGGTGTAGCTGAGGGAACAGTGAGGTGGAAGACTGGTGTAGATGAGGGAACAGTGAAGTGGAAGAATGCTGTAGATGAGGGAACAGTGTGGTGGAAGACTGCTGTAGATGAGGGAAAACTGAGGTGGAAGACTGGGGTAGGTGAGGGAACAGTGAGGTGGAAGACTGGAGTAGATGAGGGATCAGTGAGGTGGAAGATTGGTGTAGGTGAGGGAACAGTGAGGTGGAAGACTGCTGTAGATGAGGGAATAATAAGGTGGAAGACTGCAGTAGATGAGGGAAAACTGAGGTGGAAGACTGGTGTAGATCAGGGAACAGTGAGGTGGAAGACTGGTGTAGATGAGGGAACAGTGAGGTGGAAGACTGGTGTAGATGAGCGAACAGTGAGGTGGAAGACTGGTGTAGATGAGGAAACAGTGAGGTGGAAGACAGGTGTATTTTAGGGGACAGTGAGGTGGAAGACTGCTTTAGATGAGGAAAAACTGAGGTGGAAGACTAGTGTAGGTGAGGGAACAGTGAGGTGGAAGACTGGTGTAGATGAGGGAAAAGTGAGGTGGAAAACTGGCACTGATTAGGTATCAGTGAGGTGGAAGACCGTTGTAGGTGAGGGAAGAGTTTAGGTGGAACACCACTGTAGATGAGGGAACAGTGTCGTGGAAGGCAGCTGTAGATGAGGGATCAGTGAGGTGGAAGACTGGTGTAGGTGAGGGAACAGTGAGGTGGAAGAATGCTGTAGATGAGGGAACAGTGAGGTTGAAGACTGCTGTAGATGAGGGAAAACTGAGGTGGAAGACTGGTGTAGGTGAGGGAACAGTGAGGTGGAAGACTGGTGTAGATGAGGGAACAGTGAGGTGGCAGACTGGTGTAATTGATGGAAAACTGAGGTGGAAGACTGCTGTAGATGAGGGAACAGTGAGGTGGAAGACTGGTGTAGATGAGGT